>NC_081840.1:23308941-23628294 GCF_963259705.1 Myotis daubentonii | reverse complement strand
GACCTGATTGCTGTTCTCATAGATTCCAGACCCAGCCCTCCAACCCATACACCTGGGCTCTCTGGCTCTTCACTGTCCCTCTGGTCCTGTGTTCTGACCCAAGGACAGACGCCCTGCCTTACCGCAAACACCTGTCCAAAAGCAGCTTCCTCATCTCTTGCCAGAACCTGCTCCCGCCCCCGAGTCTGCATTCTTCTAGGGTCGGGGATGGGGAGAGGAACACTGCTCTCCTATCTCCCTAGCAAGCTGTCCTTGGCCCTTCCCTTTCCTTCACGCCATCTGGCACTGAATTCTTTCCTTTCGTAGGGCTTGTCCTTTTCCTCCATTCCCACTGCGTGGCTACAATCCCCTTGGACTGTAAAAAAGGACCTTGGCCCATCACAGTTATCTGTGCGCAAAAACAGGAGTCAGCAGAGATAAACAGAAGCCCTGGCCTACAGTAGGATTTCTGCCCCCTCCTCCCCCGGGGCCTGCTCTTTTGTGCATGGGCACCTGGATTCTCTGCTGTCCCACCCAGCTACCCATGCTTCCACAGCGGCCCACAAACACAATACAACTCATCTACAGCAATAGGCTAACTTCCTCCTGTGTGCATGTAAGTATGTTTAACTGAGGCATGGAAAACCATCTCCCATTTATGTAATTTTTGTGTATGTGTATGTGTTTTGTTTGAAAACATATTTTTTACTGATTTCAGAGAGGGAATCAAACTGTGACCTCCTGGTTCATAGGTCAACATTCAACCACTGAGCCATGCCGGCCTGGCTATGTAGTGTTTTATAATTAGCAAGAGAGGGGCAATATTGGGCAAGGTGGGAAGCTTTTCACTTTCCTCATAGTTACACTATTCCTACAGCTGCCCTTGACACAAAGCCAAGTTTCGTGTTTGCTATGAACTGAAATATGTGTCTCCCCCAAATTCACATATTGAAGGCCTAACCCTCAGTGTGGGTATTTGGAGATGCAACATTTGAGGATGAAGGGATTAGTTCCCTCATAAGAAGAGAAATCTCTCCTCTTTCTCTCTCTCTCTCTCTCTCTCTCTCTCTCTCTCTCTCTCTCTCTCCCCCCCCCCCCCCCTCTACTTTCTCCACCCCCCATGTGAAGAGACAGCATGAGAACAGCCATCTGCAAGTCAGGAAGAAAACCCTCAACCATCACCAGAACTAGCCTGTGCAGCCACCCTGATCTCCGATTTCCCAGCCTCTAGAATTGTGAAAAATAAATGTCTGTTGTTTAAGCCATCCAGTCTATGTTTGTTTTGTTATAGCAGCCCAAGCTGACCAAGACAGTGTTTCTGATATTTAACATAGGAAAGGGCTATAGGTGATGGGTAAGAGATTCCAATCCCCTTCCTCCCTCATCCTGTCCCCTTCCAACAAAGACAACAATAACACTACTATTAATAATATCAATTTCAACTCAATTCATTGCTTAATATTTGTCTTCCCTACTAAACTATAAACTCCACGAGGGCACCGACCACATTCACAGGGCCACTGCACACAGCCACTCGGGACTTGCACTGAACAACTCCAGGAGGCACTGCTCACAGAAACTTCAACATGAAAGGCTCCTCCGGGGGCAGTGCATACTTGGCCTTTTTATTGATTTACCCCAGTGTCCTGTACAGAGAGCCCAGCACACAGTAGGTGCCTAATAAGTCTTTGTTGAATTGCTTCCAACAATTCCTCTGCCGATCGCCTACAGTAGGGGTTTAAATGAGAGTGGTAAAGCATATGCAGCATGCATGGGCGTGGTCTCCTGAGTTTTTTGCACATATAGGTCGGTGTTTTAGATCGCATGGCTGTCTACTTGCAACTTTGGGGAAAAAATACGAGAGAATGTCTGCAATCGCTCTCATTTAGCTCAGCTCCCGGGTTATTGCAGCAGGCTCCTGACTACAATCACTGTAACTTTTCTCCTACCCACCCTGACAAAAAGAACTCACCCTCAAACCCAGCGTTTAGTCTTGGACTTCTTAGTATAGTAGCCCAGATGGCTCTCAAAGGTGCCCAAATTCCTCTACCAAGCTGCCAAGGCCCTTGGAGAGGTACGGGGGGGGGGGGGGGGGGGCGGGGGGGGGAGTGCGGGGGGAGGGGTATGGGGAGCAGAGGGAAGAGGACAGAGACTGGGAATCAGGCAGATCTGAGTCCAGCTCCACCCCTTACTGGCTGTACAACCCTGAGGCAAGTGACTCATCCTCCCTGAGTATAAATTCTACTTCCCACATGTGGGTATGATCAGTGGTCATTCCTTTCTCCTCCCCCCAAAGAGTAATATTGTCTGCCACTTTGTGAAAGACCCTCTGCCTGAGCTGGCCCGTGCCCTCCACGTGGCACACATACACACCACACCCACTGCTGCAGTGTCTTCAAGGCTGTTCGGTGACCGCCCAAACCTCTGTCCTAGGACAGAAGGCAGTGGGTGGCAGAGGTCGAACCTCAGGCATCCAGGAGAACACCGAAATGGTTGCGTAATGATCCCAGAAGTCCGAAGCCTGCCCCAAATGTAGAGACTGCATCTGGCTTTTGTCACTTTGCCCCCAAGCCCAGTACAGCTTGCCATGTTGAATTGAAAGAAGAAAGAATGGCTGAATAATCTGATCTTTCCACATACATGCAGCAGACAGCCCTACCCCTGGACTCCAACAAAATGCTTCCTCCCACCTGGAATCCTTGCCTCCTGCCCGTGGTCTGACTGAGTCCTGCCTCTTCTAGAAAGCCTCCCACTTATCCCGGCCAATAATGCTTTCTCCCTGCCTTCTCTGAGCTCCCCACGTGTTTCACTTGTGTTTTCCCCACCTGAGCTGCCCTCCTCATCTCTCCCCACCCGACTAGATTATAGCATTTTGAAGACAGGGACTAAGAGTTCCATACTCAGCGCTACCCAACCAAGCATAGCGCAGGGAATTCAGAAGCATGTGGTCAATATGGATTGCTCGATTGAAACGCCATGTCATCCTTAGCAAACTAATGGGAGCTTCGCAGTTGAGAGAGGCTTGGGACACTTGAAGTTTCTCCATGTGAAGTTATCTGACGTCTCCACGGCACAGGATCAGGAATCTGAAAACAGACATCCTACAAGTTCACATCCTACTGAATTTTCCTTCGGCTCTTGGGGTTTTTTTTTTCATTTCTCCATCTACAATCTTCACACCACAAGATACAGATATTCTCCTTCTCTGAACTTTACAAGCTCACTATGTGATGTCATCTGCTGATGCAGGAAGCATCCCTTGGTGCTTATCAAGCATGCCATCACCCCACTCTCCAGGAAAATGGCCTAGGGCTCGGGATGCAAACTTTGGTTTGTGGCAGAATCAGTGGGGGTGGGGCAGGGGCTGTGAAATTCTGATTCTGTAGGCTTGAGATGTGATCTAAGGTATCTGTAGTTCTGACAGATCCCCTGGTGACTGAGAAATCTGAAGATGATCTAAAGATAGCTCCCCAACCTCCAAAGCAAGGACATGAGCAAAGGGCCTTGTGAGGCTCTTGGGCCATATTTTAATGGCAGAATTGGAAGACCCAATTAACTGACTGTAACTCAGCTGGTTTAGTTCGGGCAGGCGGCCTGGATTAACCTGGAAGCACTAACCTGTAGCAGACTAGTCCCACAGGCGTCTTCGCCCTTAACAAAGCATCCGAGAGGCCTGGTCAGGGCATCCTTAAACTGGTCACTCTGGCAGCGATTCTGACTTTCTTAACATCCCAGGAAAGGCATCTTGGGTACAAGGGCGCTGCCTTGCGAAAGCCGTCAGATGAAGACTTGGTACCCTAAGAACCCCATTATGACTTGAATGCCACTCAGTTTGGGCCCGCTAGACCCAATAAATTCCTTTTGCGGCATCCACTCTGGTGAAGACTTTTCAGGGACTTATTATGCAAAGCTATCTAAGCAAGACGGAATTTATACTGAACGTGGCCATGATTTCTGAGCTGCCACCGGGTGTTGTGATGACATATGCAACTCGGGGTTGAAGACAAGGGGCTGCCAAGGACAAGAGACTGAAGGAGGGAGGAAAGTGGTGTGGCTCCTTCTAGTAAATAATGGGGGTGTCGGGGGGACGGTCAGGAGAGGGGGGTGCTCTGGGGAGGGAGAAGACTGCAGCTTTTCTGCGTCCCAGGTTTGCCTTCCAAATGGCATCCAGACGTGGCAAAATAAATGTCTCCTCCAGGGACTAAAAAATGTGTAGAATGCAACCAACTTTCAGACGTAAAAAAAAAGCCTGCTTTCTCTAGGGTGAAGCATACCTAGGAAAAACACACGCCCATCACAGAAACCTCCTTGACTGGAAAATATTTTTACTTTTTTGGTTTTTAGGCTGAGTCCTTTCTGAAACCCCAGCGATGAGCTGGGCACCGGGATGCTGTCCCCTGGGTGTGACTGTCAGCAGAAGCACACCACTGATCAGAGACAATTCTCAGACAAACACATCCTCCGAGCCCATCTTCGCTGCTGGAATCGAAGGGCCTCCAGGCTGCCTCCTCCAGTAAAGGGAATATTGGCATTTAAGACACAACCACAAAGAACACCTACTTCTGCAGTCAATACTCAACACAGAAGACCAAATGATCTTTTTTAAGTGGAAATCAGATTATGACATTCTCCTCCTTAACTCCCTCCAATGGCTTTTCATTGCACTCAGAATAAGATCCGAACGCTTTCCCGTGACTGCAGGCCCCAGACTGTCTGGCCACGCCCACCTCTCCTACTCCACCTTGTCTCCTGCCCTCCCTGCCGACTGCACTCCATCCTCACTGTACTTCTTTCTGTCCCTCGAATATACCAAGATCATTTCACCTCAGGGCCTTTACATATGCTGCTCCCTCTTCCTGGTATACATTCCTCTCAGATCTTCTCCTTCTCCTTCTTCAATCTACCCTCTCTAGGGTAGCCCACTCTATTCAGCTCCTGGTCTAGCCCTTGCTGTCTCAGGGCAGGGGATGAGGCTCACACTGCCAACTTCTCCCTTCTGGTCCTCTCAGCCCAACACACTCCTGACAGTAGGTTAGGGACCCATCCCGCTGTCCATACTCGAATCTTGCTCATGACCCCACAATGCCACCTTCACACTCCAAAACCTGGAGAGAGGTGGGGCCATGTGGGTAAATGATGCCAAATACCTAAATGACATCAGCCACTCTTTTCTATGCCCCTAAAGGACATTCCAGGCCTGATATTAGCACTGCAAACTAGTAGTGCCAGAAGATGGCCCCCAACATAGCAACTCCATGTCCTTTAAAGGGCCTCTCTCTGAATTAACCTCTTCTGCATGTTCTTTCTCAGAAAACGGATCCATGTCCTCATCCAGCGCCCTGAGCCTACGGGTAGTGGCAGGGGCAGGAGCAGGATGTGGGTAGGAAAGCACTAGTTGACGGGAAATCAATGGAAACCTGAAGGTCATCTGGAGGGCACGTTCTCCTCATCATGCACCTGCTGGGATGGGATTTGTGGTCCTGACCTTGCTGGGGGACCTCTGCCCTCCTGTCAGAGTTGGTTAAATCAGCCTGCAGAAGCAAACATCCTGCAGACCAAGTGATCTCCAGGCGTCCTTCTGAGGGACATCAAGGCAAACAAAGAAGCACTGAGTCTCATTTAACCTGCCTCGAGGTTCACAGTCACCCCAATTTCTCTTGGCAGCCGCCTGTGCAAACCGTCTCGGGCCTGCTGTTTTTGGAGGCACACGCTTGGAAACCTTTTAATAAGGACAGAACAAAGCCAGGCTGACCGAGGGGCTAGTCATGTCCCCAAATTTGGGTTCTCTGATGGAAATAGTAAAAATATCCTGGGGCCCGGCCAGTGTTGCTCAGTGGTTGAGGGTTGACCTATGAAATGGGAGGTGATGGTTCAATTACCAATCAGGGCACATGCCTGGGTTGTGGGCTCAATCCCCAGTAAGGGACGTGCAGGAGGTAGTCGATCAATGATTCTCTCTCATCATAGATGTTTCTATCTCTCTTTCCCTCCCCCTTCCTCTGTGAAATCAATAACAATATACTATATATATATATATATATATATATATATATATATATATATATATATATATATATTATTCTGGGAAACCAAAACCAAAAGAAAGGTGAAATACCTAAATCTGCCCTCACAATGACAAAGGGTATCAAACCTCCATACTGCTTAGGAAGGTCTAGTCTTCCCATCACACCAACTACAAAGGGAGCATGACTAAATTTAGAATCTGGTCCTCCTTTCCTCATGAACCCAAGTTCCCTCCCTTCCTCCCTGCCATCCTTCCTTCCTTCCTTCCTTCTTCCCTTCCCTTCCTTTCCCTTCCCTTCCCTTCCCTTCCCTTCCCTTCCCTTCCTTTCCCTTCCCTTCCCTTCCCTTCCCCCTCCAGTCTTCTTCCCTCAATCTTTCCACCTCAGCAAAAGTCACTTATTACACAGATCAGGAGCAAAGAATTCAGCCCCCATCTCTAATCCAAAAGTTAAAGATGGGTTTAGTATAAAAATGAGGAAGAGTCACCCGACACTTATGTAGAGAAGGATGACACGACGATGTTAATAATATTAAGGGCGGCATGGCTACTATTTATTGAGCACTTACTATGTGTGCCAGGCACACTTCTAAGCACTTTACATGTATTCCCCCTATCTCACAGACAAGAGAAGATATAAGCCCAGGCAATTTCGGACCAGAACCTTGCTCTTAGCCACTATCCTATCAGCCTCACAGGGCCCATGCCCCTTCACAGTGGGTGGTGCCTCCAGGACTAGAATAACTGGAACGACACTTCCTGTTCGCGAGGCACCGGTTTCTCTAAGAGCATTACTGATTTGCTGGGCAATCTTAATTATTTCTTGGTTTTGCGCCTGGGTTTCCCAAACTGCCAAACTGTCCAGATGTCAACTTTTCTATCACAGAGCCACCTCCCAGTAACTCAAGAAGTGGGTCGGTGGTGGGGCTGCCTGAAAAGACACCATCAGAGAAAGGCAAAATGCATGATGTGGTTTAGAAACCAAATATATCCCCAAGTGAGTAAGGAGTGATGGCCTCTGAGAGGCCCTGTAGTTCCAAACACCGACTGACAGGAGGAAAAGAAAGATGCCAGATTCAAATAACTCAAGAGCCAGGTTTAAGAATCCCAGAGGGTCAGAGATTGTCCAACCTGGTGCTTCTGTTGTATTACAAGGAAAATCAATCACCAGAGAGGTGAAGGGATTTCCCTCAGTCGCACAGGAGCAGTGCCGATGGTAGACTGTGTCCAGGCTCCTAGTTGAGGGACTTCTCCACATGGGTAGCAGGGACTGCAAACCACAGCCCGTGGGCCAGATCTGGCCCACCATGAATGTCTGTGAGTCAAGTTCAATAGGAAGGCAGCCATGCCCATTCGCCTGCATATTGTCTGTGGCTGCTTTCACACTACAGTGTTGGAGTTGAGGAGTTCCAGCACATCGCATGGCCTGCAAAGCCTAAGATATTTACCTAAAATGGGCCTTTACAGAAAAAGTCCGCTGACTTTTTCTTGATAGGATAAGACTTGAATAATGAAATGACTCCATCCTTGGAATGAGAGAAAGTAGAATGGGAGGCCCCAGAGCCACGCAGCTTAAGCAAATATTTTTACAATTATCCCAGCTTGGTATAACTTAATAAAAACCCATAAATACAGTTAACACTAAGGAAAGCAAGCACTAGCTCACCCTACCTATTTAATAATGATTGTTAACTACAGCAAGCAAAACGCAACACTGAGAATTAATTCTTCTAGCTTCCCCGGAAAGCCCTTTCTCACTTGGGAAATGCTTTCGGCCAGTGGGCAGAAGGATGATTCTCACAGATGCACCGGCCTCACTTCCTCCTGGTGGGTGGGAAAGGGCTACTGCTGAGGCAGTGGGGGGAGAGAGAGCGGTGCCCTCCCTGGGGTGTTCTCTGTCAAACAGGACGGTGCCCTTGTCTCCCTCACTCACAGAAAGTCAAGAGCCCCCAGGCGCCAGCCAAGGCTCCTATCCAGGCTTCCTCACCTACAGTGCCTCCCTGCCTGGCTCACCCATCTCTCTCCTCTCCAGAGGATCGGCATACGGCTCACAGAAGCATCCCAGCCCTCGGCTGTTTTGGGGAAGACGTTCTATCACCTCATGTGGGGGTGACAGGCTAATGGGGAAATCAAGGCTGGACCTCGGTCCCAGGTTGAGGTGAGAACTTAGTCGTTGTAGGTCTTTGACAAGCCTCTCAACCCCTCTGGGCCCCAAGCTCTCGTCTGTCAAATGGAGAGAATTATCCTTACATGTTCCGACTGATGGGATATGGGCAGAGCCAAATCAAGGGACGAGACAGGTGCCCACGCTAAGCGCTTGATCTACCTTGTCTCCATCCCTGGCACCAGGGACAGCCCGGGCCCTTCCCGGAGCCTGACGCTGACTCGGCAGCGCTCAATCAGTGCTCATCCTGGGGACCTGGGCCCAAGCAAAGCTCAGAGCCTCCTTCTATTCTTAGGAGCTTTTCCTCATGGGGGCTGTACCTTTCCCACCAATCCTGTAGAGCCACAGGGATGCATGTGGCTGTGCTGTGTATTGGGACCTTCATCATTAAGAGAGTCAAAAAAAAAAAAAAAAATCCAAAAGAGCCAACCTGAGCCGGAGGCTGAGGTCTGAGGGGGAGGATGGATGGGCAGGGGAGCTGATTAGATGAAAGGCTGATTAGGGGAAAGGAGGAGGCCGGGGGACAGGAGCCAATTTCGGTGGAGCGAGCACAACCTCCAGCACATGCCCCACAGCCATCAATATCTCCTCCCAAGACAGGTTATCAGGGGAATTTATGTTCTCTAATAATTACCTTGCAGAGGGTTCCACTTATCTTACCAGAAGTATCTGCCAGTTGCCAGGCACGCGGGGTTCTGGTTCATTCCATAAACAGTGCTACCCACCTTCACCCCCATCCTCCCAGCACCCGACCTCTGTCCTCTGACCTCTAACCTTTCCTGGCCACTCTGGTGTGGGTGAAGTTGAAGATAGAAGAGTCTCAACAACTTTCAGGGGACTTAAGGGCTCCCTGGGAGCTGACAGAGGGGGTTAGGAGGCTGCCCCCTCGATAGGCCTGAAAGTGAAGTTGAGGCCGGGCTGGGGTTGCAGACTGCTGGGAAAGGCCACGAGGGAAGGGCAGAAGCAGTGCTTGGGGGAGGCTGAGTGGATTGTGTTTGTCTCCTCCTGACTGATGACATCAGAGCTGGTCAGCATTAATTTTCCTTTCTTGTCTTCACATCCCTCCTCAAAGCCTCCCCTCACCAGTCCTCCGATGATGCCTCCCTCCACTAAGGTCTGGCCACTTACTCAGTAACCGTCATATGCTGCCTTGGGTGCCAGGATCTCCGTAAACACGTGTCCCAGACCCACTGTGAGCAAGCTGCTGGGAGCAGGGGCCTTGGTCCCCAGCTCCTCGTGCTGGCATTGCATTCCTGAGTCATAGCAACACAGTACACCAGGCGGCCCTCACCGTGTACTAGGTGCTTTAGAAACAGTAATGCATTTTGTGGTTACAGCAACCCCATGAGAGGGAAGCTATTACTATCCCGCATTCTACAGTAAGGACACCGGGGTTCCGCTGAAGTCATAGGCTGAAGGCCCCCTAAGGAGTGGCCTCGTCAGGCTTTGAACTGGCCGCCGCATCTCGGAGCCCGAGCTCTCACCACCACTCCACTCTGCCTCGACGGTAAGTGTATGCTGAGCCCATGGAACACTTCATATTGTATCAACCCACTTATTGATACCACCTCTTTCTAAAATAATGTTTATCCAAGTAATAACAACAACAGCCAACAGCTAATGGTCATGGAGTGTAAAGAGGCGCCAGGCCAAGAACTTGCCTCTGAGTGCTCACGTTCACCTAGAGCAGTGGTTCTCAACCTTCCTAATGCCACGACCCTTTAATACAGTTCCTCATGCTGTGGTGACCCCCAATTTCATTGTTACAAATTGAACATAATTAAAGCATAGTGATTAATCACAAAAACAATATGTAATTATATATGTGTTTTCCGATGGTCTTAGGCAACCCTGTGAAAGGGTCGTTCGACCCCCAAAGGGCTCACAACCCACAGGTTGAGAACCACTGACCTACAGAGAGATGCCAGGAGTGAGACAGGCTAGTAGCCAGGACAAGCGGAATAGGGAAACTGAGACAGATAAACAGCCAATAGTTTACAGCCACCTAGTAAATCGCAACATCCTATCTTCTATAACCAAGGATACTTGGGAGTAAATGGTTTACACTTCTCCCCAACCAGAGGGTAAAGAGTTTAAATCACCTACCCAGGGAGACAGATAGCAGAAATCCAATTAGTGCCATTTGCGCCAACCACACCCAAGGACAGATGAAGTTAAGAAACTAAATCTTATTTTGATACATTAGCATAAACTGACGAACATTCTATTGATCTCCCCAAGACCTCCCCTAAACTCTCAGCCATTAAAGCCCCCACAACAAACCCCCAGGAGCCTTTCCCTCCCTCCCTTCTTCCCCCACGGGCACCTCCTAAACTCTAAGGGATCCCAGGAGAACGGAAGCAGTGGGCAAAGAGGGAGCAAAGGGCAGCAGCAGCTCATCCCAGGTAAACCCTGAACCTGTCCCCCACACCCCCTTGTCTCTGGCTTCTCAGTGAGCCAGAGCAGCCCAGCCAGGCCCATTTCCCCACCTAGGCTCTCCTGTTGCTTTTTCTATCCTAGGCCCTTCCTTGTTTCACTGTCCCCGGCTTTCATAAACATACTCTCAAAATCACCTGGACTTGTCTTGTGAAATCTTTCCTGCACGAAGTCAATAACCCAGACACTACCAGTGAGCCTGAGGCTGACCCACTCAGGGCCGGGCCCCCTTTCTGGTAACAGTAGCAGCATAATGTTCTGCTTCCAGAGCCACCTCTGTCCCCCAGAAACACCAACCTCTTCCTCGGGGCCTTTGCACCTGCAGGTCCCTCACCAAGTCCCCTCTTCTCCTCTTTGCAGGGCTGGCTGCTTCTGCACCTCAGGGCTCTGCTCCCCTCCTACTTCCTCGAGGCCCTCCCCAAACTTTTTTTTTCTTTTAATATGTTTTTATTGATTTCAGAGAGGAAGGAAGAGGGAGAGAGATATACAAACATCAATGATGAGAGAGAATGAATCATTGACCGACTGCCTCCTGCATACCCCACACAGGGGGCCCAGCACACAACCCTGGCATGTGCCCTGACTGGGAACTGACCTCCTAATTTATAGGTTGATGCTAAACCACTGAGCCACGCTAACCAGGCCCCAAACTTCTTATCTACAGCATTCATTCTTTACCCATCACACTGGTTTGTGGTCTTTTCAGCACTTCGCCAACCATTAGAAATTATTTTATTTATATTTATTTTCCACCTGTCTTTCCCCAATCCTATATAATAAAAGGCTAATATGCAAAATGACCAAATGGTGGAACGACCGGTCGTTATGATGCACACTGCCCACCAGGGGGAAGACACTCAATGCAGGAACTGCCCCCTGGTGGTCAGTGCGCTCCCACAGGGGGAGCGCTGCTCAGCCAGAAGCCAGGCTCACGGCTCGTGGCAGTGCTAAGGATGTCCAACTGACGGACATCCCCCAAGAGCTCCCGAACTGTGAGAGGGCACAGGCTGGGCTGAGGGACAACCCCCCTCCCAGTGCATGAATTTCATGCATCAGGCCTCTAGTAGATACATAAGCTCCCTGAGAGAAAGACTGGTCTAGCTTGCTCACCCCTGTATTCCCACTGCCTCCATGTGGGTAGGTGGCATAGGGTAGACATTCAATAAATATTAGTTATCTAAATGATACCCACACTGGGCCTTACACAATACATGTTGGCTGCTCTTTTGGACACTATGTTTTAAGCAAACCCCACTACCTGTTCTATCTTCATTTATTGAGCCTTTCCCATGTACCAGGCACCTTGCTGAGCACTTCAGTATTTCACTGTGCCCCACTACGAGGAAGAGAATAGTATCTTTATCATCCCCATTTTATAGATGCGGAAATCAAGGCTTAGAAAGGTGATATGGCTTACCCAAGACCACACAAAAGTAGGGTAAGATTTTTCCCAGTCTGTCTGCCTCCCAGAGTCCATGATATGAATCCAGCTGGGTTCCCTCAGCAGCTGTTCTGTCTTCACCCAAATGTCCCCAGGCTTACTTCTCCCCCTCCCTTGCTTTCCTGTGCCGAGCTCTTACAATGATCCTTCCAGGTCTCTCTCCACCACCCTCCCCCTGCTCGGTGCCTCCAAGAGTCTGTCCTGCATGTGCCTCCAAGAGTTGTCCCCTTCCCTGTGCTTCTGATGGCCTGGGCCAATGGCAAGTGCCAATGGCCAACCAGAGAGAAGGAAGAGTGTGAGATGCAGTATTTATTCCCCGAGCCGCCTCTGTGCGGGGACACTGGGGAGAGGCTGCATCCTTCCACTACAGGTCACGGCTCCTGTCTAGCAGCCCTCTCCTCAGGGCGATCATCTTAGATCCCCGTGACCTTCTCCCCTGCCCTTGACCTAGCCCCCAGGGTGTGAGCTATCTTCCTGGATATTTGCCTGACCATCTATACTAATAAAAGGGAAATATGCTAATTAGACCAAGAGACCTTCTGGATGACCTTCTGGACAAAGCCATGGTGGCAGGACCGAGGCAGAGGCAGTTAGGGGCGATCAGGCCAGGAGGGGAGGGCAGTTGGTGGTGATCAGACCAGCAGTGGGGGGATGGGGGGCACTTAGGGGCGAGCAGGCTGGCAGGAGGCAGTTGGGAGCGAGCAGGCCTGCTGTGGGGGACAGTTGGGGGCGAGCAGGCTGGCAGGCAAAGTGGTTAGGGGCGATCAGGCAGGCAGGCAGGTGAGCAGTTAGGAGCCAGCGGTCCTGGATTGCCAGAGGGATGTCCGATTCTCAATCCAGGGATCGGGCCTAAACAGGCAGTTGGACATCCCCCAAGGGGTCCCAGATTGGAGAGGATGCAGGCCGGGCAGAGGGACACCCCTACCCCACCCCCCCCACACGAATTTTGTGCACCGGGCCACTAGTGTTTTTATAAACACCCATCTTATTAAACACTCCACAGTCCACTCTGAATCTACTGCCTTCTGCTGGAACCCTGACTCTCCAACACACAAATACGTCCTGGCCCCTGCACCTCTACCATCTCCCCACTACTGTGCCCACTCTCTGCCTGTCTCCTGCCCCCTGCTGCCTGCAGCTGCCACTTCTAGGCCTGGGGTGCCCTCTCCCTCCAAGACCTATAAATAAATGTTGACTGTGGCTGGAAGGTCTGCCCTGGCAGCCTCTGCTCTTGGCCTGGGCCCCACCGGCCCCTTTGCTAACTTCCAAGGCAATACTGCGGGGAGAGGGGTCCTCCGGGGCAGCGTGCAAGGACCACAGCCAGCTCCTGCCCATGACTAGAATAGAACCGTGGTTGTCAGGTCCAACCAAAGGTCCCCTTTGCTGGGGTCAGGTCTCTGTGCTGACCTCTTACACTGACCCTTCCAGTTCTCTCTCTGTCGGAAACTATCTATCGTCTTCACTAGCAGAGAAGAGTAGAGACCCCCAAAAGCTAGTGACCTTTGAAGCCCTAGCAAAGGTCGGAGCTGTGCACCACCCAGTTAATCTAGATACCACCCAGTTAATCTAGATAATGGTAGCTGAAGCAACCTCCCTACCTTTAATTATGTAAATCCTTATTGATAAGATAGTCTGCCTATTACTGGAAATTGTCTACTGATGAGCTAATCTGTGTGTCATTGAAACCTCCTTACCTTAGGGCTACCCCAGATCAAATAAAAGGTTGGAGCGGCCTGAGCATCGGTGGAAGTCCCTCTCCTTGAGTTGGACTTGCCCGCCTGGCTCCCCAACATTTCCAAATTATCTCGTGTCATTTCTCTTTCATTTGTGTGCCGCTCCTCTTTCAGATCCCGAACCCTAAAACCACGCAGGACGTGGAGGGAAACACACCCGACATCTCTCCACCACTCTTCCTGCTCGATGCCTCCAAGAGTCTGTCCTGTAGGAGGGACTCTGCAGACGGTGTACTGGGAGCTCTAACAAAGCGAACACCACAACTTCGGTCATCACAGTGCCATGCGTCAAGCAACTGCTGTGGGCCAGGGACAGTATCGGCTGCCATTTGCATATGTTCACTCTAATATTAACAGATGAAGACACTGGAGCTCAATGAGGACAGGACTTTAACCAAAACCCCAGAGATGCTAAGTGGCAGCGCTGGGACTAGACTACAGGTGGCCCCCCGCCCAGAGACTTCAATGTCTCACCAGTCTGCACTGCCTTGTGGCCAATCCCTTCCTCCTGCAGGAGGACCAAGACTCAAACTCAGTCCTGGCAGGCTGCTCAGAGACGCACAAGCCACCCGTGACCTGGACAGGGTCATGGGGAGCGGGAAGTGGGTTAGGGGAAGTGTGGAAGGCTCCACGCTGCCTGGAGTTGCTGTGTCCTAGAGGCATGGTGCTGCTTGGCCACAGTGAGTGAGTGCTGACCAGTCAGGGGACTGGAACATGTCCCCACGGCTCCTTCCTGCAGAGCCAGCTGGGAGCCATGTGCTTGTCCTTGGCACATACCAGCACTTCAGCAAAACATGCCGCAGGCACAGACCCTCCACCCCCACGCCTGGGACGGTCACAAGGAAACTCGGAAGGGGAGGGCGGAGGGGCTGGGCAGCAACAAAAAGAGGGGGAAGATTCCTGCTGGGAGACCTGGCAGGACTGTGCTTCCTCCCTCCTCCCTGCAGCCAGAATTTATATTCGCCATTAACACCACTCAACGACTAAAGGCTTTTATTTTTCTTTTTGAAAGGCAATGGCAAAAAAAAGCCACATTTCTAGTATTGGAAGTGATTCTTGGAGGCAAACATCCTCGCTCTGAGGACACACACACACCAGCTGTGCCACCGCGGAGCCCAAAATAGCTCACACTTGGGTCCTGGCTCTCCTGGGCTCCTGGAGAACCAGCTCAGCACAGCCTCCTGACCTCCGTCCACATGACTGCTGGCCGCTCTCCTTCCCTGGGGTAACAATGCGCTCCTGGGACCCAGCCCGCAGCCACACCTGCTCCTGCGGACCACTCCACCCCCACCAAGCTGGGGTATCACCCTGTCCCTGTCTGATGTGTCCTGACAGGACAAGGTCCAATTAGCAGAGGCCATTTCCAGGGACCCAGCATGAGATGGGGCCCCAATCTCCAGAGCTGTCCTGCACCTCCTCTCCCTCAGCTCCTCCAAACCTTAAATCACTGATGTGACATCTCTAGGTGAAAGGCTTCCTCCCCCAGTATTTTACAGACTGTTTGGAAAACATCCAGAATGTTCTTTAAAAAGAAGGAGAGGAAAAAAAACAACAACCCTGCTGAAATAAAAAGCTGGGTTTCATCTTAAAATCTGTGCACTGCTGGAATTTGAATACTGTCGTCACACCAATCAAAAACATTCTCCATCCCTCCCTTTAAACACCAAAAATTTAATCTCACCTAAAGATCGGAGAATGGCAAACATGATGAGACCCAATGAATATATGGAGAAACTGAGAACAAAAGAAGGAAATTCAATAGATTGCCCTGCTCTGACCAGCACTGCAAATGAAGTAATCATTTGAGGGAGATTTAGAGAAAAAGGAAACCAAAAGTGTCAGACAGCCGCCATGAGGCTGTGGTCAAAAAAGGGCCCCATGCTTACCTGACTAGGTCAGGAAAGGCCTGCGAGGCGGCCTTGCGAACTCGGAGACCTACAGTAACCACAAAGGGCAGGACTGAGTGTTTGCCATGACGAAGTAACCCTGAGCAAGATGGGTCACCAGCAGCTCTACTGGAGCCAGCTGGGGAGCTTCGGCCAGGGTTCCGGTTCTTGCCGCATCTGCCACGGTCTGATCTGGAAATACGGCCTCAACATGTGCCGCCGGTGTTCCCGTCAGTATGCGAAGGACATAGGTTTCATTACGTTGGACTAAGTGAACTTCCATGAATGGGTCGTTCAAGACATCTACCTTATGACAGAATGCCATCTCTTTGTACATAAAATAATTCTTTTTAAAAAAAACCTTCAAATAAAAATAAATAAATAAAACAAAATAAAGTAACCATAAAGGATGATCTAAAACGAAAACTTTTTAAATAAAAAAGCAGTCTAGGTCATAAGCCCGCATCTTCCCTGAGAAAAGATCAACTTTGATCTTAACTGAGCCTACTGTCTTCTTGCATCTAAGATAACAAACCTTTGGAATGTCAGGGTAACTTGTAACTTCCCTTTTTTTCAGACCCCCTCAAGGTACAGCCAAGGCCTCCTCAGGGCACAACCCATGTGTCAGGGCACCAGGGCAGGGACCACAATCCCCTCATTGTTACTGTTAGCATGTTCATTGTTGCCTGTGGACCGTCCTGTCCCCACCTCTGTTAAAAGAAGCATGTGTCTATCATTTTACTTTTACTCCATCCGGAGGTTTCCCCGCTTTGTTTTCTCCCACCTCCCTAATCCATCACCAGTGGATTTCATGGAACCCACTGACATCTCCTCCTTTGCTGGTAATTTATCAAAATAGGTGAAAAACCGCCATTCTCCAGAGCATTTTCTCAATATGTTGAGATTCTGCTTCCTGGCAATTGTCCACAGTTTGGCTCAAGTGAACTCACAAGTTCTTTACAGGTTTGAATATTTCCTACGTTAGCAAGGCCACTGCACAAAGCAGCAGCATCCCACAGGAACTGGCTGGGCAAAGCCCGCCACGGGGCTGACAAGACATTCCTGGGGATGACGGGAGGCGGGACACAGCTGAGTCTACTCGTTATCTGGCAGGAGGCTCATCAGTAGTAACTCCTCTTCTTTCTCAAAAAAGCAAGACGGAAAGAAAGCAAAAGGGAGGAAACCACCGCACAAGCAGCCAGTCTGTTAGGGACCCTGGTAATTGCTAGGCAGGCAAAGCCCCTGCAGCTTCACACCAAGTTTACCTCCATCATCACTCTCTCC
The DNA here is from genome assembly GCF_963259705.1 of Myotis daubentonii. NCBI lineage: Eukaryota > Metazoa > Chordata > Mammalia > Chiroptera > Vespertilionidae > Myotis > Myotis daubentonii. Next base: position 23,611,349 of record NC_081840.1, on the reverse strand, counting down.
CCCATCTCGCCTCCGTTGTCAGGGAGCTGGAAAGGAAATGAACAAGCCCACACCCAGCTCCCATCTAGATGACCAGCTGGGCCACTGGAAGCATCCACAGATGGGGTGAGGGGATCCCAGGGGAAGGGAGCCCCTGAGAGATCACCATCCTCACTCCCTGCTCGGCACCTGGAGCTCTGCGGGATGGTCGACACCAGCAAATTCAATGAGAATTATTTGGGCCTGCGGAGGAGTCCAGAGGCGAGATGCTAAGTAAGAGAGCCAGCTCCGTGTTACTTCTGCACCTGCAGGAGTCAATTCCTTGTTGTCCGGCTGGCTTTCCTGGCAGCCCCTCAGCCTACCCTGCCACCTCTGGATGGGGTTTCCTAACTCTGCTCTGGCTTATGCGAATGACAGTCATTCGTTCACTTAGCCAGTAAATGTGTAAGGAATGTGTATCCCATGCACACTGCACCGTAGGAGAGACAGCGAAGCATTGTGGTGAAGGACTGGGAACTGCCATGAGGATGCTAGGTTTGAGACCCGGCTCCTCATTTGCTTGCTGCCTGACCTGTAGACATCTCTCTGAGCGTCCCTCTCCTCTTCTGTCCAATGGAGATAGAATAAGACTCTCACCAAATGATCACTGAGAACAGATAAGATAACCTCACTGGGAGTGGTCCGTAAAGATCACAGTTGTTTCTATGACGTGGGTCCCACTTTCCACTCACTGCTACCACTGGCGGCAGAAAAAGACAGCTCAGGCGTTAACTCACAGTTGTCTGTTCCACTGGCCTCTCTGCCCACACAGATGAGCAGCAGCAGAATGTGTTAAAAAGTAAAATAGCTCAATGCCATTGGTTCAGATTGCCCCCCCCCCCTCCACCACCACCAGTCAGCTATCTAGCCACTAAGGTCAGTGGTCAAAAGCACAACCACTGACTGTGTGGATGGTTCAGTGCAAAGCCAACCCCACCAGCAGGAACCTAACGCATAGCACAGATCTCCCAGCCCCACCCCCAACCATCCATCACCTTTGTTTAAAGGGCACTGGGATGGAAAGGAGGAGCCGTAGTAGGCTGGAACTTTGGTACATTCAAAGGACATGTGGAAGGTGGTGTATTGGTTTTCTATTGCTGTGATAACAAATTACCACCTACTCAGTGTCTTAAAACAACAAAAATGTATTATCTGACTATTCTGGAGGGCAGAAGTCTGCAATTAGTTGGATAGGACTAAAATCAAGGTTTCAGCAGGGCTGCGTTACTTCTGGAGGCTGTAGGGGGGAATGTTTCCATGCCTTTTCCAGCTTCTAGAAACTGCCCGCATTCCTCGGTTTGTGGCTCCTTCCTCCATTGCATCACTTCGACGTCTGCTTCCATTGCCACGGGGCCATCTCTGACTCTGACTCTCTTGCATCCCTCTGATAAGGACCCTGTGTTTATGTCGGGTCCACCCACACCAGGAAAATCTCCCTGTGGCAAAGTCCTTAATTTAATCATGTGTGCAAAGTCCCTTTTCCCATGCAAAGTAACATCGTCACAGGTGCCAGGGATTAGAACATGGACATCTTTGAAGGGGGACCCAGAGGTGGGGTCTGCTGCAAAGTGCACCTGAGAACTGTTGAACGGTAACTACTGAGCTGCCCACTCGTCCTGTGAGCCTGTTATTTTGCTTCTATCAGTCCCAGTCATTACATAAACCAGTTTGACGGGAACTACTTGACTGACAGCAAATACCAGAGGGCCCCACAGGCCCCAGGAATCAGAGGGTCCGCTCAGTCCAAAGCAGAACCACTGTGTCACGCTGCAGCCTGAGAGGCCTCAAAAGAACCACCCAATGATCTAGGCTTATGATCCTAGTTCCTAGCCTGGACATGGTCCAGAAACAGAGATTTCTGTTTTCTTTTCTGCAGAAAGAAGATAAGTGTGAGACTCTAGCACTCTACCACAAACTCATGCTCCATTCCCCTACAGGTCTCCCTTGTATAAATATTTGTGTGTTATTTTAAATTGTGTCATAATCAATTTGGACTACAGGCTATAGCCAATAGTTCTCATCATGACTCTTTCTGCCTTCCCATTTTGAAGATAGGCAAACTGAGCAGGACCAAAGAAACAAGGATTTTACCTTACTGTGACAATGTCATGAGTCATTGGATTCATCACTTTTTGTTTTACATTCCATCACATCGGCTTCCATCCTCATCTCAGTTGAGGTTAAAAAAAAAAAAAGTTCTAGAATTTGAATCTCAGATCTTCTGCTAATTAGCTGTGTGACTTTAGACAAATGACATCCCTTTACTCCTCCGTAAAGGAGACAGAAAAATCTGCCTCTCACAGAACTGTTGCATGGGTTAAATTACACATAAAATCCTTGGCATGTTGAGTATATGGAGCATTTCCTATGTCTTGGACACGATGCTAAGCATTGTATGCATAATAATTCCTTTAATCCTTACACCTCGATGAGGGAGGTTTTGTTTATTATTTTCATTTTCCTAGAAAGTAGGCCTCTTCGAGGCAGGAATATTTCTTTTGAATCTTCACCCTCTAACTCAAATATCCTGTGAGTAGTAAATGCTGTCTACAAGTAGTGTTGCCAATAAAAAGAATGGAGAGGTCAGTTGAATCTGGAATCACTGCTGTAGGTTTTATGAAGGTGGGATCTGAGAGGTAGGTAGAATTAAAGAAAAGGAAAGAGGAAAGAGGGCAGGTCTTCCCAGTGCGATAGAGGGAGGTGTAGAGAAGTGACAAGAGGCACAAGGCATGGAGGAGACAGGACTAAGCAGATCACAGGGGTAGGAGACTGTGGGGCTGCCTTTGTGAAGCTGAACAGTATGCTGGGATACACTCATTGACTTGCTTTGGCCGATAGGAAAGAGCAGAAGTTAGGTTGTCCCAGTTCCAAGTCCAGGTCTCTTGAGGCAAGATTCTCTTCTGCCCTCCTGGGTTCCTGCTGCCTGGCATGTGAACGAGCTTGGGCTAGCCTGCTGGAGGATGAGCAGAGACATGAAGCAGAGATACGTCATCCTGGCTGAGGCCATCTTAGACCAGCCAGCCCACAACCTACACAGCACCGCACCACAGACACAGTGAGCCCAGCCAAGATCAGAAGAACCACCCAGCTGAGCCCAGATCAAATCACTAACCCATAGGAGAGTAAATAAAATAAATGGCTGCTGTTAGAAGCCACCAGTTTTGGGGTGTTTTGGTAAGCAGAAAATCTAATAGGAACCAGTGTCTCTTTCACCTTTAGACCCTCAATAGCCAATACAAGGCCTGGCATGTAATAGCTACACAGTAACTGTTTCATGAAGAAAGTTCTGAATCGATGAACCAATAGAACTGTGAATTAATGAATGACATGCTGGAAAACTGAAATTCTGTCAGCTCTCATAATTTTAATGAGTTACTTTGGTTTAAGGACTATTTTCAGCTTGAATTACAGATACCTAATAAAAAGACCCATTGCCCTAGCCAGTTTTGCTCAGTGGATAGAGCAGGGGTGGGCAAACTTTTTGACTCGAGGGCCACAATGGGTTCTTAAACTGGACCGGAGGGCCGGAACAAAAGCATGGATGGAGTGTTTGTGTGAACTAATATAAATTCAAAGTAAACATCATTACATAAAAGGGTACGGTCTTTTTTTTTTTTAGTTTTATTCATTTCAAAGGGGCCAGATCCGGCCCGCGGGCCGTAGTTTGCCCACGGCTGGGATAGAGCGTTGACCTGTTGACTAAACGGTCCCAGGTTCGATTCCAGTCAAGGACACATGCTTGGGTTGCGGGCTCGGTCCCCAGTGGGGAGTGTGCAGGAGGCAGCCAATCAATGATTCTCTCTCATCATTGATGTTTCTCTCTCTCCCTCTCCCTTTCTCTCTGAAATTAATTAAAATATGTTTTAAACCCATTATCTTTATTCTCTCAATGAACATTTTTTTCCCCCAAGCTTAGTCAAGTGAAAAAGGAAAGTTTCACATGCACATAGAATGTAGGGTAAGGCAATTAAAAAACTAGACTAACTGTTTAGAAATCTGGGTTCTAGATTCAACTCTCCCAGTAACTGCAAGACCTTACTAATTGTCTCAATTACTATTTCTACATCTGCAAAATAGATATTAAAAGAAAATGGTCTGCCCTAACCGGTTTGGCTCAGTGGATAGAGCATCTGCCTGTGGACTGAAGGGTCCCAGGTTCAATTCCGGTCAAGGGCATGTACCTTGGTTGCGGGTGCATCCCCAGTAGGGGGTGTGCAGGAGGCAGCTGATCAATGTTTCTCTCTCATCGATGTTTCTAACTCTCTATCCCTCTCCCTTCCTCTCTGTAAAAATTCAATAAAATATATTATTTAAAAAATGGTCCTTCCCTGTCAACTTTACTGGGTTGTGGTGGCAAATAAGATAGGGTGTGAAGGGTCTTAGGTGCTTTCCACCATCAACAATTCTGCTTCCTCTATAAACAGAGTTTTACTTATTGACAGTTTTCATAAATATATCCTTTTATGAGCTCCATTTACTTTTTTAAAATGTTTTTATTGATTTAAGAAGGAAGAAGGGAGAGAAAGAGAGAGATAGAAACATTGATAAGAGAGAAACTTCATTGATCAGCTGCCTCCTGCATGCCCCCTACTGGAGATCAACTCCACAACCTAAGCATGTGCCCTGATCAGGAATCGAACAGTGACCTCCTGGTTCATAGGTTGATGCTCATTCACTGAGCCACACCAGCCAGGCCCCATATACTTTTTTTTTTATCTTCCTTTTAGTATTCTACTCTTTGGTAGCCTTATTTTCAAAGATAACAACAAAACAAACAAGGAAATGGTTAAAATCATCCTTGAGGGCAAGAAGGAAACTGTTGCTCAATCCAAAGAGATCTGGTATTCCTGGCAGTGAGGATTACGTATGACTAAGATCAGACAAGACACCTGCCTGATTCACCCTCTGGGATCAACGTTCCGATGGAGAACTCTCGGTCCCCACTAGGCCGCACCGGGGGCACCAGCTGTTGAAGATACAGCTTGCTCCCTCTTCCCTTCCAGCAGCTTCTGCCCAGGGTGGCAGGTCAGAGACTCCAAATTCCAAGTATGGGTCTTCCAGGGCCTCAGTTCCTGCCTCGGACTCGGTGAGTGGAGCTCTGAGACCAAGTCTGGCTGCTGGAAGAAAACCCTTCGTCTTGGTAACGCCTCCTCACAGCAGACTCTGGTTGGAAGTTCACAGAGTGATCCAAGCACTTCAGGACCTTCTTGGGGGACTGCCTTCTCCCCAAACTCCAAAACTTTCGAAAGTCACAGCTTAGAGTAACCATCAGGTTTCCAAAGACCTAAGGGTCTTGGACGTGGATAGGAAGCAGCGCAAGACAGTGTGGGGCATGCGGGAGGCAGCCAATCGATGACTCACTCATCATTGATGTTTTTCTCTCTCTCCTCCATTCCTCTTTGAGATCAATAAATATATATTTTTAAAAGAGACAGCCTATGCCCACTGAGCGCTGTGCTCTCCTCCTTCTGTGTCTGATGTTGGGGGGACAGAGGTCAGAGGTGGTCGCTACTCAAACTGGGGGCAAGGCTGAAAGGGTGGGCAGCTCTGGTCCTGCTTCGTGGCCTGGGTCTTGCTTCCCACTGTTATAAGAGCCCACTTACCCTAGCCGGTTTGGCTCAGTGGATAGAGTGTTGGCCCTTGGGCTGAAGGATTCTGGGTTTAATTCCAGTCAAGGGCACGTATCCCTGGCCCTGGTCAGGGTATGTGTGGGAGGCAACCAATCGACGTGTCTCTCTCACATCAGTGTTTCTCTCTGTGTGTGTCTCTCCCCCTTCCTTCCACTCTCTCTAAAAATCAATGGGAAAATATCCTTGGGTGAGAATTAAATAAATTTTAAATAAGAGCCCAAGCTTCCATTAACCCAACCTCCCTGTGGTGGGCATGGGCTGTCTGCCTGCCTAACTGTCATTCCTCTTTCAGTAACAGCACCTCTGTTTTCCTCCAGGGAACCACCTTTCCCCTACCACCAGCTGCACAAGATCAACCCCACTCCACCGCTCAACTTCAGACAGGCTTGTGACCCAGCCCTGGCCAGTGAGAAAACCACCTTCCCAGGCCTTAGTAATGGCTTTAAGAGTGAACATGGAGTCTCAGGCAAGACAGTTAGGGTCGATCCTGGGACTTCTGTGGGGAAAAGGTGCTTTCTTTCTCTAGACATGAAAAGGCTTTAAAAAAGTGTGTACCTGCCGCTGCTGGGAGACACCCAGGAAGCAGGCCTTTCAGTAGAGGCCAATGCAAAGGAAAGCAGACTCGAGAGAAGGGGAGGTGGAGGGAACCCAGAGGACCTGCTTGAGCAGCTAGACCAGCCGTGGGCAAACTACGGCCTGCGGGGTTTGAAATGAATAAAACTAAAAAAAAAAAAAAAAAAGACCGTACCCTTTTATGTAATGATGTTTACTTTGAATTTATATTAGTTCACACAAACACTCCATCCATGCTTTTGTTCTGGCCCTCCGGTCCAGTTTAAGAACCCATTGTGGCCCTCGAGTCAAAAAGTTTGCCCACCCCTGCTCTAGACCCAGTCCTGAGTGAAGCAGATACACTCCTGAACTTTAAGTAACTCGAGCCCGTACATTCCTCTTTGTGCTTAATCAGTTTGAGTTGAGTTTCTTGCCATTTGCAACCATAAAAAGCAACTGATGCACATTCCAGAGTTTACACAACAGGTTCTACACAAGCCTGAAGGGCCCGGCCCCACCCAAATGCCTCTAGGCTGCTCAAACCCAAGCTCCTGAGAAAAAAGTGGTTCACTGTGGCCATAGGAGCCACATATCAAACCTGAGAGGCAGGCAGGGGAAGTGGTAGACAGCAGCTCACTGAACTGTGCTCTTTCGCTCACCACAGTCCCCACCACTCCCTACCGTCTTTACTAAGCCCATTTTTTTTTTTCATTTACTTTATCTGCTTGGCCCTTTTAAGTATATAAGTTTACCTTCCTTATTGGATGGATCGATCAATCAATGGATCAATAATGGATGAATTAGTGAATGGGCAGATAGGCAGGTAGTTATATATTTATTTACAAATTGAGCCTACATACAATTAGGCAGGACACAAATGAACAATGAAACCCTCAGATCGCTGCAGTCAGGGGACCATTTGATAAAATGGGAAAGGAAATAACCAGAGACTTATTTACAACTTACAATGCGAAGGGATGACTCTCTGGGTGGCACTCGCCCCACGGTCCTCCTCTCACCCGAGGGTGGTTAACACAGTCTCACCAATACGGCAGCACAAGGAGAAACCATTCCTGCACTCAGGCAGCTACCTCAGATGAAAACCTGGCCCTAGGCAGTAGCCTCTCCTCAGTCCCCAGCATCTACTTGGATCTGGGCAGCAGCCACAGAAACCAAAAGCGGCTTCAGAGGATGCAGGCGCTGTGTTCTGGCGTCGGAACTGGGAATGATCGCAGGCAAACGTCTACAAATGTATCCAGGAAGCTCCGGCCTTGAAACAAGGACATGGGGAGTCCAAGGTGGCCATGGAGGGACACTCAGTGGCTCAAAGAACTGAGAACAAAAAACACACAGAAAAGTAGCAGCAGTAGAGACCAGGCTCCGAGCCAAGGCGAGGCCTGTCCCTCAGCCACCTGGCTGAAGGCGTCTCCGTGACCGTAAGGTCACAGTGAGTCACACTGAACCATGCTGTGAACCATCCATTGTGGTTACTCACGCTCACGGTGCAGGCAATTGCTTAAGAAACTCTACAGCGTTCACTCCATTGTGAATCGTAGTTCCCCCTTTTGTTGTCTTTGTGAAGTCATCACAAAGCTCGGAGCAAAAGAATCCTTCCTCCAGGGATTGCCAAGGAGTGAGCCCATCGCCGGGTGGGTTTAGCTGTCTCTGCTCAGCATGCAGGTGCCCAGTGCGGTCAGACCAGGAAGGCAGCACCCACGCCGAATACGCTGGACCAGGCCAGGTCATGCTAAGCACGCCACCCTGACTGTGAGGCACAAAACACACGTGAGGGCTCTGGACCTCATCTCTCCTTAGAGCCAGGGCATGAAGGCAAAGAACAGTGGGAGGAAACAGAATTGCACATAAATACTCCAAGGAAGGAAGAGAAGGAAGGGTAGCTGCTGAGGGGTCAGAAGCACCAGCTTCCTCAGGATGAATCCTTCTTGGCAGACACCATCCCTGCCAGGCATCCACCTTTGGGTGACTGGGTCCCACAGCCGAGAAGACACCAGCACGGGGTGAACCATGGAAAATCAATTCCTGCTGCGGAGTGAAGAGAGTGGCACCAACACAGGGCAGTCTGTAGGTACCAGCAAGCAAACGCTCCCGCGCCTGTTGCTAACAGGAGCAGGTGGGTGCACAGGATTGTCACTGGCCCCCACAGACGGCATACATGGTCCCTGCCTTCAACACGCTAACATTTGAGAGAGGCAAGAGACCGGTGAGTGGAGACTCACAGTAGAGTAGACTGTACCCAGCCTGGGAGTCAGGAGACCTGGGTTCAGGTCTGGCTGGGCTGCTTCGGGCTTGTAGCCGATCACGAAGTTGTCCGGGCTTCAGTTCCTTCCTCTGTGAAGTGAGACCCTCACAACTCATCAGTTCTGTGAGTGCCTGGTTCTCAGGTCAGCTGATCTCCAAGGGACTGTGCAGTGTTCACATGCTGTGCTTTTGAGAGTCGTGTCGGTATTAACGTTCAGAATTAGCTCTTGGGAGTGGGAGCTATAAGATGTTAAGCCCTGAAGCTCTCGCCCTGAACAGACCCAGGCCCGGGACACACTCTGGATGGTCCCCGAACACATAGCTTTCAGCACTGGGTGTTTGTTTTAACTAACCAGGAGGAAAGAATTTGGACTCTTTTTAAAAGATATACAAAGGGAATACATTTGTTTATTTTACAGAATGTATTTTCAGATACAACAGGGTGAGAAGCAAGGCTAAAGTCATTCTTTTCTCTTGGCTCGTGTGAGGGCTACTGCCGGGGTCCAACCCCAGCGGGTCCAGGGGTCCCCAGAGGTGTGGACGGAGTCGGCGAAGAAGGAATGACACGGAGGCAGCGTTCAGTTGATCAGCAGCCTAGTCAGGATCTCTAGCCCGGATCTCCAGCCAACTTCTGGTCTGGATCTCCAGCGAGGTTCTGTAGCCATGTTCCCTTGCTAGGTTCTCCAGCCAGGTTCTGTCCAGGCTCTCCAGTCAGGTTCAGTGTCCAGGTTCCAGTCAGGTCCAGTCACCAGGTTCTAGTCAGGCTCTCCTGCCAATCTCTGCAGTCAGGTTCAGTCCAGGATCCCCAGCCATGTTCTCCCGCTAGGCTCTGTCTCTAGGCTCCGAGGCCAGTCCTTCTCCAGGATCCTCCGGCATGCTCTCTCCAGCGAAGTTCTTCTGTCTCTAGAGAACGTTCTGTGTAGGTTCTGTGCCTAGGCTCTATCTCTCTTGGTCCTGTCTTCCAAGCCCTGTGTCCTTAGTTCTGTGTTCTGAGTTCTGAGTTCTGAGTGTTTCTGTCTTGTTACAACTGTATTTATACCAGTTGATTCAATCCTATCAATCTCTATTACAAAGGTTAGGGCGTTTCTTATCTCCATTCCAGGGAGAAAAGATTATGTAGTTTAAGCATGATTGTTCGTAGTTAAAGGGATTAATTACCCGCCTGGCACTTAGTTGAGGGGTTTTATTCCCTCCCTAACTTCAGGGGAAAATCCCTACCTGGGGATTCAACCTTTCTCGGAGAGGTGACCTTGGTTAAAACACAGCGCCAAGAAGGTGAGCAAACATATTAAGAACAGTATGCCATACATGCCAGGTCCCTTGAAACAGCAAGCATGGACCGGCTCCCGGCAAATTCCCCCTTTTTTATTTTTTAAAAGCAGGCATTAAAAAGAAAAACCTCAAACGCTCTCTTGTATCCATTTTAAGAGTAGGATTGGCGCTTTCTGCTATTACCTGAGTCCTGATCTATCACCCCAGGGAGAGCTTGCCAATCCTGCACTTTCCCAGGGTAGAAAGGCTGCAGTGGGATTAAGGATAAGGCTCCTTGGGCCTACCTTCTCCCATGCCATTACATTTACCTTTCCTTCCTCAGAAAAGCATGGACATACTTCTTGTATAAAACGTTCTGTCTGACTGGGAGTAACATTAATTCCTCTGCTAGCAAGCATATGTGTTAAAAGATCAATACAGAGTCTTATTTCTTTAGACTCAGTATGGCACATCTTCTTAATCTAAAGATCAATACAGAGTCTTCTTTCTTTGGACTCAGTATGGCACATCTTCTCAATCTGAGGATCAATACAGAGTCTTCTTTCTTTGGACTCAGTATGGCACATCTTCTCAATCTAAGTTCTGTACTATCCACCTTCTTACCCTACTTATCCTCTATAGGGGGGTCTGTAGCACCCTGGTGGAGTCCTATCCGTCCCGAGTGTGGGGGTTCTCAATGGGGGGGGCTTACCTATGGGAATCCTTTTCCAGGGGTTCCCAAAGGTGTGGACGGAGTCGGCGAAGGCTATCCACCCTCTTCCTACGGTGGAGTCCGATCCATCCCGAGTGTGGAGGTTCTCAGTGGGGCGGCTTACCTAAGGGAATCCTGTTCCAGGGGTTCCCAAAGGTGTGGACGGAGTCGGCGAAGACTATCCACCCTCTTCCTACGGTGGAGTCCGATCCGTCCCGAGTGTGGGGCGCTTACCTAGGGGTCCCTGTTCGGGCGCCAGATGCCGGGGTCCAACCCCAGCAGGTCCAGGGGTCCCCAAAGGTGTGGACGGAGTCGGCGAAGAAGGAATGTCACGGGGACAGCATTCAGTTGATCAGCAGCCTAGCCAGGATCTCCAGCCAAGTTCTGGTCTGGATCTCCAGCGAGGTTCTGTAGCCATGTTCCCTTGCTAGGTTCTCCAGCCAGGTTCTGTCCAGGCTCTCCAGTCAGGTTCAGTGTCCAGGTTCCAGTCAGGTCCAGTCACCAGGTTCTAGTCAGGCTCTCCTGCCAATCTCTGCAGTCAGGTTCAGTCCAGGATCCCCAGCCATGTTCTCCCGCTAGGCTCTGTCTCTAGGCTCCGAGGCCAGTCCTTCTCCAGGATCCTCCGGCATGCTCTCTCCAGCGAAGTTCTTCTGTCTCTAGAGAACGTTCTGTGTAGGTTCTGTGCCTAGGCTCTATCTCTCTTGGTCCTGTCTTCCAAGCCCTGTGTCCTTAGTTCTGTGTTCTGAGTTCTGAGTTCTGAGTGTTTCTGTCTTGTTACAACTGTATTTATACCAGTTGATTCAATCCTATCAATCTCTATTACAAAGGTTAGGGCGTTTCTTATCTCCATTCCAGGGAGAAAAGATTATGTAGTTTAAGCATGATTGTTCGTAGTTAAAGGGATTAATTACCCGCCTGGCACTTAGTTGAGGGGTTTTATTCCCTCCCTAACTTCAGGGGAAAATCCCTACCTGGGGATTCAACCTTTCTCGGAGAGGTGACCTTGGTTAAAACACAGCGCCAAGAAGGTGAGCAAACATATTAAGAACAGTATGCCATACATGCCAGGTCCCTTGAAACAACAAGCATGGACCGGCTCCCGGCAGGCTACTCTTCCATGGTGACTTCTCCAAAGACCATGAATGGCAGAGATCCTTTTTTTCCTCTCTCTAAGTCAAGTCCATTTTATGTAAAACTTCCACATGCCACAAATGTACATGAAGATACCAAAATGTAGTTTAAACACAAACTCAGGAGCGATCATCACCAGACAGACATGGTCTGTCATCGAAAGGCAGGTGACGCATAATCGGTCATTTAGCACCTGGTCACACACAAACCGTGGGATCCCCAGAGGCTAACCCAGCCCCTTAGGAACTCGCTGGGCTCAACTGTTTCTCGTCAGAGTCACACTTTGATGGGCAGTGGTCAGAGGCTGGTGCCGTGGCAGAGATCTTTTGATCTCACATCTCAGAACCTGTCTCAGTTTGATACCCTGGCCATGGACAACTGTCACATCATCCTTCAGGACTACAGCACTACAATCCTACACCTGCCACCATCGCCCAGTGGGGTACAGGGTCCCACCCCACTGCCCACCTCTCCACTTGTGCCCAACCTTACTCTGTAAAATCATCAAATAAAATCAGGACCCCCAGATAAATGTGAGTGTTAGATGGAAAATAAAATTTATTATGGCATTTGCCTTCCTAGGCAGCACAACTGAGGCAGGTCCCTTCCAAGGATAGGAAAGTCCTCCTCTCCTCTAAGCTTGTGCTCATAGAGCCCAGTGGCCCTTGTGTCCCCTGGTTTCAATGAAGCCTGCCTTTTCCTCTTTCAGGGTGAGGTAGGAAGGCATGGCTTCCGAGGCTCATGGTAACAGGTCCAATTCAGATGCCAGTGGTGCTTGGTCAAAAAACTGCTTATGGCCGAAACCGGTTTGGCTCGGTGGATAGAGCGTCGGCCTGCGGACTGAAAGGTCCTAGGTTCGATTCCGGTCAAGGGCATGTACCTGGGTTGCGGGCACATCCCCAGTAGGAGACGTGCAGGAGGCGGCTGATCGATGTTTCTCTCTCATCGATGTTTCTAACTCTCTATCTCTCTCCTTTCCTCTCTGTAAAAAATCAATAAAATATATTTTTTTTAAAAAACTGCTTATGGCTGAGTCAGAAACACTTCTGTAAATGACTCTCGGCGACAATGCAGAAGCTTCTGGTGAGAGGGGGAGGTAGGGGCTGGGGGAAAATGTGAGACAGGTATTACCATAAAATCTCCAAGGGACAGCTCAATCTAAAAGAGCTCACTACAGGGGGAAAAACACTAACAAAAAACATATTGCCTGGCAATGGCTGGTACATAGGCCACGAAGATCTAGTTCTGTTTTCAAGCTACAATAGACAAGCTCAGCTTGTCACCCAGCCCTGGATTTCATCGGAGTCCAGTGGACCTAACACACCTACGGATCCTTTAGCGGCCTCCTGGGCAGCCCGAGTGGAAGCTCCATGAGGGCAGGCTTGGTGCCCTTTTTTTCTCATCACTATATACTCGTATCCAGGAGCCAGCCTCATAGTGAGCACTCAGTGAGCTGACGGTGAATGAATGCCTACAGTATTCAGTATGTCCCAGACCATATCATGAGCTTTGTGCTGAAAAGGGGTCTGAACAACTCAAATGAGATCTGACCAGAGACAGAGATGGGCCAGGATGACCTCTGAGGTCATCTGCAATGCCCTGCGCCCTTGAGACGGCTATACTCGGGCAAATCACCTCATTCAGAGAATTTTCAGTATTTCCATCAACATCCTAGTTCAGCATCTATGGTTGAAGTCCTCAGGCCATGCCCAGCCCTTGGTGATAACCTCAGGAGAGAACTGGGTGAGGACAATGAGAGACAACTGGGGGAAGAGGGCCCAGGTGGGCAGGGACCCAAAGAATGGAGTAAGAAAAATAATTCAGGATGCAGCATGGCCATCCCCACTCCCAGAAACACAAAGATCCTCCTTCCAGAGCCACACGGCACCCCCACCAGTGCCGGCCCATCAATTCCATGACTGCGCTCCTTTGTGGAACAGAACAATAAGTACATTATTCCAACCTATAATTATCCTAGGAGAAGTGATAGTGAAGTCAAGGCATTACGTGAACATTGGAATACTGGATACCATCCCACAAGAACAACAGCAAAACAACAACCATCTACAAAATCCCTAATTTAAATAGACTGAAGGCTGCCTTAAACCAGTACCCTTCACATTTACTAGTATATGAGGTTGGGATATTTTTTTTTCTTTTCTCATGATGATTTTTAAGCACAAGGCTTTCTTTCATTGGTGTTTATAGCATTTGAGGGGAAAGGGGTGGGAGGTTATGTTTTCTTTTCAATAAGGAGGCAGAAAGTAGAGGAAGGAGTAGAGGGCATGAGAAAGTGCCATGGCTAGGGTATGACACATGGGAGGCCCTCAAAGGGAGTTGAATCTGATTCTACTCAGTGAATCCATGCTATTAATAAAGAGATTCCTGAAAATTCCTCTAATGAAGGCAGTTTCCAGAGGCTTTGGTATAAAATACATAGAACCCTGGGTGATGTCATGGAAAATACAGTGACAAAAATTTTTTTTGAATTCTCATCTCTCTGCCATAACTAGCTGTTGCCTTGGTTTATTCAATAAATGTATGTTCCATACCTGCCATAACTGGGGGAGACACCGAAGAAGTCATTCTTCCTCTCTGAGCTTTGCTTTCCTCCCAGCCCTGGAGACACGTGGGCTTCTCAACTCAAGGTGTGGCCCCAGCCTGGCTTGGGACCTGCCTCCACAGGCCGTCACTGCAAAAGGAGGACCTGCGGCTTCCAAAACCGAGGTGGAGCCTGCACGGACAGGGCAGAGGAGCAGAAACAGTGCGGCACAGGCACACGGGCCATCCATCTCTGTGCGCAGTCATAGCAAGGGTGTGGGAATAGGACTGTTTTTTCAAGCACGTCTCCAGTTTCTAAGGAGAAGCTCGCTCTTCACTCTAGAGAGGGCCCTCGTCTTGAGCCACAGCGCACGCGTTCCCACCTCTTCTGGACTCCAGTCAGGGCTTCTTCCCTCTCAGACACCTTCGGCCTCTCCACTCCTCAGCCTCCTTTCCTTCACCTTCCCACACACTATCCTAGGAGCGGCCCGGTAATTCTTGTACACTGTCCAAGTCCCTTCCTAGTGAAAAAGGTGATGACGGAGACAGCAAACGTGATCAGGAGGAGAGTCCCTGCGAGGAGCTAAGGCTTATGGGAAGAGCTCTCACACTCTATGTCATCCCAGGAAAGGTAAGCTTACAGTAAAGCTATGGTTGCAACTGCATTTCCTCTTAACTTCCTCTTTCCCCTCTCAAAGTACTTCTCATCCTGCCATTCGGTGCAGTGTGTAAGCTGCCATGTCTGCGTGCCCTGGGTTACAACCCTTTTGTTTTCCTAAAGAAATCTTTTTTGGTGACAAAGCACCTAGTCCATACTGCAACCTCATTTCTCACATTTACAGAAGACCTTCCCGAATATACTATAATGTTCTCATCTGTCCGTCCATCTCAGCTCTAACCATCCTTCCTCAGGAGCCACTGTTTCATAATTGCTAATTTCCTCCTCCTGTTTCCATTGCCTGGTCATTGCGCTATCTGACCAACATTTGGCAGCATTAACTACATATTCCTTGGAACTCTCGGAGCCATGACTTACTTAGCCCCCTCAATGAAGGGTCCTTGCATCCTGTGCTCCGTGGTGGGAACAGGGCAACAAAAAAGACCCAGTCCTTACCCCTATGCTCATCTCTCCAGATCTACTCCCTTGGCTCCAACTTTCACCTGACATTAGCCAACTGTTTTAAAGGACTCAAAGAGCCTTCACACTCAGTACCTCTTGCATTAACAAAGTGCAATCCTACAATATTTGGAAAAGCATTTTACATTGTCATGATTTTTTTTCATTGGGAGAGAGAGCTTATTCTTACAGCCAACACTATTCTGGAAGTGTGGGAAACCTAATGGAAGTCCAACCAATGACTTCTGATACATGACATGATTTCGTATGTCATTCCCTCCCCCCAATTCTCCACTCACTGCCCCACTGCCTCTCCACACTTGCTTGTGTGCCTTACAACAGTTAACTCTTAGTTTCCTCTAAGTTGTGAACTCCTGGAAGACATAGAATAGACCGGTCTCTTTTTAGTCCCCATACTGCCCAGTACTCAAATATTTGTTGAAATACAGCAAAATCAGGGAGAACTTTGACACCAAATCTCATCTCTATATGATTCCTCACTAGTCTGTCCCTTTGGAAGACTGTCCCCAGGTCTATTGCTAGCATGGCCGGAGGGAGCACATGCCTACCTACAGGGTAGCGGAAGTGGGTTTTCTCTGATCTGAGGAATTTCAGAGGCCACCATTGTTAGGAAAGGGGACCTGGTCCTGAACGGGTCTGCCTAGAGCCAGCAAGAAGTGTGTGGGTTCTTGACTTCATGCAGGAAAAATTTCACAACACATGTCCAGGTGAATTTTAGAGATTGCGTATTATAGATGAGGACAATGAAACAAGGAAGGGCTAGGGAAATGAGCCTGGGCGGGTCTGCTTTGGCTCACTAAGAAGTCAGAGAAAAGGGGGTTTGGGGGGCAGGTTCAGGGGGTTGTCTGAGACAAACTGCCGCTGCCCATTGCTGCCCTGGTTGCAAGCCTTGTGGGGTCCCTTAGAGTTTAGGAGGTGCATGCCTGTGGGGGAAGAAAAGGGTGGGGTGGTGTGGCATGCTCCAACACCAAGCGCTGGACCTTGGTGTTGAGGGGCTTTAAAGACTGGGCGTTTAGGGGATGTCCTAGGGGAGGATCTCAATAGAATACCCATCCGCTTTATGCTGATGTGCCGAAATGAAGTTTACTTTCTTAACTTCATCTGTCCTTGGGGGTGATTGGCAAAGGGCACTCATTGGATTTCTGCTATCGGTCTCCCTGAGTAGAGTGATTTGAGCTATTTACCCTCTGGTTGGGAGGAGGAGTGCAAACCAGTTACTTGTAAGTGTCCCTGGTTTAGGGAAGATAGGATTTACTCCCTGGCTTTAGGGAAGATAGGATTTACCAGATGGCTGAAAGTGTTTGGCATCTTGATTTTCTAGATGGCTGCAAACTGTTGTTTAACTATTTGATCTCAGTTTCCCTAGTCCACTTGTCCTGGCCCATCTCATCGTCACACCACACCACAAGTTGGACATCCAGGGACCTGAAGTAAACATGTTATGCATTCAGGACATGAACTACATGAATTTGTGTCACTTCGTAATTCTGTAATTTCCTTTCTAACCACCATATATCCTTGGGCAAACTCCTTCAAACATTTGTTTCCCATCAATAAAATAAGGACTGTTGTGAGGATTGGATAAATAAGCACTAGGTAAGTGCTGTACTTCATTATTGCTATCATTATTATTATTGACAGGTTCAGAAAGTGCCGGGGTCCAGCCCCAGCGGGTCCAGGGGTCCCCAAAGGTGTGGACGGAGTCGGCGAAGAAGGAAGGGCACGGAGACAGTGTTCAGTTGATCAGCAGCCTAGCCAGGATCTCTAGCCAAGTTCTGGTCTCGATCTCCAGAGAGGGTCTGCTTCGGATCTCCAGCGAGGTTCTGTAGCCATGTTCCCTCGCTAGGTTCTCCAGCCAGGTTCTGTCCAGGCTCTCCAGTCAGGTTCAGTGTCCAGGTTCCAGTCAGGTTCTCCTGCCAATTTCTGTAGTCAGGTTCAGTCCAGGATCCCTTGCCATGTTCTCCCGCTAGGCTCTGTCTCTAGGCTCTGAGGCCAGTCCCTCTCCAGGATCCTCAGGCATGCTCTCTCCAGCGAAGTTCTTCTGTCTCTAGTTCTGTGTTCTAAATTCTGTGTTCTGAGTTCTGAGTGTTTCTGTCTTGTTACAACTGTATTTATACCAGTTGATTCAATCCTATCAATCTCTATTACAAAGGTTAGGGCGTTTCTTATCTCCATTCCAGGGAGAAAAGATTATGTAGTTTAAGCATGATTGTTCGTAGTTAAAGGGATTAATTACCCGCCTGGCACTTAGTTGAGGGGTTTTATTCCCTCCCTAACTTCAGGGGAAAATCCCTACCTGGGGATTCAACCTTTCTCGGAGAGGTGACCTTGGTTAAAACCCAGCGCCAAGAAGGTGAGCAAACATATTAAGAACCGTATGCCATATATGCCAGGTCCCTTGAAACAGCAAGGATGGACCGGCTCCCGGCAAATTCCCCCTTTTTTATTTTTTAAAAGCAAGCATTAAAAAGAAAAACCTGAAACGCTCTCTTGTATCCATTTTAAGAGTAGGATTGGCGCTTTCTGCTATTACCTGAGTCCTGATCTATCACCCCAGGCAGAGCTTGCCAATCCTGCACTTTCCCGGGGTGGAAAGGCTGCAGTGGGGTTAAGGATAAGGCTCCTTGGGCCTACCTTCTCCCATGCCTCTACATTTACCTTTCCGGCACCTTTCCTTCCTCAGAAAAGCATGGACGTATTTCTTGTATAAAATGTTCTGTCTGACTGGGAGTAACCTTAATTCCTCTGCTAACAAGCATATATGTTAAAAGATCAATACAGAGTCTTTTTTCTTTAGACTCAGTATGGCACATCTTCTTAATCTAAAGATCAATACAGAGTCTTCTTTCTTTGGACTCAGTATGGCACATCTTCTCAATCTAAGTTCTGTACTATCCACCTTCTTACCCTATTTATCCTCTATAGGGGGGTCTGTAGCACCCTGGTGGAGTCCTATCCGTCCCGAGTGTGGGGTTCTCAATGGGGGGGGGCTTTACCTAAGGGAATCCTTTCCAGGGGTTCCCAAAGGTGTGGACGGAGTCGGCGAAGACTATCCACCCTCTTCCTACGGTGGAGTCTGATCCGTCCCGAGTGTGGGGGTTCTCAATGGGGGAGGGGGGCTTACCTAGGGGAATCCTGTTCCAGGGGTTCCCAGAGGTGTGGACGGAGTCGGCGAAGACTATCCACCCTCTTCCTACGGTGGAGTCTGATCCGTCCCGAGTGTGGGGGTTCTCAATGGGGGAGGGGGGCTTACCTAGGGGAATCCTGTTCCAGGGGTTCCCAAAGGTGTGGACGGAGTCGGCGAAGACTATCCACCCTCTTCCTACGGTGGAGTCTGATCCGTCCCGAGTGTGGAGGTTCTCAATGGGGCGGCTTACCTAAGGGAATCCTGTTCCAGGGGTTCCCAAAGGTGTGGACGGAGTCGGCGAAGACTATCCACCCTCTTCCTACGGTGGGGTCCTATCCATCCCGAGTGTGGGGCGCTTACCTAGGGGTCCCTGTTCGGGCGCCATATGCCGGGGTCCAGCCCCAGCGGGTCCAGGGGTCCCCAAAGGTGTGGACGGAGTCGGTGAAGAAGGAATGACACAGGGACTTCTCCAGCCAGGTTTGGTCCAGGTTTTCCAGTCAGGTTCAGTGTCCAGGTTCCAGTCAGGTTCTCCTGCCAATCTCTGTAGTCAGGTTCAGTCCAGGATCCCTTGCCATGTTCTCCCGCTAGGCTCTGTCTCTAGGCTCCGAGGCCAGTCCCTGTCCAGGATCCTCCGGCATGCTCTCTCCAGCAAAGTTCTTCTATCTCTAGGCTCCGTGTAGGCTCTGTCTTCTTGATTCTGTTCTAAGTTCTGAGTCTTTCTGTCTTGTTACAACTGTATTTATACCAGTTGATTCAATCCTATCAATCTCTATTACAAAGGTTAGGGCGTTTCTTATCTCCATTCCAGGGAGAAAAGATTATGTAGTTTAAGCATGATTATTCGTAGTTAAAGGGATTAATTACCCGCCTGGCACTTAGTTGAGGGGTTTTATTCCCTCCCTAACTCCAGGGGAAAATCCCTACCTGGGGATTCAACCTTTCTCGGAGAGGTGACCTTGGTTAAAACACAGCACCAAGGGGAGCAAACATATTAAGAACCGTATGCTATATATGCCAGGTCCCTTGAAACAGCAAGGATGGACCGGCTCCCGGCAAATTCCCCCTTTTTTATTTTTTAAAGGCAGGCATTAAAAAGAAAAACCTCAAATGCTCTCTTATATCCATTTTAAGAGTAGGATTGGCGCTTTCCGCTATTACCTGAGTCCTGATCTATCATCCCAGGGAGAGCTTGCCAATCCTGCACTTTCCCAGGGTAGAAAGGCTGCAGTGGGGTTAAGGATAAGGCTCCTTGGGCCTACCTTCTCCCATGCCATTACATTTACCTTTCCTTCCTCAGAAAAGCATGGACATATTTCTTGTATAAAACGTTCTGTCTGACTGGGAGTAACCTTAATTCCTCTGCTAGCAAGCACATATGTTAAAAGATCAATACAGAGTCTTTTTTCTTTAGACTCAGTATGGCACATCTTCTTAATCTAAAGATCAATACAGAGTCTTCTTTCTTTGGACTCAGTATGGCACATCTTCTCAATCTAAGTTCTGTACTATCCACCTTCTTACCCTACTTATCCTCTATAGGGGGGTCTGTAGCACCCTGGTGGAGTCCTATCCGTCCCGAATGTGGGGGTTCTCAATGGGGGGGCTTACCTAGGGGAATCCTTTCCAGGGGTTCCCAAAGGTGTGGACGGAGTCGGCGAAGACTATCCACCCTCTTCCTACGGTGGAGTCTGATCCGTCCCGAGTGTGGGGGTTCTCAATGGGGGAGGGGGGCTTACCTAGGGGAATCCTGTTCCAGGGGTTCCCAAAGGTGTGGACAGAGTCGGCGAAGACTATCCACCTTCTTCCTACGGTGGAGTCCGATCCGTCCCGAGTGCGGGGCGCTTACCTAGGGGTCCCTGTTCGGGCGCCATATGCCGGGGTCCAGCCCCAGCGGGTCCAGGGGTCCCCAAAGGTGTGGACGGAGTCGGCGAAGAAGGAAGGGCACGGAGACAGTGTTCAGTTGATCAGCAGCCTAGCCAGGATCTCTAGCCAAGTTCTGGTCTCGATCTCCAGAGAGGGTCTGCTTCAGATCTCCAGCGAGGTTCTGTAGCCATGTTCCCTCGCTAGGTTCTCCAGCCAGGTTCTGTCCAGGCTCTCCAGTCAGGTTCAGTGTCCAGGTTCCAGTCAGGTTCTCCTGCCAATTTCTGTAGTCAGGTTCAGTCCAGGATCCCTTGCCATGTTCTCCCGCTAGGCTCTGTCTCTAGGCTCTGAGGCCAGTCCCTCTCCAGGATCCTCAGGCATGCTCTCTCCAGCGAAGTTCTTCTGTCTCTAGTTCTGTGTTCTAAATTCTGTGTTCTGAGTTCTGAGTGTTTCTGTCTTGTTACAACTGTATTTATACCAGTTGATTCAATCCTATCAATCTCTATTACAAAGGTTAGGGCGTTTCTTATCTCCATTCCAGGGAGAAAAGATTATGTAGTTTAAGCATGATTGTTCGTAGTTAAAGGGATTAATTACCCGCCTGGCACTTAGTTGAGGGGTTTTATTCCCTCCCTAACTTCAGGGGAAAATCCCTACCTGGGGATTCAACCTTTCTCGGAGAGGTGACCTTGGTTAAAACCCAGCGCCAAGAAGGTGAGCAAACATATTAAGAACCGTATGCCATATATGCCAGGTCCCTTGAAACAGCAAGGATGGACCGGCTCCCGGCAAGAAAGGATACTTAATATTGACTCCAACATAGCTTTGATCCTGCCCTTTGACTTGGCTAGTTTGGGCAGAAGGGCCTTTTGATAAGGCCTAAAAAACAAACCACGAAACTTTCAGCTTTTAAAAAATACCAGGTAATATGAGAAACATATATTTACTTTTCCACCTTCCCTGTGGTCACCCCACCCTGACCCCAGGGGTGGAAAAAGATAAGCTCAGAGATGGGGTAAGAGATGTAATGGGGGTTGGGAGTAAAGGTCTGGAATAGGGTGAGAATTAGGAAGAGGGGACCAAAGATGAATGATGTGGTACATCTATATAATGGAATACTACCCAGCTGCAAAAAAGAAAGAGCTCTTATCATTTGCAACGGCATGGATGGACCTGGGGAGCATTATGCTAAGTGAAATAAGCCAGTCAGAGAAAGATAAGTACTATCACATGATCTCACTCATAAGGGGTGGGTACAGGGTGGAGGGGGTCAATGGGAAAAACCAACAACACACAAACAAAGGGGACACCTGTAATACTTTCAACAATAAAGATAATTTTTTTAAAAAGATGAATGAAAGGTCTGGAAGGGGGGGAGATCAGAAATGGGGTAAGGGCCGGTGGTGGAGAGCAGCAGAAATGAGATGAAATTGAGGACTATCTGATGGATGCTCATGTTAATCATATTAATTTTTACACACACCCCCACACAGTGTCAAAATGTCCTGCTCTGTGAAGGAGGAGTGAGAGGGGAAGGGAAAAGAACCATGAACTGAGTGGACATTTTTATATACACAAGATATTCTGAACTCAAGATATTTTGACCCACTGTGCTGGTCAAATCCCACTGGCTCTTTCCCACAAGCGGGGCTCACAAGTGGGATGGACAAGAAGATTCTAGTAACTTGCTCGACACTCGGGATATGGTAAATTTTACATTCCAAGGACAGGAGTTTTCCAAATTAAAATTTTAATAGTGTGTGAAAATAGTTCACCATTTACTTTCAGAATGAGGTGGTGTTTAGAGTGTCAGCCTGGGAGTCCACGCCGGCATTTTCAGGGATGCTATCTATTCTGGGAGGGGAGAAAATTCGCCTGTGCCTTCCATCCTGACCCCCGAGATCTTGAATCCAGAAAGAGAGTTGTCTAACCAGTTTCTCCTACCAGAGAACCAGCTAGAGGTCTCTGAGCTCTTAGGATAGACTTCCAAGAGTATCAGAATCCTGTTGATTTGGGTTCCAGCCCCAACCACACCACCTACTTGCTGTGCAAACTCAGGCAAGTGATTTCACCTCTCTGAGCCTCTGTTTGCTCACCTGGTCCTTCTGAGCAAGCTTTACCTGGCAGTGCCGTTCAGCACTAATACTCATTCAGCCAAGAAATGGTCACTGAGTACCAACCACATGTCAGACCTTAGACACTGGGAACTGGGCAGGCTCCTGCCTCATGGGCCTTACCTTCTAGCTCCTAAGAGCCCGTGAAGCTACACCCTGCATGTTGTGCTCCTAGAGCTCAGAAAAAGGGGCAGGGCAGGGTAGGTGACTGGCAGCTGGGGCGGAAGCAGTCCCCTGGGGGTTTCTCTCAGTCCTTGGTGTGTAGAAGAGTCCCTGGGATGCAAGTTTGGGAAGTAGGTGCCCTGCCCCACCCCACTCTCTTTCAGTAGGTCAGGGTGGAGACCAGTTACCTGACTTTTCACTCACTTCCCCAGGTCATTGTGATGCTAGTGAGCCACAGCCCACCCTTTGAGACACCCTGTGGCTAAGAGAGAACTTGAAGTGTCAGAAAGGGTGCATAAATCCCTCACTCACTGAGAGGCTTGAAGTGCTTTGCATTTCCTTTGTTTCCTTTCAAAACCTCCACTGCCCATCTGGAAAATGAGGATATTGAAAGTACCTGCTTCTTAGGATTATTGAGAGGAATAAATGAGAAAGAGGATGGAAAGGTCCCAGTATTGTGCCGGGTACGTGGCAGGAATTCAGTAGGTTCACCTTGATAAACACCCTTCCGTGTCAGCCCCTCTTGGAACAGGTCTTGAGGAAGAGGCAACTGGATGGTGGTGGAGCCTGACATCCAAAAGGCAGGGCTACCCGGGGGTACCCTGTGCCCTGTGCCCTCCACGACCAGCACCAACACTGGGGTCCAGGACACACTCCCTCTCAATCCCACCAGCTCAGAACATGCTTGCTGATGTGCAAGCACCCAGAGGAAAGGGGGTCACACATGGAATGCGGGTTCCCCACCAGAAGCATGCCCTGGGAGGACACTGGGTGCTGGACAAAAAGGATGGCAAAAGGAGGAGGGGAAAGGGAAGAGAACGTGAACCACAGTCACGCCAGGAGTGCCCTCCATGGGCAACTGTGAGCCCACGCTTCAGATAAAGGAGGGTGCATCATATATGTATGGGATTTGCAGGTTGAAGGGAAAGAGAGGGAGGAAAAGAGTCAGAACATGGACTGGATTTGGGTCTAAAACATAATGGAGTAATTCTACTTAATAGAACCAACTCAGAAAGTAAAAAAAAAAAAAAAAGACCACACACACACACACACACCCCTAACTCTAGCCCAGCCGGTGTGGCTCAGTGGTTGAGTGTCGACCTGTGAACCAGGAGGTCACAGTTCGATTCTGGGTCAGGGCACAAGCCCTGGTTGAGGGCTTGATCCTCAGTGTGGGGCATGCAGGAGGCAGCTGATCAGCGATTCTCTCTCCTTGATGTTTCTATCTGTCTCTCCCTCTCCCTTACTCCCTGAAATCAATAAAAAAAATATATATATTTTTTTAAAAAACACCTCACTCTAGGCAACAACCCCCTCCCTAATCCAAGAAAGGCGGTAGAAAATGGTGCCCCTCCTCCAGCGCCCACCTGCATCTGCACCAGACCTCGGCTCCCAGCAGGCCTGGCACACTGGGCCCTGGTCTTCCCGAGCCTCAGCCAGATGCTAAAAAAATGAGGTTATCAGGGCAGGCCCTCACCCGATCTGTCTGGTGTCCTTATAAAAAGGGGAAATTTGGACAGAGATGTACACAGGAGACCGCCAGCTGAGGATGCAAGCAGAGATTGGGGTGATGCTTCTACAAGCCAAGGACCGCCAGCACCCCCAGAGCTCAGAGGCCCTGGGGCAGCCCTCAGGAGCAACCAGCCTTGCCAACACCTTGATCTCGGACATCTGGCCTCCGGACTGTGAGGCAAACGCATTTCTGCTGCTTAATCCGCCCAGTTCGCGTTGCTTTGTTACAGCAGCGCTAACAAACACATCCACAGCCTTCCTTATGTTTCCTCACAATACGAAGATCGGAAACTTCCAGAAAGTCACCATATTTCCTTTTCTATCGAACACACCATTTTGGACTATCATTGTGGAAGAAAATTCAAAGATAAACCAAACCTAGTCCCTGCCTTCCAGGAGCTCACAGGAATGCAAATGTTTGTCACCTTACAGTTTACAAACCACTCGCATGTAGTCTTGTAGGTGGGAGGCCACCTTGGGGGAGGGCGCGCTGGTCACATGATCCCCATTCTGCAGATGAAAACTGTGAGTCGCAGAGTTGGGGACCTGCTCCAGAGCTCTCAGCTTCTAAGTGGCAGGGAAGCAAGTGCAGCAGGGACTCCCGAGTCCAAGAAGACGGGAGGCGCAGCTATTTTGTTTAACTGTGTGGCTGCCTCTCTGGCAGCCTTGGAGCCTCTTGCTCTGCTACCAGTGAAGCCACAGCACGGAGGCAATGGGAAATAAGTTGCTAGGACTTAGCTGTTCCAAGCACGCCCCAGTGGGCAAGAAGGGAGGCCAGCCAGGGAGAACAGGGCCCGGCACCCTCCACCCACCTCTCACATAGTCCCTTAGTCACTGCTACTGTCCACCACCCCTGCTTGCTTTTTCCCCACCCCCATCCACCTCCTCCCCTGTCCCCTGCCCCAGGCCCCCTGGCACTTTAATCTCACAGCCCCGGTAGGTAGTTTTCTGGTAACGGTGCCACCCAGTGTTGTCAAAATAGCAAGCAGCTGGAAAGAATTCCAAAGTGAAATCTCTGTGCTCTGCAGCCTCCTAAATGACTGCAACCGTGGCGGCTAAACCCGCTAATGTGCTAAGCATTTTCTGGCGGGTCTGGGAGGCAGGGCTGGTATTTTAGGAGCTGGGAGGGGCTAACAGGCGTCATCCTTGGCAAGTCTAGGAAGGAGGTGGAGGCAAGGAGAACCAACCCAGAATGCTTCCCGTGAAGCCACTGAGAGCCACCACCCTGCACTTCAGGATCCCTGGAGCCCTGTTAGTGGGCAGAGGGGGCACTGAGCCTGGTGGGCAGGGCTGGCAGGGCACAGAGGCCTTCCAGGCTGGGGGAGGAGACTCCTGGGCAGTGGGAGAGAGGGCTCTAGAATGCAAGTTTTTCTGCTGACACAGAACAGTGTGTAATGCTGCGGGCGAGGCTGGGCAGCCAGGACCTGGCCCGATCTCTGTTTGCCTCTGAATTGGCAGAGACAGGACCCATGGTGACCAAACAAAGGACAAGAGGCCAAATGCCCCGAGGCAAGCGGACAAGGGTCCCTGAGAGGGGTCTGAGGATAAGGGCATTCCGAGTGGTCGGGGGGGATCGGAATAGGGGGCTTTCAGACAGGGCGTCCTCTGACTCCCCAGACACTCGGCATCTCCTCGCCGCCTGAGCTTCTCCACAGAACCCTTGTTTTTCAGGGGCTGCTTTGAAAATGAGGCCAAGAAGAGGGGCCAACCCCCAAGTCTGGAATCAAAACAAGGCCTGGTGTTCCTTTGTCCCTGGTGTGCTCCACTCCATACTTCTTGAAGAAACCAGAGGGCTTTGTGTGTGTTTTTAAAAATATATTTTTATTTATTTAAGGGAGAGGGAGAGAAAGAGAGAGAGATCAATGATGAGAGAGAATCATTGACCAGCTGCCTCCTGTATACCCCCTACTGGGGATCGAGCCCACAACCTGGGCATGGGCCCTGACCGGGAATCAAACCGTGACCTCCTGGTTCACAGGTCGATGCTCAACCACTGAGCCACACTGGCCAGGCAAAACCAGAGGGTTTTGATAAAGTGAAGGTAGAGAAGCGAGGTCAGGGCCGGAAGATAAAGCTGGCGGAGAATTTCTTCCCAGAGAGTCATTAAGTGACATGAAGTGTTGGAAGTGCAAAGCAGTGCTGCTCAGGTGAGGGACACATGCGGTCATCCCAGGGAGCGTGTAAGCCAGTAAAACCCGGATGGGATTTATCTGGAGGGAAAAACTGCTGAGGGCTTGCAGCTTTTAAAGCCCTCTAGCAAAAGGATCTTGGGAAGCTTTGCAAAACTTGACCACGCAGCCAGTCAGCAACAGCCCTGCCACAGTGCAAAGGGTGTTTTTGCTAAATCAGAGCAAACCCACTCATCAGCATCTAGTCCCGACCTCCCCCGGGCACCCATGCCTCTCCTATCTGCCTGCTTTCCCCAGAAATTGAGTTTTCTCAGGGAGTCAGCAGGCAGGGCTGCAGTCTCAGCTTGCTCTCACCAGCCCCTGACCCTGGGCAAGCCAGGCAGCCCTGGTAAGTCTCATTATTTAATCTGCAAAAATGGAAATAATGAAGCTGCAATTGTAGAGTTGGTGGGAGGACTAATGAGATCATGTGTCTGGGGTGCTGATCACAGAGCTGAGGCCTGGTCCCCCAACTCCCACCGTTCTCCCCAGGGCCCTCCATCCCCACAGTTAATGGGCAGAAGACACAGATCAAAAGGAGTTTTTAACTTAAAAGAAGGGGAGGCAGCATTATATAAAACAACCAGTCACAAGTTTAATACAACCTCTCTGACCCAGAACACCTGCCCATACCGCCCACCTTCCCCATCTCCAAGTGGATAGTCTCTTGGCTGGCAGACTTCTTCTTCTTCTTTTTTTTTTTAATGTTTTTATTGAGTTTAGAGAGAAGGTAGAGGGAGAGATAGAAACATTGGTGAGAGAGAAGCATCCATCAGCTGCTTCCTATACGCTGCCTACTGGTTATCAAGCCCACGACCCGGGCATGTACCCTGACCAGGAATCGAAGCAGTGACCTCTTGGTGCATGGGACAACCCTCAACCAACTGAGCCACACCAGCCAGGTGGCAGACTTCTTTAAGCAGGACCGCTATGCCTAACAACTCCAGTGGGCACCATACAGGTTCTATGCTATGGACCTAGACTAGCATTTGAATATTGCCCCCAAGTTGGGCAACGTTGCAGCCCTAATAAAGCCCTTCTTTAGTGTCGCCTCCCTCAGGAAGCCTTTTCTGAGGCCTCCCATAGCCTCTTCCTTCACTGTTCATCTGTACTTCCCTTACGGAGCCCATCAAACTATGCCTTCATCATACTTGGGGAGGGGGCGGTGCCAGTAGGTGTGTGTGAGTGTGTGTGAGTCCAGCAGGGGTTCGATTTTTCAGTTGACTTTCAATATTATTTTATATTAGTTTTAGGTATACAGCATTGTGGTTAGACATTTATGCAATTTATGAACTGATCCCCCATAAGTCTAGTACCCACCTGGCACCATAATACTCATGACAACATTATTGACTATATTCCCTACGCTGTATTTTAAGGAGCTTACCTTTATAGTCCCTGTAGTATCTAGCAAAATGCTAATTCCGTTTGCAAAGCCAGCATTACCCTACCAAAACTAAAGACATCAACAACAAAACAAAAAAAGTTTTTTACAATTTTAAAAACCTTAATCCTGACCTCACAGCCTATAGTACATATATGTGACATAGGACCTATATCCAGAATATATGAAGAACCTTAGCAACTCAGTAATGAGAAGACAAGCAATCCGCTTTTTTAAAATGAGCAGAAATTTGAACAGACTCATCACAAAAGAGCGCAGGCAGCCGACAAGCAGATGAAAATACGCTTAGGATCATCAGTCATCAGGAAAATGTAAACTAAAATCACAAGTTATCGCTCCCACTAACACGGCTACAATTAAAAATATTGATAATATTAAGTGCTGGTGAAGATGTATGGCAACCAAAATGCTCATACATTGCTGACGGGAATATAAAATGGTGCAACCACTTTGGAAAAGAGTATGGCAATTGCTTATAAAGAAACATGTGCTTGCTATATAACTGAGCAGTTTCCTTTCTAAGCATTTACCCAAGAGAAAGGGGGAGAGGATTATGATCATAAAAAGACGTATACACAGATGCTCGTAGCAGCTTCATTTATAATAGCCCCAAACGGCGAACAACACAAATGTCCACCGACTGGTGAATAAATAAAAAAGTGTGATATATTCATATAATGGAATTCTCTCAGCCATAAAAAGAAACAAACTACTACTAAATACAATAACATGGATAAATCTTCTTTTTAAGCTGAGTAAAATAAGCTAGGTTCAAAAGAGCATATATTGCCTTGGCTGGTGTGGTTCAGTTGGTTGACCAGTGTCCCATGTACCAAAAGGTTGCTGGTTCGATTTCCAGTCAGGGCCCATGCCCAGGGTGTGGGCTCCATACCCAGTAGGGGGCGTGCAGGAGGCAGCCCGTTGATGTTCCTCTCTCTCCCTTCTTCATTCCTCTCTTTCTAAAATCCATAAAAACATATTTTTAAGGAAAATAGTGCCTACTATAGGATTCTATTTATGTGAAATTTTAGAAGCAGCAAAACTAATCTATAGTGACACAAAGTTGATCAATGGTTGCCTGGGGCCAGAAATGGGGTGAACTATAAAGAGACACAAGGGAACTTTCTGGGATAATAGAAATACCCTATTGGAGCTGTGGTTACATGGGTATTTGTCAGAATTCATAAAACTACATAATTAAAATGAGTGTATTTTGTTGTATGCAAACTGTACCACAATAAAGTTGATTTTTAAAAAACTTCAAGTCAAACCACAAAGTGGTAAAAACATTTGCTACATATATGAGCTAACAAACCGATATCCTTAATATGTAAAGTACACATACAAACTGATCATAAAAAGCATTAAGACCTTAATAGATAAAAGGCTATAGGACACAGACAAGCCACCAAGAGAAGATATAAGAATAGCTCATAAACAAGTAAAATATTACAACAATGAAATGCCATATTTTACAGACCAAATTGACAAGGCATTTTGTTTTGTGTTAATAAGAATGCTGGAATTGTAGAGCAAGATGGGTGGTCTGGTGGTGAAAATATAAACTGGTACATTTGGGGAATACAATTTGGCAATAAGGGCCCAGAGACTTAACAATTGCTAGATTACCCGAGCCATTTCTAGGAACCTACATGAAAGAATGATCAAAGCTGAGCAATCAACATTAGGCATCCATATGCAAGCATTTTCATCACTGACAGAACAAGCCATTGGATGGGTAACTCAACGTGACGAAATGTAAAACATTTGTCCATGGAAGGACCTTAACAAATATTTCTTGATTTATTTTTTTTACAGAGAGGAAGGGATAGGGATAGAGAGTTAGAAACATCAATGGGAGAAAAACATTGATCAGCTGCCTCTTGCACATCCCCCACTGGGGATGTGCCCACAACCAAGGTACATGCCCTTGACTGGAATCGAACCTGGGGCCTTTCAGTCCGCAGGCTGATGCTCTATCCACTGAGCCAAACCAGTTAGGGCTTTACAAATATTTCCTAAACATACTCAATTTATATAGGTACTATTATATAAGAACTTTAGCAAGAAGTGAGATGTACAGATGACTTACATTTAAGGGTAGAGTGTAAAATTTTTTCATTACAGCACAGATTGGAAATCACCTAAATGTCCATCAAGAGAGGTGAAGTTCAATAAACCATGGACTATCCGCACAATGAAATACTATGCATCTGTTAAAAATGGGGCAGACGTATACCTATTGATAGAGAATAATCCCAGGTGGTCTGAGTGCAGTGGTGATTGGACATAATCTCCGAGATATATTAAATATAAAAAGGAAAACATGAACAGGGCATTTGGAATGTAACTCTTTGAAGGGAGAAGAAATAAAAGGATAGATGAACATTTATGCTCATATGACCTCTAGAAAAACAGAGGGAACAACAAAATGGGTAACAGTGGTTGCCTCTGTATTGGAGTCTACGGATAGGGGAACAGGCGTGGGAAGAAGACTTAGGTTGACTTTTCTTTCCTGATTTATTCTTCCGTCGTGTTTACATTTTTTACCCAATAGAGGTCTTTCTTTTTTTTCAAATTTTTAAAAAATCAATTTTCAATTACAGTTGACATACAGAGATCTTTCTTTTTCAAAAACAACAACAACAACTTTTCTTTAGAAGAAGGAGTGTTATAAATTGAATTGTGTCTCCTCAAAATGCATCTGTGAAGGCCTAACCCCCAGGACCTCAGAATGTGATCTTATTTGGACATAGAGCCATTGCAGATCTAATTAGTTAAGAAGAGGTAATTAGGATGTGTCCTAATCCAATAAAACTGGTGTCCTTGAAAAAGGGGGAAATTTGGACACAGAGACATGTACACAGGGAGAAGGGAGAGAGAGATTGGGGTGATGCTTCTACAAGCCAAGGAACACCAAAGACTGCCAGCTAACCACCAGAAGCTAAGAGAGGCCGAAACAGCTCTCAGAAATCAACCAGGCTGACACCTTGATCTTGAACTTCTCGCCTCCCAAACTATGAAGCAATCCATTTCTCTCCTTAAGCCTCTCTATCTGTGGTACTTGATCATAGATAGCATCCTGAGTCAACTAATACAGGGAGGAATATTAATAAGAAACCAAACAAAAAAAATACGGTTCACAAAGATCAAACCATCCTAGAAATAAACATTAGTATCTTGTCCCATAACCAACCCATAATCTAATTCCACTTCCATGCCAGCAGCTATGGGCTAAATTTGTCACATATATGTATACACACACACCTAACTAAAAAATGTAAAGCAACAAGGAAAGTCATCTAACTTTATTAAAATCCTATGTGTCACCCTAGCCAGTTTGGCTCAGTGGATAGAGCATCAGCCTGCAGACTGAAGGGTCCCAGGTTCGATTCTGGTCAAGGGTACGTACCTCGGTTGCAAGCTCCTCCCCGGCCCAGGCCCTGGTCGGGGCTCGTGCAGGAGACAACCAATTGATGTGTTCCTCTCACATCGATATTTCTCTCTGTCTTTCCCTCTCTCTACCACTCTCTCTAAAAATCAATGGAAAAATATCCTCAGGTAAGGATTAAAAACAAAACAAAAAATCCTATGTGTTGCCATGGCCAGTGTTTTCAGTGGTTAGAGCATCAGCCTGAACACTGAATGGTTGCAGGTTCAATTCCCGGTCAAGGTCACATACTTGAGTTGCAGGTTTGATCCCCAGCCCTGGTTGGCGCTTGTTTGAGAAGCATCCAACTGATGTGTCTCTCTCACATCGAAGTTTCTCTCGCCCCACCCTCCCCCCTTTCCTCTCTTCCACTCTCTAAACTCAATGGGAAAAATATCCTTGGGTGAGGATTAACAACAATAACCAAAAAAATCCTATGTGTCAGTACTGCCCAATTCATCTAAGGTGAAGTGAGTCATTTCCCAGAATCCCATGGTGTTGAGCTAAAGACACTGGAAGAAACGAGCATACCAGAATACCCCTGGCGACTCTAGCTTTTGTCTGTGGAATGGAAAGGATCCATTCTCTCTGTGCCCAAGACATCTTCAAAAACAAAGATACAGTTTTTGCAGCTGTACTGCAGTTCTGTCAATAATCAAGGATTCAAGGGGTGCCCATCTGTGCACCCAAATCAGAGATGCTCCCAGAGCAAAAGCACTAACAGCAGGATCCCGCACCATCTGCCTCCCCCACACTCCCGTGCAGGCTCCAAGTCCGCACCAAATTTCCCAGGAGCCCTTGCCCCCATCAGGCTAGAATCTTCTTTCCACAGGCCTTTTCTTCTTCATTCCTATTTTTTCCAGGACAAATAGCAAAACAGAAGAGACTAAAGCAAAACCAATTATCTTGCTCAGAAAAAAAACAAGCAAGCTGGGGCAGGGGAGGGAGGTACTTTATAAAGAGGGTTTTAAGCTCACAAGACCTTTAGCTGAACACCATCTGATCTAAATCTGCTCACCCAAACCTTCCGCCCATTCTCCAAGGGGTGTCCATTATTACTAGTACAGCCATCTGCAAATATGGAATCTGGATCTCCCTTCTTTCAAAGATTAGGGAGGTGGGACCATGAAGATGGGTACCAATGCCAGAAAAAAAAAAGCTAGAAGGAGGGAAAGAAGGGGAGACCTTCATGGCGGCCTGCAAGGATGTGTTGGACTCCCCCATCCCATATCTCAGCTATTCTGTATTCCTAACTGGCTTGGCCAACATCCAGAGAGACTCCGGGCATGTGTATCTGTGAATGTGAGGCAGAGATAAGCGACGCGGGGACGGGGAGCTCACCCACAGTTATAAATGGGCTGAGGGGCTGCTGTAGGAGGGAGCCAAGGTTCCCTTCCATTTCCAAGACATTTCTGCACCCAATCCCGCTCCCCAGGATCAAGCATTCTTTCTTGGCTTCCTCCCACTTCCTGGACCATAACTAAGCCGTTACCTTGAGGACATGAAAACGCGGAGGTTTGGGTATGACTTTTTTAATGTGTTAAAATCATGTTGACCCTGGACACTTGTTTGTAATAAAACTGGGAGGCTAAGAAGCTCCATTCTCTCCTTCATTTCCTCCTTCATTTCCGGACAGCCACCCAGCCACATCCATCGGACCGACAGGGAGGGGCTGATCTCCCAATGCTCCCCCAGCTGGAGATACGCTTTAGAGCGCGTAAAACACGCACTTCCCAGAGCCCGGGCCTTTGAGGAGGGCCTTGGAGGACAAGGAACAGCATGAGCAAAGCCTCAGAACGGGGTGCTCTTCTCCTGACAAAGAGGAAAGCTGGGGGAGGGGCAAAGAACACTCTCATGGAAACGGAGGGCTCCAGCTCTGAGAGTTCACCCACCTTCACATCTCAGAGTTTGTCCCAGACGCTCGCCAAAGAGCAAAAACCTGCACCAGGGCCCCAGCAAAGTCTGGACGAAAGGAATGTCTGCTCTGAGCCTTGCCCCAGGGTCAGACGCCTGGAAAAATTCCTGGGATGACTTGCTGTTGTCTGAGATGGATTTGGAGCCACCCTGGCTGAGGAGAGATGTGGCTTTGGACAGGGGCAGTGAGGACTGGTCTGTGACAAGCTGAGGCTACTCTCAGGTCTCAAAATTTTGCCCCTGCTGTCCACCAATCTTTCTTTCCTGTTCATAGAAATCCCAAAAAAAAAAATCGTTCCAGAAGCTCTCCTGATCCCCATTCAGAATGAATCCACCGCCCTTTATGCTCCTTCAACAAGTTGCTTGTATGTCAATGTCCATGTATGCTTACCTGCCTTGTCTCATAATTAGTCTCACTCCCCTGTAGATACATAAATTCTTGAATGTCAAGAATTGGGTCTTACATGACACCTTTTTGACCCCTAGCACCAACTCTTGCAGAGCAAACACTAGTAACTACAGGATGGGATAAAGTAGATTTACAGTTTTTCATATGGAAAATAGTGCAAGAACAGAAAATAATGCAAGAATAAATATAAATAAGAATAAACTCTGTGTTTTGTATACTCACAACTATAAACCTACTTTTGCCCCACCCTGTACTTATTAAATTGAATTCAAAGAGCCCTCTCTGGTTTGGCTCAGCGGATAGAGTGTCCGCCTGTAGGTTTGATTCCGGTCAAGAGCACATGCCCGGGTTGCAGGCCCCATCCCCAATGATGGGCATGCAGGAGGCAGCCGATCAATGATTCTCTCTCATCATTGACATTTCTATCTCTCTCTCCCTCTCCCTTCCTCTCTGAAATCAATAAAAATACATTTTTAAAAAATTTTAATACATAGACCCATACGGGGTGACCTGGTACTAGCTGACATTCCTTATTCCTACATCCATTCCTTCATTTGTTCAATAAACATGTGGGTGCCCAATATCTGCCACGCTGATTCTCTCTCGCAGAGAACACTCAGACTCCATCAGCTAAAAAGTAAGCTTCAGTATCTAGGATTGAGGGCTTCTTTTCAGGTCCAGGATATAGAAGATTCCATAGGATCACTGGGCAAAAAACTGATCACTGCAGGGTAGGCACAGCCCACCTCCTGATGCCTATATCTGTCCAGATGGAAAGCCACACCCTCAGGAAGGCCCTTGGGGGAGACAGATTGTCTAGATTGTGGGTGCAGGCCCTCCAGGGTTCTGCCCAGCCCATCAGGGGAAGCCTAGATATGCCTATCTCAGAAGATGGCAAGGTTAGATACCCGTTCGTTGATGTGTACAGTGCTCTTGGAATGCTAAGTAAGGAGCTGGTAATTTGGGGTGGGAGAGGGCTCTAGAAAGTCTTCTCAGCAGAGTAGATATGGTCATGGAAGTGGGAGGATTCACTGAAGGTCATGAGAAAAGACTGCCCTGCTCAGAGATCAATAGTGCAAATAACTCTAGGAGTTGGTGTGTCCAGGAACTGCTCTGCTATGAGGGAGAGTTGGGGGGCAGGGGGTAGGTTAGAAGCAGTCATTTTTATCTCAGGTCTCCTCCAACTCTAAAATTAAAGGATTCTAATCTGAACCTCCCCTGCCAACAACTTGAAAAAGTTGTCTGAGACCAGGGACATTTGGAAAGAAAATTGAATAGTGCATCAAACAATAAACCAAAAAGAAATTCTGAAGTCAAAACAAGGGATAAATTTTCCTTATCTCCCTAAGACATGCCTGGGAAGATAATAATGGTTTTTAATGGCCTGTAAACAATCAGACCAGCCTTTGTAATAAAGTTTAACCAATTAATTCTTTAGGCTTCTTCCCTGTACCCTGCCCTACACCCCCACTCCCCTTTTCTGAGACAGGGCAACCTTCATGGGTCTGAGAAGTGAAGAGGTCCAGCCCCAAGACTCAAAGCCTGAGTCCTTGAGGGGTGGTCTGGACGAGAATCAAATCTGTGTGTGACAGCGAGGATTGCCCAGAGGGAATGTCAAAGAAAATTACCTGTATCCTGATCTGGGTAAAAGGAAGTAGAATCTCTTCTCTCAGAAAATACAAAAGCTAAGAGAGAGACCTGATGCACCAAAAAATTGGTGAGGAGGTATACTTCGTTCTTACTCAGAGAGCTCATTCATTCATTATTCAGCAAACATTCATGTGCACCTACCATGGTGCGAGGCACCTGCAGAGGGTGCAAAAATGTACAAAGAAAAGACCTGCCCTCTATGGGAGCTGGTGCTGGGAATGAGGTATATTCACAGAATCACTAATAAAGGTTAGTACAATGATAGTATTTGAAAAGTACTCCACAAGTCCAGACCTCGCTTCATTTCTTTGTTGCTTCTTTCTTGGATTTACTGTATTTAACCTGGGTGACTGAGGCAGACAACATTCAGAAAACAGAAATTGGAAAGAGGAGAAAGAAAATGGGACATAAAAGAAAAAGAAAACCAAGCCCATCCCTCCTGCCTCTGTGTCTGTAGGCACAGCCCTCATTCTGGGAAAGAAAAGGCTGAGTTATCACTGGAGGCAGAGCCTCAGCCAGGTCCATATCACCGCGTCACAGTTCATGCCACGTTGGCTCCTGCACCAATGAGGTATATTTTTGCAGAACCGTGCAAAATTCTGGCCATTTTGATTTTTCTATTTGGCATACCAACTTTCAGTACCCGACAACAATTCTCTTTACTCTTAGAAATACAGTTGACCCTTGAACATTGAGGGTTTGAATTGCACAGGTCCCCTTAGGTGAGGATATTTTTCAATAATACTATAAATATATTTTTCTTCCTTATGATTTCCTTAACATTTCCTTTTCTCTAGCTTACTTTAAGAATTTAGTATATAATAACATAAAAAATATATATGTTAATCAGCTGTTATGTTATTGGTAAATCTTATGGTCAATAGTAGCCTATTAGTAGTTGGGTTGTTGGGGAGTCAAAAGTTATACATGGATTTTCAACTGTGCGTGGGGGCGGGAGGTCAGCTCCCCAAACCCACATGTTGCTCAAGGGTCAACTGCAGTCTGCGTGTGCGTGCTTGCATTAAGTATAGGTGCACACATGTTAATGGTGATATCACGGAGGAAATTCTAAGGATTTTCATCCCTGGATCAAAGGTTAACAATCTCTCCTTTCAAAACAATGAGGAATACCTTGTTCGGCATTTGTAGAGCCTCTCATTTTTCAAAGTCCTTCGATAAACATGATTTCATGTTTATGCCATGGGCAACCTTGGGTGGTAACAAAGGATAAACATTGTTATCTCCACTGTAAATTTTTCCTCCTTTATCCATTTGTTTCCTACTCAACAATGGTTGGTATAAAGTATACAAGTCAGAGCAAGACAAATGCAGGCCCTCTCTTCAACAGGTTCACAGTGCAGTGGGGAGAGATGCAGAAATAACTGTCTCCAGGATGTGGGGCATCTGCCAGAGGAGAGGACTGAGACAAACCATAAAAAATTGGTATGTCCCTAGCTGGTTTGGCTCAGTGAATAGAGCATCAGCCTGCGGACCAAAGTGTTTGGGGTTCATTTCTGGTCAAGGGCATGTACCTTGGTTGCAGGCTCCTCCATGGCCTGGGCCCTGATCAGTGCTTGTGTAGGAGGCAACCAATCGATATGTTTCTCTCACATTGATGTTTCTCTCTTTCTTTCCCTTTCTCTTCCACTCTCCCTAAAAAGCAATGGGAAAATATCCTCGGGTGAGGATTTACCAAAAAAAAAAAAAAAAAAAAAAAAAAAAAGGATGATTTTGCCAAATAGAAAAGAGAGGAAAGGAAACTCCAGGGACATGGGTGATTTGTGCTCAGAGAAGAGTGAGCAGTCTAGAATGTCCAGACCATGGAGAGAGTGGCAGTGAAGGGCAAAGGATGAGAAACAGGACAGAAGAGGTAGTAGGCTGGGCCCAGACCACAGAGCCAAAAAAGCTTTGCCAAGGAGTTTGGACTTTATCCCTGTGGGCAATGAGGAAACCAGTGAGGGTTTTAAGCAGAATCAGGTGATGTAATTAAATTTGTGTTTTAGGAAGATTATTCCATCTGGTGGATGGAATAGGAAGAGACTGGAAAGACTCTAGAGCAGGGGTGGGCAACCCCTGGCACACGTGCCAAACATGGCACACCAGTAACTTTTGCTGGCACGCGAAACCCTCTCTTATAATCTTCCATTTACAATTTTTTTCTTAATATCGACTTCTTTATTTTTCAGATAAATTCAGTGTAGGTGCATCTTAGATAAATAAATAATTTTACATAACAAGTTATCTTAAAGACCATAGACATGGATTGACGAGAGAGAAGAGCAATTTCTATGCCTCTGCCTTAACTCTCCCTGCCTTCCTAGATCCGACCAGTGTTTTGGTTTCAGCCTCAGACACAACGGGTTTTCGTTGACAAGACAACCGCCTCACCTACTTATTAAAAATTTCACTCTATAAAAATGAAACCTTCTCTTTCGCTTTGCCCACCAGTACTAATGAAAGGGAAATAAATTTCTATGTTTCTCTCGATTTGGGAAATTCAGAGAACTGGAAAAGACAGAAAAATTCATGAGGTTTCCAGACAGCATGAAACTGGAGGAACTAAACTTACAAATGTTTTCATAGATAGGCATGGCTGACTTTGAAATGCAGTTGATTGAATTTCAGAGTAGCTCAATTTGGAAGCAGAAATATATTGACCTTAGAGTTCACTTGGAAAACATTGGAAAAAAGCGATTAGAGACAGGAGTACCAGAGAGAAGTGTCGAAAATGAACTATTAAGGACTTGGAATGCCATTCCAGAAAATTTTTTCTGTTTAAAAAACTTTGCAACAGCGTTACAAAGTTTTCATCCACATATGCTTGTGAATCTTTGTTCTTAGTGATGACTTTTGTTAAGTCTCGTAATAGGAGTAGCCTGACGAATGAAAGTAGTAGCTCGTGCATCTCTCTGAAGGTCATGAAATATAAACCTGATGTAAAATCTCTGTCATCAGTGATGCAGCAGCAAAAGTCCCACTGATAATATCAAAAGGAGTCATAAAGTTTTCTGTCGGACTATCAGTGTACATGTATACATTAAAAATAAATGATATACACAATGGAATACTATGCTGCAGTAAAAAAAAAAAAAAAAAAGGAACTCTTGCCTTTTGCAACAGCATGGATAGAACTGGAGAGCATTATGCTAAGTGAAATAAGCCAGTCAGAGAAAGATAAATACCACATGATCTCACTCATTTGTGGATTATAGAGAACAACATAGACTGATGAAAAGGAACAGATCCAAAGACTGAGAAACAGCGATCAGGCTATCAATCCCCAGAAGGAAAGTAGGGGAGGGCAGGGGTAAGGGGAAGAGATCAACCGAAGGACTTGTATGCATGTATATAAGCCAAACCAATGGACATGGACAACAGGGGGATGGGAGCATGAGTGGGGGGGGGGAGGTTGGGGGTTAATGGGGGGGATGAGGACACATTTGTAATACCTTAACTAATAATAATAAATATAAATATATATATATATATATATATAATAAATGTACTTTTCATCATCATATACTGTGTTTTTGTCACTCAAATGAATTTTATTATTTCTTCAAGGTTCTTCACATACGTATACCTTAAGAGATATCAAGTAGGCGTAACATGTTCTCAAAAAATTAGGGTTGGCACACAGAAGAATTTTGAGTCAGAGATTTTGCTGGTTTTGGCATGCACTCATAAAAAGGTTGCCCACCCCTGCTCTAGAGACATTTCCAAATTAGAATCAACAGGACTGGGTGCCCCCATTGGAGGTGGGAAAGAAAGGAGGTGTCAGAAATGGCTTTCTCAAGAGGTTTGAGAGGCCCTCACCCAAGATAGGGAGCCAATATGAAAGCAAGAGGCAAAGAAATTAAGTGCCTAAAGTCATATAAATTACTTGATGGAAGACCCAAGGTAGGAACCTAAAATTCCTTCCTGGAGAAACCCCTTGGTTTCCATGTTCACATCAACTAAAGACTAAACCAAGCCATTGTGCCAGGCTCTTTCCTTATTCCCTACTCGCTCTGTGCATGTGCACGTTTTGTCCTATGGAGATTGTAACTCAGCAGAGCAAGAGTTGATTTTTACCTCCCTCCAGGCCTGGCACAGTACTATGGGCTAAATG
Source organism: Myotis daubentonii (assembly GCF_963259705.1). NCBI lineage: Eukaryota > Metazoa > Chordata > Mammalia > Chiroptera > Vespertilionidae > Myotis > Myotis daubentonii. Next base: position 23,572,255 of record NC_081840.1, on the reverse strand, counting down.
GTCAATGAATGTTTGTTACTAAATCAAACCCCAGGAGCCCCAAGGGCCCCTTAGGCATTGCCTTCCTTGCAACTCGAGATCCTTTCCTTCTTTAATTCTTTTTCTTTATATAATTTCCTTATTGATTTCAGAGAGAGGAAGGGGGAGAGAGAAAGAGAAACATCTGTGTGAGAGAGAAGTATTGACGGGTTACCTCCTGAATGCACCCCACCCAGAGATCAAACCCACAACCTGGGTATGTGCTTGACCAGGAATCACACCCACCAACTTTTGGTGTATGGGACAATGTTCCAACCAACCGAGCCACACCAGCCAGGGCATCCTTCTTTAATTCTTAACACACAATATTTTTTAATAATTCCTAGATAGAGTAATTCCTGGATGTTTGGATTTCACGGTCCAGGAAATTTTTAACAACAAAAAAGGAGTTAAAGGAACAACATTAGTCTTGCCAACTATTTTTACTTTGCCAAATAAGGACATTCTAAAACCAACTGCCACCTACCAACTGGCATCTACTGCGTTGTTTAATAGAAAGGACATTTAATACATATCCCAAAAGTCAAAACACTATCATTTTAGGATTAAGGATAATCCTTTTAATTAAATCAGAGTTCTTCAACCTTAGCACTATTGACACTTTGGCAGGATAAGTCTTTGCTATGGGGATGGGGTAGCTATCCTGTGCACTATGGGATGTTTTTGTTTGTTTAAATGTATTTTTATTGACTTCAGAGAGGAAGGGAGAGGGAGAGAGACAGAAACATCAGTGATGAGAGAGAATCATCCCTCAGCTACCCCTTGCACATGCCCTACTGAGGATCAAGCCCCAACCCAGGCATGTGCCCTGACTGGGAATTGAACCTCGATCTCCTGGTTCATAGGTTGATGGTCAACCACTGAGGCACGCCGGCTGGGACACTATGGGATGTTTTGCAGCAGCTCTACCACTACTCATCTACATATATAAAAGCCTAAGCAACCGTCCGACCGGTAGCTATGATGCACAATGACCACCAGGGGGCAGACGCTCAACGCAGGAGCCTGCAGTGACTTGGCAGCTGCAGTTCTCTGGTAATGCATCCGGAACCAGAGAAGAGGCAGCCCAATTCCGGGATGCGTCACCCGAGAACCTCCTCTCAATCTGGGACCCTTCGGGGGATGTCCGAGAGCCGGTTTTGGCCCGATCCCCACAGGCCAGGCCAAGGGATCCCTCCGGTGCACGAATTCATGCACTGGGCCTCTAGTTATACATATAACAGTAACATTCCCAAGTTGTAACAATCAAAAAATGTCTCCAGGCCATGCCAAACATCCTCTGGGGGCAAAACTTCTTAGTTGAGAACCACTGAACTGGAATAAAGTAAGCCTTATCTAAAAATCTAGTTATATTATCCTTACTTTAGACCAGTGAAAACATTATCATAGACTGACATCAATCCATAAGTCAGCATTAAGGAACAAGAGGCACAGAGGTTAAGAGGAAGGGAAATGGAATCACACTTGAACTCAAACTCTAATTCTGCCTCTTACTCATTGCCTGACCTTGAGCAAGTGCCTGTGCTAAGCCTCCCTTTCCGCCCTGCAGGATGAAGGCAGGACCCACCTCATCAGAGTGGTTGGGAGAATTAAATGGAATGGAAGGAACCCACGCAGCAACATGCCTGGCACATGACTGCCGGGGCAGGAGGTAGGACAATTGTTAATATATTTCTACCACTTCTATAACACAAAGCACAGCGCCTGGCACATTAATCGTGCTGTCCAGACTTAAGACTTTCTGGGTAAAGGACCTTGCATGGAATGTAGTGAGTCTTCAACAAACCCAACCACTCTGCTCTCTCTCGCCAGTTCCTTTCCACACGTAAGTCCTTATCTCCTTTACCAGAATGTTCTCAAATGGGATTAAACCTATACAAGGAATCTGGCTGTCCAGGAACCTCTGCCCTAGGCTCTGTAAGAACTTTGTGGACGCCTCTAGCTGGCAGTATTAATATCCTGCCCACTACCTGGATTTTGAATAACTCTACCCCGACATGTGAGAGTGCAGCTTTGTTTAGGCCCACTGTTATGATCACCCAGCATCAACATCTTCAGTCTGCTGCTGTCCTCCTTAGATATTTAATCTGGAGGTGGGCCAGGCACAGAAAAAGGAGGTGGCAATATCCTTGAACAAAAGTAGCTATAAAAGGGCGTGGGAAGCAAGGAGAAGGACAAATTTAACAAGGAGGCAACCTCAAAGGAAGGGGAGGTGGGGAGGCTGCAACAAAGAAGTCAGCCTTCCTGCTACTTCCTCAGTCCCCACCAAGTCCCCTCCCGCCCCCACAGGCTGCGCACTGGTAGCTCTTACAAGGGGAAAAACACTCCTCGCTATAAAGCAGACTCAGTCCTGGCAGAAGCCCAGACAGCAATAAGTTTCTGGGGTTCATTTCACAAGTACTTTAACCATCTTCTGACAGATTCCCAAAGGACTGAGTTTTCCTTGCCATCAGAGGTCATAAGACGTGCGCACAGGGAGGCAACTTATACAGGAAGTGGTCCAAGCTCTCGTTTTCAGATGGGGAAACTGAGACTCAGAGAGAGAAAAAAACTCGCTCAGAATCATCCACGCCAGTGGCAGCGCTGAGCCAAGCGCTCGAGGCTTCGGTTTGGCGATGATATTTATGTGAGCCTCCAAAACATGCCCAGAAGAGGAAAGTGTATTAGGAACTAAACCTCACTCTTCCTGAAAATACAGATCATGGTTGCAGCCTGGATGAGGAGAGGATTAGCAAATCCTCGGAAGGGGCCATTGATCTAGTCCCATGGTTTCTCCATCCATTTGGAAACTCTGAAAATAAATCACCTTCCGTAGGGGAATCGGCCGCTTCTTTCTCTGCCCCATCAGGCATCATCTGTGTTCGCCAGATTATTGGATACTATGTCCAAAATACAAAGAGAACAACCTTTAAAGACCATTTGGGGAAAGTGTGGGTGTGGGGGGGTGTGGGGGTATGGGGGTATGCACACACATGTGCATACAAGTCGGGGTGTAGGGGGAGAAAGAGAGAAAACTGTGGGAAAATGTTAGTAAATGGTGGAATCTAAGCAAAGAGCATAGGATGTTCACGGTACTATTTTGCAACTTTCCAGGAAGCTTGAAATTTTTCTAAGTAAAACTTTGAAGGAGAGAGATAAAGCACTAAATAATAATCTAAGTTAATTTTATTTATATTTTTAATATATTTCTATTGATTTCAGAGAGGAAGGGAGAAGTAGAGAGAGATAGAAACATCAATGATGAGAGAGAATCATTAATCAGCTGCCTCCTGACACACCCTTTACTGAAGATCAAGCCCCAAACCTGAACATGACCAAGAATCAAACTGTGACCTCCTGGTTCACAGGTAGACATTCAACCACTGAGCCACACTGGCCAGGTGAAATTAAGTTAATTTTTTAAAATTATTTGGAAAGGGCCAGGAATCACTCCTTTAGTTTCACTTGGTTTCTCTAAGGACTAACATTCTCAGAAAAAGTTTTTAGACATTACAGAGGTTAGACGTGTAGGCTCCAAACAAATTTTGCAATACTGGTGTTCATAGCCAGTAGCTATGGCAACCTTGGGATCCAAATCTGATTTCAAATATTTTGTCCCATAAGCTCCGAAAATACACATATGCTAGTCCCATCACATATCTTGGTGTTTTGTGTTCAGAAAGTAACTAAAGTAACAACAGGGTATGAATGGGGCAAAGGTCAGAGTGTTCCAAGAGTCCATCACCTTTGCAATACAAGTGATTTATAAATACAATACAATTAGGTTTAATTGCTATTTAGTTTGAAAATTCTTTTACATAAATAAGTCCCTGAATCAAAATCCACACCCAACACAGCCACTATGTTCTCTATCCATAGTAGTATTTCATTTAGGCAATATTGGATCCATAATCCATCCCTGAAAATCTATCCTTAACCACATATATGAAACTCCTGCCAATGGAATGGCATTAAGTCATGGAGGCTTGAGGGAATACAACCCATTCAAGAAACCCAAAGGCATTTCTTATGGCTAACGTAAGGGTATACGAGGTTGGAAAGACAGGTAGAGGTCTGAACCAGGAGAGCCTGTATGCTAGACAAAGGAGAAGGAAGGTTAGGGAAATAGCTCAAAATTAGACTGTGGTTGAAATAACAACGATCTGAACTAAGGCATTCAGAACAGGACTGAAGAACTGAGGACAAATTAGAAGGGCTACTGAAGAGAGCAAATGAACAGCACCTGAGAGAGCGGGGCCGGAGCCCAAGACTCCCCATAGCTTTTTTGACTTTGTAGGTGGGGAATTCAGAAGAGGAACGTAGTAAGTGCTGAACATATTGAGATTCTTCCTGGATACATGGAGCTCCAGAGAGAAGTCCAGGTTAGATATGTCATGTTAGATAGGGAGTAATCAGCATATATGGAAATGGATGCCCTGAGTGTGGATGAAGTCAGCTGGGAAGGAACTGAGACCAAAATAAGAATTGGGTCAAGAAGAGAAACTTGGGGGGGGGGGGGGGGGCGGGGCAGGGGAAGGACTGTTAACAGGGAAGGCCAGGAAGACGAGAACACCAAGGAGTGGCCTACCAGGCAGAGACTTGAGCCTGCTTTGAAGGGACTTGCTACACTCCATCTCCACAGGCTGGTCACACCATGCTGGAGTGTAGTAAGGATCAATGATGAGCTTCCTAACAACAGAAAGGCAAAGGATTTGAATAGACAGTTCTCCAAAATATATATACAAATGGCCACTGAACACATGAAAATATGCTACTCAGAAGAAATAAACAAAAAACAAGATACTCAGCATCATTAATCATTAGAGAAATCCAAATCCAAACCACAGTGAGATACTTCAGACCACTCGGATAGCTGTAATCACAAAAACAGATAATCACAGGAATCAGCAAGGACACAGAGAAACCAGACCCTCACACACGGCTAGTGGGATTGTAAAATGGTACAGCCACTGTAGAAAACAGCCTGGCAGTTTCTCAAAAATGAAACGTAGAGCTATCCTATGACCTAGCAATTCCACTCCTAAGTATATACTCAAGAGATTTAAAAATATATGACCACACAAAGCTTTATACTTGAATGCTCATATTAGCATTATTCATAATAGCCAAAAAGTGGAAGCAACCAAAATGTCCACCAACTGATGAGGGGATAAATAAAATGTGGTCTACCAACACAATGGATTATTCCACCATAAAGAGAAATAAAATACTGATACTGATACATGCTACACTATGATTGGACACTGAAAACAAGCTAAGTTAAAGAATCCAGAAACAAAAGGCCGCATATGTTCCATGGATATGAAATGCTCAGAATAGGGCAATCCACAGAGACAGTGAGCAGAGGCTGGGGGAAGTGGGGAGTGAGGAGCGACTACTTAATGGGTCCAATATTTCTTTTGAGGGTGATGGAAATATTCCGAAATTAGATAGTAATGGCTGCACAATAAAACCCACTCAATTGTACACTTTAAAACACTAAAATCCAATGAGCTGCACACAGGTAAAATGGTAAACTTTATGTCATGTGAATTTTACCTCAATAAAAGATTTTAAATAACTAACTCACTTCACAAAAGTTACCCACAGTCAAGAGGAGTGGGAGGGGCCATTTCTCTAGCTTGCAATAGGAACTTCAGATATTCTGACTAAAGAAGCCAAAAGAGCATGCTTCTCAAGAAGCCTTTAAATATGTTTTCACTGCTTTGAGAGAGAGAAAGAGAGAGAGAGTTAGAGAAAGAGAGAAACATCAATGAGAGACAAATATCAATTGGCTGCCTCCTGCACGCCCCCTACTGGGGATTGAGCCTGCAATCCGGGCACACGCCCTGACCAGGAATTGAACAGGTGAACTCTTAGTGCATGGGATGATGCTCAACCAGCTGAGCCGCACCGGCCAGGACTCAAGAGACTTTTAAACGCCTTAAACTGTCCAGAGGTTGGGGGTGGGTAGCTCTGCTGAAGAGTAGAGATGGAGCATCCAGCATCACCATAGCGACTCATGCCAACGTCAAGTGCCTCATTTCTAAGACCCCACAATGCCAGGGTGACAGGGAGACAAACAAGCTATAATTTGACCAAAGAGAGACAGCAACCGGCATAGTTACCCCTCATATCAGAAAAGGAGGATGATTTCTGGGCCCAGGGTACCCAGAAGCCCCAGAATAGCAACCGCCTGGTTCATGCTCCTTAGTCAACTCTCAACCCCTTGCACTGTGTTCACCTCGACCTCCTGAGACAACATTCCAAGCTGTCCAGAGTGCCAGCATTCACCATCCATATAGCAGCTTTATGTCCACACAGTACATTGGGACATTGCTTTGAATCTTGTCTCTTTGGACTTTGGACGTAAGTTAACCTTGAAATTAGTGTAACTTACATGGTTTACTCCAGTGCAACACCATCTGCTGCAAAAGTCAAGGCCAAAGACGCCGAGTGAAGGTCAGGAGATAGAGGGTGCGTTTATCAGCACCTCCAAGGAGACCCTGAAGCTGGAGCTCCAGGGCTCTGCAGAACTTCCTGCCGAGAATTTCATCTCTCTACTTCCCTCCTCAATGATGTGCTTCCTTCTCTTTCTGCCCCCTTCTCCAGCCAAACTCCCAGGGCAACCCTGGGTAATAAATCAACAGAATGCAAATGCTTCGAGGCCGCACCACCACTCTAAATAGAGGCTGTCAGAGCAGGGAGGCAGACCTGGAGTAGAAGGCGAAACCTCTGGCCTGCTCTAGCCATGGAGTAAGCAACACCTCCGCATGCCCCCCTGCTCCTGCGCCCCATGGGGAAAGTAGCACAATGGATCCACCTCTCTTGGGGTTCTGACCACCTCGTGGGAAGAGTATGACGGCTGTGGTTGCCATGCCTACTGTAATATCATTCTATCTGGGTGTACTTGTTCCCTTTTCTCTAAAGGACACTCTCCTACCCAGTGCCTGGGAGCCTACTGGGAGCTCCAGCCCTTGTCCTGTCCAGATCCAGGTAAACCACACTGCCCGGGAGCTCAGAAGACTCTCTAGTGCTAATGAGAGCAGCGAGGTGTTAGGAACAGTCCTGGGATGCAGAAAAACCATCGACGCTGCTCAGTCTATCCCTATATTTGAGCAGAACCAAACAGAAGGCAGATTGCACCTTCTCCTCTCAGAAATGCTAACAGGAGAGGGACATGGTGTGAGGTCCTATCAGGTTTACTTACTTGCTCAGAAGGAAGTCGCTTTTTAAGTAAAATAAATGCAAAGAAGAATAGGATGCAGGAAAAGGAGTGCAGTTTATCATGCACAGAGGAACGCAAAGGAAGAAAGGACAATATTTCCTAAATGATTACCTTTCGCACTGCCCATCCATAGATCGCTATGGGTTTCATTGGGTTCCTACTGTGCGCCAGGTTCTGAAGACCTCGTCCCACGCTTTAAAAAACTAGTAAGATTACTCTTCCAAATCACAACCTTGTTCCACTGAGAAGATAAAGAAACGGAGGCTCTGAAAGACGAGGCAGCTTGTCCTGGGCCATGAGGCTCAGTCTGCAATCTGTGGGCCCAGAGTAGAAGTGTGGGCGTGGGCAGGCAAGTCCTTGAGTGAAGGCGACAGCCTGCTGCAGGCTCTCTCATTCTGTCCCAGGATCTGTGGGCTTCTGCTGGGCAGGGAAGGAAGGCAGCAGGCAGTGGCTTCCGTTCCAGCCGCTGCATCCCGCCAGGAGGAGGGCGGCCATCTGCCTCAGAGAGAGAGCAGGAGGGCCCAGAGAGGGCCGTCTATGCAGCAGCCACCCTCCGCGGTCAGGTTAACCTTCACGTAACAGGCTAGCTCCTGGAAGTCATCAATGCCATTGTTAAAACACAGCACCTGCCACACTGGAAACGTCCAGACTTATTCAATTTAAATGGCAACAACTGTTCATGTCAGCAGCACTGGTGTTTTCAACCAAAACCTAACACACACCATTGGCCCTATCTTCCTAAATATATAATATGTCTCTCTTTGTTTAAAAATACATATTATGTATCACATTTTCTTTCAAGCATAAGCAACAGAAAACCCCGATCTCCATTTTGTGAATGAGGAAACCAAGGCAAAGAAAAGAGAAGGGGTTACCCCAGGTGACACAGATTTGCAGAACGGAGATTTTTACCTTAAGTACCTACTTAGGGGCAACTTTGGCCATAGCACAAGTGCTCGGTGATTTGGGTAGAAGTCACATTACCAGGCCACCAAACAAGCCACTACTGTTAGTTCTTTTGTGTTTAGTGGGTCTCGGGGTGGGGGTGGTTTGGCAGGAAGAAATGGAGCAATGTCCCCATGAAAGGCCAAGCATTCACCCCTAAGTGGTTGCTGATACGGCTCAGGGACCAGATGTCAGACTTAGTAAAACCATCCTCCTTTTCAACACGCCAGTCTGCCTCTCACCTGTCCTGAGGTAGGTGTCCCGATGCCCTACTTTTCCATTGAGCCCTGCTCCCTTGGGAACAGAAGCCCGAACAGGCTGTTTCCCCCTCACCCAGGTGAGGAGCTTTGCTATCCAAAACTGGGCCAGCAAGTACACACAGGGAACACTCACTAGCAAAACCTATGAAGCACCACACACACACACACACATGAATAGTGGGGTTATTTGTTTAACAAAAATAGAATTATATATTGTATATCAACGGTAATTGAAAAATAAAAATATTTTTTAAAAATAGAATTATAGCCCAGCTGGTGTGACTCAGTGGCTGAGCATCCACCTATGAGGTTCACGGTTCAATCCCCAGTCAGGGCACATGCCCAGGGTTGTGGGCTCGATCCCCAGTGTGGGGTGTGCAGGAGGCAGCCGATTCATGATTTCTCTCATCATTGATGTTTCTATCTCTCCCTCTCCCTTCCTCTCTGAAGTCAATAAAAAAATATTTTTTAGAAAATAGAATTATATATTAGATACATTCTCTTCCCTCTTTCTAAAAATTTTTTTCTGAAGTTATATATGATGTCAGAGAGGAAGGGAGAGGGACAGAGAGATAGAAACATCAATGATGAGAGAGAACCATTGACTGACAGCCGTCACCTCCCACTAGGGATCAAGCCCACAACCCAGGCATGTGCCCTGACCAAGAATCGAACCATGACCTCCTGGTTCATAGGTCAACACTCAACCACTGAGCACGCCGGCCAGCTCCTCCCTCTTGTTACTGTGCCAAAATCCTTTTAATGGTTCTGTAATAATCCATGGTAGCAAGGTACCATAGCTATTGGGCCATTTCCCTACTCATGGGTACTTGGTTTCAATTCTTGGCCACTACAAACAAAACAGCAATAAATTCCTTGTGCATATGTTCCTACCAAAGACCATTTTCTTTCTTTCTTTCTTTCTTTCTTTCTTTCTTTCTTTCTTTCTTTCTTTCTTTCTTTCTTTCTTCCTTTCATAATACTTCTTTATTGTTGAAAGTATTACATATGTTCCCCTTTTTCCCCCATTGACCCCCTCCCGCCTGCCCCCACCCCTGCTCCAGGCCAAGCACCATTTTCTAACCAGACGAAATGCCAAGCTCCAGAATGTGGAAGCCACCAATCAACGGGACCTCATGCTGAGCTCCAGATACAGCACAGAGCCTTCAAGTTCCTCGTAGGAAAGGGCCCCTCTGCTCCTAGAAGCACCAATCCCACCTGGGCCTGGCCTCCAACCCCCAGTTCTTCCAGGGTCTTGCTGTGTCAGGTCAACCCTGCAGGTCTTAATTGTCCGATCTGTAAAATAAAATGAAGACTGCCCCGTGCTGCAGGGTTTGAGAGCGCTTTTGTGAGAGATTTTTCTGAGGGAGCAGTGTGTGAAGTGAGATTGTTGCTATTGTTCTATGGCAGGGGTCTCAACCTTGGCTGCACGTTAGAATCACCTGGGAATCGTTTTAAAATCCTGATTTCTGAATCGTTTAAAAAGATTCCCAGGTGATTCTAATGTGCAGCCAAGGTTGAGAACCACTGTTCAATGGGATGTCTTTTCTACCTTGTTGTTTAGGGCCAAAACTAACAGATTCAATTGAATTATCTTCAAGGCTCAGAGGTGTCTGGGACTAGATGTGAAGAACTTCTACCTCTGGCCAACTGACGTGGTTCAGTGGTTGAGCATCGACCTCTAACCAGGAGGTCACTGTTCGATACCCAGTCAGGGCACATACCCAGTTGCAGGCTCGATCCCCAGTGTGGGGCGTGCAGGAGACAGCCAATCAATGATTCTTTCTCATCACTGATGTTTCAATCTGTCTCTCTCTCCCTCTCCCTTCCTCTCTGAAATCAATAAAAAAAAAATTTATTTTTTTTTAAAAGAACTTCTACCTCTGCATTCCCGAAGCACCTTGCACTGTGGTTGTTTACAACCAAAAGTCAGGACTGGAAGGAGGGACTTTTGACTCTCCATTTGCCCCACCCGGTCAAACTCTGAAGAGGGGCAACTGTGATTGAAATTATGAGAGGAGTGATCCAGGGAGCAAATTTTGGAAAATCAATAATCTCACTGATGTTTGATTTTCACTCAAAAGTTCCCTAATGCCAAAACCGGTTTGGCTTAGTGGATAGAGCGTCGGCCTGCGGACTGAAAGGCCCCAGGTTCGATTCCGGTCAAGGGCATGTACCTGGGTTGCGCGCACATCCCCAGTGGGAGATGTGCAGGAGGCGGCTGATCGATGTTTCTCTCTCGTCAATGTTTCTAGCTCTCTATCTCTCTCCCTTTCTCTCTGTAAGAGATCAATAAAATATATTAAAAAAAAAAAAAAGTTCCCTAAGTTCTAAATTCTAAATTCTGATTACTATTTTCTACCCTTGAAAATAAAGCAGACATTTTAGGAAAAAATAATTCCTAAAGCTTCCATTTCAGGGGGCAGCTCTAAACGTCTTTCAAGAGCTTCCCAAAAAGAAGTACTTACCGCAACTCAAATGACTTTGCCTGGTTACCATATGTCTCGTACACATGAGAATGTATGTAATAAGAATGGTAAAAATCAGCAGAATTAGTGTAATGTTATTCTGCTTCAAAACTCAAATTTTGTTAACCAATGTCCCCCCAAACTCAGTAAAAAGGAAAAAAAATAAAACTCAAATCAAATCTGAATATGGAATAATTTTCTTCATTATAATCAAGCAGATGATTGGCACTTCTATTCTGGAAGAGCAATTGGCTGCATCTACTGCACTGCCCGCCCTCTGGCCTAGCTATCCACTGGGAGGCATGCACCCTGCAGGTCTCCAAAGACACATGCCAGCATGTGCGACTCACAGAGGTCCCCAACTGGAAACTGCCGCATGCCGACCAAGAGCAGGACAGGCAGAGGAATCACACTGTGCTCACATGACAGAATCCGTTCCAGCACTAAGAATGAACAACCTACAGCTACGGCCAACACTATGGCTGAATCTCACCCCGTTAAAGGGGGAATCAGACACCACAGTGGTCATACCAGACTGAGATTCCGCTCCAGGTGGTTAGAATCAGTCCAGTCTCCTTTGGTGGGTTGGGTAGGGGGTGTGGTAACGACAGGAAGGGGCACAGCTGGGCTTCTAGCCTGCTGTTTCTTAATCTGGGTGTCGATGACACAAATATGTTCAAGTTATCAAACTGTATTGAGTTGAGCATATGTGCACTTTCCTGTATGTACGCTATACTTTAATTTTTAAAACTTTACAAACTAAATGGACAAACATGAAGGTGATTAAGAGTAACCAGGTGGGCAAGGCTCTTGGAGCCAGGTTTGACCTGGTGTGTATGTTCCAGGAGCGCTCCTGTCCATGCGAGTGTGGGAGGAAGAGCATTCTGTGAGCAGAGGTGAAGTGGGGGGAGGGGGGAGGACACAGAAACTCGAGCTCTTTGAAAAAGAGCAGTTTTGCAAAATCTAGACGTGCAGCCTCCAACCCAGGTAATTAACATAATGCTCTACGCATTACAGGTGGACACAGGTGGCTACAAAAACATTTAGGGTTCTTTTGTTTTGCTGCTCCTCCTTAGAAAGTGTCTGGAATGAGGAAAAAGAGCATAATTATTTTATATGGAAATAGAATTCATTTTCACAAACAGAAACTAGAGAGAAAATCTAATCAATGTGACAATGTGGGAGCCAGAGTTGGAAAGAGATTTTCTAACGGTTCTCAACCTGTGGGTCGCAACCCCTTTGGCGGTCGAATGACTCTTTCACAGGGGTTGCCTAAGACCATCCAGCATATCAGATATTTACATTACGATTCATAACAGTAGCAACATTACAGTTATGAAGTAGCAACGAAAATAATTTTATGGTTGGGTCACAACATGAGGGACTGTATTTAAAGGGCCAGAAGGTTGAGGACCACTGCTAGCAAAAGAGGCAAACTTGGGTTTCTGTTCAGTTCAATGACAATACAGCTGACAAGTAGGGTTTACATATGGTAGGCATTGCTTACATACATTAACTCATTCAGTCCCATCTATGAGGTAGGAATTGAAATAATCCCCAATTTCCAGATTGGGACTGAGACCCAGAGAGGTTAAGTAACTTGCCCAAAGTCACACAGCTAGAAAGTGACAGAGCTGCAATCTTGCTGGAGTCTGTATTCTTTTTTTCTTTTTTAATTTTGTATATGTTTTTATTGATTTTAGAGAGGAAGGGAGAGGGAGAGAGAGATAGAAACATCTAAGAGAGAAAAACATTGATCACTGCCTCCTGCACGTCCCTACTGGGGATTGAACCCACAACCCAGGCATGTGCCCCTACGACAGGGAATCAAATCAGGGACCTCCTGGTGCACGGGAGGATACTCAAGCAATGGAGCCACACAAACACCGGCTACAGTCTGTGTTCTTAACCATTATACGTATTACTTCCTAATAAGCATTTACTAAGTCCCTACTAGGTGTTGGACACTACTACACTGAATAAGAAAGGTTCTGAGATATAAAAAACACTGGTCCATGGGTTACAATGGTAGTCCATGTAGTGACAAGGATCACACAGGCATCCAGAGGTCTAATTTCACAATGAAAAGTGAGAACACTCTCTGTAAATGCCCAGATATTAAGTTTTCATTTACTAAAAAGTAGTGCCCATTTTCTCACTAATATTATTCTACTCAGTAGAGTAACTTGTAAGAATAAACATTCCTTGACACCCGCCCCATCCACCCCTGGGGCATGAGACTCAATAAAACTCTCTTCATTTTGATTGGGGGTGGGGGGTGGGGGGTGGGGGGAGGAACAACCTTTAAATGTTTGTTTATTTTTCCTGAATTGCCCTCTTCTGTAAAAAGGATTGCTCACCACTCACCCAGCAGGCTGGAATACAGAGCCTCCCAGAAGGTCAGAGAGGCCCACTTTATTAAAAAAATGAAGAAATGCAAAGTAGGATTACAATCATTATTGGCACATTTATTTATTTTTAATATATTTTTGTTGACTTCAAAGAGGAAGGGAGAGGGAGAGAGAGATAGAAACATGAATGATGAGAGAGAGTCCTTGATTGGTTGCCTCCTGCATGCCCCACATTGGGGATTGAGCCCCCAACCCGGGTATATGCCCTGACTGGGAATTGAACCACTTGGTTGATAGGTCAATGCTCAATCACTGAGCCATGCCAGCTGGGCATTATTGGCATATTTAAATGATCACACTTAATAAAGTCATAATTTTCACATACACACACACAAATTTAAATCCTATATAATAAAAGCCTAATATGCTAAGTGTCCAGTCGTTCGGTCATTCATTCAACCAATCGAAGTGTAATATGCTAATGATATGCTAAGGCCACTCAACCGCTCGCTATGATGTGCACTGACCACCAGGGGGCAGACACTCCAACTGGTAGGTTAGCTTGCTGCTGGGGTCTGGCTGAGTGGGATTGAGCAAGATGGGCTGGACACACCCTGCATCCCTCCCTGGCCTCAATCATGCACTGGTGGGGTCCCTCAGCCTGGCCTGCACCCTCTCACAATCTGGGACCCCTCAGGGGATCTCAGAGAGCCAGTTTCGGCCCGATCCTGCAGGCCAGGCTGAGGGACCCCACTGGTGCACGAATTCATGCACTGGGCCTCTAGTATAATATAAGATGATTATGATTTCAAGAGAATTACAGACCTATTATTTTAAATATTAATTCAGAGTGCTCCATGGATGGTGTGGTACAGACAGACTAGCGTTGACACTTTTTTAAAATATATATTTTTGTTGATTTCAGAGAGAAAGGGAGAGGGAGAGATAGAAACATCAATGATGACAGAGAATAATTGATAGGCTGCCTCCTGCACAACCCCTTACTGAGAATCAAGTCTGAAACCCAGGAATCGAATCCTGACCTGCTGGTTCATAGGTCAATGCTCAACCACTGAGCCACACTGGTCAGACTAGAGTTGACACTTTTTGATGAACACCTTGGTTATTACACATATAATATCATGCAGAGATAACATCAAAGTTTCGCCTGAGTTCTCCATCAATGGGCGATCCAAATTTAAACAGCTCACACTACAGCTTCTACCTCCTTGATAAGCCTTTCTTAAGGGAAAGAAAAGAAAAGATTAATCCCAGTGGTAAGGACCAGTGAAGGCCCAGTTGGGAACTAGTGATAGGGAAGAAATGAGCTTCATAAAGCTGGAGAACATGTGGGTGAAAACGCTGGGCCATGACTACCTACAGACACAGGCAGGCCAGGTGTCAGATCTTTGTGACACCCAGAGGTCAAAATCAAGAGGTCAGCTAAGGTGACGAGAAGCAGACAGGACTGCCCTTGAGCTAGCTCCTACCAGGGCCTTCAGCTTCTACACACCCCTTTAGCCCACCTCTGCTGGTCTCTCCACAGCCACAGGCGAGATCCTAAACACATATGAATCCTTCAACATGCGTTCCCTTCTCTGTGTCCATTCCATTTCCTATGAGTCAATTAGATGCTTTGAGAGAATCAAAAATGGTGCCCATTGTGTCAGGTACAGCATCCAATGCTACTTTCCAGATTATTGGAAAGTCTGACTGTAAGAGTTGGGGGGTAGGAGGGCCGGCGGGCGGTATGAAAGCTCCTCAGACTCCCAAAAAATGAAACAGTGCAGAGGAAGTGGGCAGAAAACCATTTTCCAATGTCTGTTTATCTGCTAAAATCTATCCACTCTGTGAGTTGCCAAGGAAAGTTAAGGCTCTTGTTCTGAAGTGAGGAAGGTTCTCTTTCCACATGACACCTGCCGAAGATGGAAAACGTGATACCCTCTGCATGTCATAGCACACCGGCTCCCGGTAAGAGGACACCCCATCTCCTGCCAGTGCCGCACCCAGCTTTTCCATTTCTCCTCTTGCTGAAGGGGCCCTAGGAAGCCACCGGGGTCATCCCCAAGAGCAAAAGTCTCCCCAGGCCCCTGTGGGGCCTCACTATTCGCTCTTCCTTCTATTTAGCTAAGTAGCAGTGTTTTTAAATAATTTCTAGAGCTCTCTACCTGGAGGCACACCCAAGAGGGGCTCTTACTCTACCAGCAGAGGCCTGTGGACCAGGTGCTAAAGTCATTGGCTCCTACGAAAGCTGAATGTGACTTTGAAACATCCTCTCTAAATTTCTCCCCTAGGTCCAGTCCAGGTGAACATGAATTGATTCTATTTTTTTAAAAAACCCACCACCCCCTTCAGATAGCCTTGTTTACCTTCATTAACATTTCTCAATGATGAGAAGGGGCCAACACCCAAGTTGCAATCAGAGAGACAAGGCCTGTGGGAAGCTGTAAAACTGAGAGGTGACAAATCTGTGAGCCATTCTCCAGACAACCTTGAATCAACTGACTTTCTCCAACACACCCTGTCCTCGCTCCCCAACAGTAATAACTTACACTCCCTGAACACTGACTCTGGGTCAGACCATGTCCTAAAAGCTTCACGTGGATTAACTCAGTTAATCCTCACACCAACCCCGTGGGGCAGGTGCCAGAGCTAAGGGAGAGAGCTGGGATTTGAACCCAGAAGTCTGATTCCAAAGCCCAAGTTCCCATGGGAGCCACAACGTATTTCTCTACTCAAGGGTTACAGTTGGTGCTCTTGACAAGAGCATGTACCTAACTTTGTTATAAGCCTTCATTTACTTCTCTGTCTCCCTGAATCATAACTGCAAACTGCCCTGAGTATTCATTATCCCTTTTCCTTTTCATTATAACTTCCTCCCACCATCCCCCCCCCCGCCCTTTTCTCTAAGCACATGGCCATCTTCTCTAGACTACATTTCCCAGCATTCCCTGCACCTAGATGTGGCCATTGGATTTCCTTACCTCCTACTTCCCACATCCTGGAACACAGACTTAGAGATGCAAAATAGTAAAAAAATAAAATAAAATAAAACACCTCAGTCCATGAATGACTTCGTGGATGTACTTTGCCAGCTTGGTGTATTCACCCTAGGACTTGCTTGAGAATCATTGATCAGCTGCTTCCTGCACGCCTCCTACTGGGGACCAAGCCTGTAATCCAGGCATGTGCCCTGACCAGAAATCCAACCGTGACTTGCTGGTTCATGGGTTGATCCTCTTATCTACCATTCCATTTGGGGATCTCTCTCTTTTTTAAATATGTTTTCATTGATTTTATAGAAAGAGGAAAGGAAACGGAAAGAGAGATATAAACATCGATGAGGGAGGGAGAAAGAAACAACATCAACATCAATCCCTTTCTTGGTGTTTGGAACATAGATAGTAGTTGCTCAGCAAATATTTGTTAGATGAATGAAAACACCATTATGTAAGCCAGGTGCTACTAGGCCAAACAGACTTACCCAGCTCAGTAAATGACCTTATCCAGGTGGGTACAATGCCTCCTGCCTTTTTTTTTTTTTTTTTTTTCCAAACAGGATCTTAGGCTACAGAGTCTATATTTAGGGAAGCGTTTTCAATAGGGGAGGAGTCAACTTCTACTGCATCTGTGTCATCTCTCTGCTGAGATGATGAATGTTGTGCTTCACCACAAGTTAGCTGAGGTTACTGCTTTTCACAATAATGATGAGCTCAATCTGAGCACTTATTATGGGCCAGGCCTTCACATCCATTCAGCACTCCTCTCCACTTCGTCCTCACAACCCTACAAGGTTATTACCACCAAATGAGCCAATCAGGCTCAAAAGGAAGTTAAATATTTTGCCCCAGCTGCATGGCTAGTAAGTGACAAAGGTCAGATCCAACCCCAAGTTGTTTGAGCCCTAAACTTATCTCTTCTTACCCACTCTGCTACTCTGCCTCTCTTCACGTGCGACAGGCTTATAATCCCAACTACGACTGCAAGTTTGGAGGGCTGGACAGCGTTTTGTGCTTATCTGAATAGATGCCTAATGCACAGAGCTTCGAGAGTGGCCGGGGTACTTTTTCTCTGTGCGTGGTTGGTGCAGGGCTGCAAACACCAACCAGGCTACAGCAGGGCAGAGGGCAAACAGCCTTGGTCTCCGGGGCCACCTGTTTTCCTCTTGTTCTCTCCTGCTCCCTGGGCTGCCCTTGCTGCCCCCTGACCTCTGCACTCTGCTACCCACGCCGCTGCCACCCACAGCCTGTGCCCTTTCCCCTCAGCCACCTCCCTTAGGTTTGCCCTCCTGCCTTCCCCTGTGCACAGTTCTTGCCAAGCCTTGCAACTCTCTTCCCTGAAGCTGGCAGGGGCCAAATCTGGTCATCTTACCTGATAGTGGTGTGGTCCAAGTTTCACATCCCACCTTCTCCCCAACTTTGCCCACACAGCCATTCTTTTTTTTTTTTAATATATTTTTATTTAGTTCAGAGAGAGGAAGAGATAGATGAGCGAGAATCATTGACCAGCTGCTTCCTGCACGCCCCTTACTGGGGATCGAGCCTGCAACCCAGGCATGTGCCCTGACTGGAATCGAACCGTGACCTCCTGGTTCATGGGTAGATGCTCAACCACTGAGCCACACCAGCCAGGCACACAGCCATTCTTCATCTTCACCAGCTCCTTCCACATCATCCCCAGGTTCAGCAAAGTAAAGTCAGGAGCCGGTAGGGAGGCACCATGCCAAAGAAAGGCACTTCACTTTTCAACACCCAGGTCACAAACATCTCTTTTCTTGTGTGCCACGATAATCTGATTCTCCTCATCTCACCCCAAGATTAACTTTTCTCAGATCTGTTGCTCAGATTATATACACTGAACCTGCTGAGGTGGGACCTTTCTATAAGGTAATCCCCTCTGGGCCTGAATCCTGAAGGGGTGTGTGTGTGTGTGTGTGTGTGTGTGTGTGTGTGTGTACATGTGGGCACACACATGAGCTTCTGGATTAATACACTATCTTCTTGTTAATTTCCCAGGCAAGTGAGAAGTCAACAATTGCCCAGCTGGTGAACCAGACAGTGTCTGCCCCACTAGCCCACGGAGGGCTGCCTTTGTGGAATGAAGGTTCAGGATGGCCAGACCTTAGATTTTTCAAGAGGCCAGGAACATAACTTAGAAAAGTGAAACAATGATTTCTGGTAATAAGATCTGTGCTGAGAAACAAGCTCCCCTCTGTTGGGGTCGTTATTTGATCAAACCTAACACCCTCACCCTAAGGGCAAGACTGTATCAGGGTCAGGTGCTGGAGGGCTAACAGATACAGCAGGAAATGAAGGCTCCCCTTGAAATGCCCCCATTGAAATGGGTGAGCAGCAGGTCCTCCATCCTCCTCCCATCCTGAGGCCCACCCTAGGACTTGGAAGAAAACCCTAGCATGCTCGGCCGGCGCTGTCCTCCAGCTTTCCCCTCCGTGAAGACAAGACAACTAAGCTTATCTTTGACTCATTTTCCTTTTAATGTCCTGTTTGGGCTGTCCTTAAAACACCCCCCCCCGCCCCCCACCACCACCACCACTATCACCTCATTCACCTTCTCCTTAGAACCTTCGTCTTCTCAACTCAAACTGCATCACCTGGATTTTCCCAAAAAGTAGGTTGCAGCTTCCATTTCTGTGATTAAACAACTCTCACAAAGAATTCATTGAGATGAAAATGCTTATCTTGAAGCAGGTAACGTCCTTTTCTTTGCCAAACCACACACAATTTACATATAAATGGCCTGGCAAACGGACTTCTTTGAGAGGTGGCAGATTATAACTCCTCTAGCTCCTGCATGTATAAAGCTTTTAAAGGGGGAGAGAAAAGAACAATTTCTCAATGAGAAAATGTCACAGATGGCCACACACTCACTTCCGAGGGATGCTCACTTTGCTGCAAAGAACTCTTTCTGCAAGTGGAAAACAGACCACGTCTGTGCCTCCTCGTTGGGCGATCGCCCTTCCCTGTGGGTGATGCGCAGGCAAGTGATATGCCCAGAAAGGCGGCCAATGAGAGGCCCGCTCACCCTGTGTCCTGATTGGCCAGACCCAGCACCAGCCAGAACCAGGGCCAGCTTTGAGGACAGCAGCTCGACTTGATAGGATTCTCTCTTCAAAGCATAGAGCAAACATCAATTAATCCTCAAAAGACGCTTTCAAGAAGAACATTACCCCTTTTGAGGATGTGGAAGCTAAGAGGTGCCACCGGGAGTGGAAGGGAGGGGAGAGGAGGAAAAAAGAGCACTGCGCTCTGAGCCCCGGATCTGGTTCTCCGGAGAGAGTCAAGTTGCTGGAAAAGAATGAACCCACAGAATTGGGGCAAAGGAGGAGGCCGTGGAGGTGTCCCTCAAGGCTCCTACTGCTACATCCCAGAGGAGGCTGCAAAGTGAGATAGAGCCGGAGTCCTGAGCGTGGCCCTGTGTACACCAAGCCCGGCACCAGAAAGAGTTCAAATCACTGGACTTCGGCTCAAAACCCCTTCTTTAGCCTAATGACCACAGAGTCTGTGGGAGTGGGGGTGCGGGGGGGACTGAAATCTGGATTCAGTAAGCTACACAGAACTGTTTTGGTAGCCCCTCCCACTTTCCTGAAAAGGGGGTGGTGGAGGATTTGTGTATGTGAACCGAGGCAATGTGCTGTCTGGCTAGTCTTTCCATCTCAAGAGAACCGATCCAAAGTTCCTACAGGTAAGGATCACAGCCTGTCGCCGTGTTTGGCAATAAACATCACACATTCTCACATTGCACATTTCTTTGACCTTTAATATTTTGCTCTGAGATACCTGGAAAAATTGTTTGTCACTAATCAAATATGACAAGAACACCCACAATCTCTCTTCCACTCACATGGGCAGTGTTACTACCATCCACACTGATTTCTACATTCAATGTTTTTAGCCTGCATTTTGTTAAAAAGTTAGGATAACTTTCTTTGCCACACTATGTACTCTTTGCACCACTAAGGAGAGCCCATGCCATGTGCAAGCTGTAGGCTTAGTGGAGATATTTAAGTGTTTATAGAAAGTATTTTCCTAAAGGGCCTGAATGAGTTTTCTCTCAAGTTACCCATATCGCCAAAGAAGTAAAGGAAATTACCCTACAACTGACTTGTGTGTGTGTGTTTTTTATTCAACTACTAAGAGCTATTCTGACATGGCCTTGGGTATACATATGTATGCTTTCAGTGAGCAGCAGATGGACAGTTGGGGAAGAAGTCTTTTATTTTCTGTTCTCTTTTTTTAATTTTTATTGATTTCAGAGAGGGAGAGGTAGAGAGAGAGAGAAACATCAATGATGAGAGAGAATCATTGATTGGCTGCCTCCTGCACACCCCACACTGGGGATGGAGCCCACAACCTAGGCATGTGCCCTGACCGGGAATTGAATCTCGATCTCCTGGTTCATAGGTCAACGTTCAACCACTGAGCCATGCCAGCCAGGCTTTCTATTCTTTTTTTGTCTTGTTTTATGCTATGCACTCTTTATAATCAGCATGTTACCCTTTAAATGTTTAAAATAATAAAACAAAAAAGTTGCTCTAAGATCACTTATTTTTCCCCTAAGTGAGGCATTTTGTTCCGACATCCATGCAAAGTAAGCCAATAGGTTTTAGAACTATCTTGCTGGCTTTTGCACCAGAAAAATTACAATCTTTCATCTCAATATTGTCAACATTCGGTCGCTTCACCCAGGATGCATCAAGCTAAGAAAGGACAATATCTTGAAACCTGCTTCACAGAGGGGGAGGCTGAAGCTCCACCGGGCAGACACTGAGTCAGAAACAAAGCTCCAAGACCAGGGAGATGACTCAGACTTCATGACTTGACTTTGTCGGTGATAACCTGAGAAATACGGTCAAGACACGGCTCCTGCCCCTGCTCCCTGGTCTCTACGAATGGCCAGAACACACAAACTCACAAACCAACAGGTAGGCTGGAACCCATCCGATGATTAAAATCTTCTGTTCCTTCTCTTAAAGAATGGACTTTTCAAGTGACACTAAGCTGTTTCATTATTTAAGTGAATGTTTAGAGACTATTTCAGCTGGAAGCTTGAGAAATGGAGAACTAACCTCAAAGGGCCTTTACCAGTTGCAAAGTTATTAGAAATGAAAATTTTTTAAAAAATAAGAAAAACAAGATTGGAATGATGAGATCAATAGGAAAATCCAATTCATATACAAAACTTTCACTTATGTGTGTGTGTGTGTGTGTGTGTGTGTGTGTGTGTACAGCTAGATACAGTTGTGATCAGCATATTAGTAACTAGGAATCTGAAATGAAGGGAAACGTACATCCTGAGTCACTTGAACTCCTGGCATTTGGCAGAGCTGGGCAGCAAGATCAAGTTGTCAATTTCAACCTGACCCTGAAATCAAAACTCTCTAATAGTCCCAGAAGTTCTGCAGCTAATCAGTTACTATTCACACTTCACTCATCACAATCCTTAAAGTCACCAGAGGGAACCCGGATTTGCAACAAACCAGGATGCATTCCTTTGGGGGTATAGATGTCCTTCCAATTCTACTTTTTTGCCCTCTCCTTTCAGATACTAATTTCAAAATGAAGGGAAATAGGCTAAGAAAACCCTCACCTTTCATATTAATATGAATTGTGCAGCCCTGCATGATCAGAGCCCAGACTACATAGGACTTGAAAGAACAATTGAGACTTTGATATAAAATATGAAAAAGTAACTGGCAGAGGGGTGGGGGACCAAACTGGAAGGCCCCGGGCCCAGCTTCTGCCAGTTCCAGTACTGACTCACCAGTGACGATTGCTCTGATTTTATTAAGCAAGGATGATGTACCCCCTATCTCGCCACATTTTTATCTGAGATGAATGAAATAAAATCTAAAATGATTATTTGCCATGACAAAACATACCCATAATTGAGACAACTAGGAATTGAACTCATCCTTTGCCTTATTTTCAAGATTTCACATGTGACATCTCATTCTTATCCCTGGTGAGATAATAGACCATTATTATTAGCCCCATTTTTTTTTAATCCTCATCTGTACATATTTTTTCCATTGATTCTTAGAGAGAGTGGAAGGGAGGGAGGGATAGGTGGGGAGAGAGAGAAACACTGATGTGGGAGAGACACATCAATTGGTTGCCTCCCACAAGCACCGTGACCGGGACCCAGATACATGCCCTTGATCTGGAATTGAACCCTTGACCCTTAGGGGCTCGGGCTGACACTCTAACCACAGAGCCACACCAACCAGGATTATTAGCCCCATTTTATGGAAAAAGCAACTGAGGCACAGAGTGATGAACTGACCAGAGCAACATGCCTTGTAAAGAAGTGTTGGTCTGTTCAGTACACTGAAATTCAGTCCAGTGGTATTTGGTCTGAGAAGACCACTCTGGATCCTGTCTAGAAGACTTGGCCACCTGAACTGAACGTAGGCCTTCTCAGTACCAACCTGGAGCTCTCTCCTTGGGCTCACCTTGCTTCTACGCAGCTTAGTTTTACAAAGAGCCTTTCAACCAAGATAAACTCGGAGCCCCACTGGCCAAGGGGGTGGTAGGGACGACAAAGGGCTCTACGGAGCCAGAGTTTAACCCATGTGTAAACGTGGTGCAAGGCAAACATGTACAACCCTGGGCCAGGAGGCCAAGAGAGAAAATGGCATCAGGAGTGAACACACCGGGTGCTGTTAGCTTGGACCTTAATGGCACGAGGCTCAAGTGATGAGCAGGAGCCCCAGATCATGATCCCCATACTCAGGTGGAATTTCTAGTCTTAGGCAGGGAATGTCAGCAAACTGATGCTCTGGGGTCTAGGTAACCACTGCTCTGAGAGAGCGGGGTGAATTGGAAGGACAAACAGAAACAAGTGTTGGATGGGAGTTCTCTGGGCCTTCACATAAGATGGCTTCAGGCAAGGATAACTTGGACTTTCTCCATCAACAGAATAAGGAGGAGATGTCTATGGTTCCTTCCACCCCCGACACACCCTCACTCACCACCCACCCCCGTCCATCACTCCAATTCTCTCCCTCTGGCATCACAAGGTACTGCTGGGGGTTCTCCACCCACAAAATCCTTGCCCCTGGTTCCCTTTCTCTGAGACAGAAGAACGTCTTTTCTTCTTCTCTTACCACCCCTATTGCAGCCAGCAGAGTCCATACACTGGTGCACCAGAACACCCGCAATTTACTCAGGAATCCATGAGGCCACTGTGGGGGAGGTGAGAGCAGTGAGGAGAGAGAGGGAGAAGGAGAGAGAGAGAGAAGGAGTGGCAGCCTGGCAGTTCTGGAAGCAAGCATTTCCCAGCCTGCTTTGTGAAGGCCCCAAACCCTGCCCGGGTGGAGGGAGGGGAATGCCTGCCAGGAATGCAGGGGACTGGACAGACCCATGTGGAGCGTGGATCCCACCCCACCGGAGACAATATTTTAAAAAGAATACACATCTGACCAGGTGAAGAAGGAGGACTAGGCCCAGGCTTACAAGCATAGCTGTTACCTCCTAGACCTGCCCCCTTTTTCCCAGCCTCGACTTAGAGCAACTGTTGAAGCCAACCCACACCAGAAGTGTGAATACTGCAGGAAGCCAGCTCTCAGGCCTCCCATACAAGAGGGCATCAGGCCGCACAGATGGCCTTCTCACATGCACAGATCATAGCTCTGCTTGGACGGGCTGAGACTCCAGCACAGCCTGAGGCTCCTCAGTAACCACGCCAGAGAAAGTAGGGCTCTCCGGGAGAGGTCTGAAATGTGGGGTGAGGACCCAGGAGCGAATGGGGACATGCCAGCCATCACAGGGCAGACACCAACAGCTGGAGTGATTTGTTAGCCCTTTTTTCAGGAGTTAATTTGCTTCCAGCAGATTCCATTAGTGACCTGATGGACCCGGGGCCTGGAGGAGGGCTCTGGTAGAGCTGCTGAGTCAGCAGACTGAAGGCCAGACGTCTTGCACCCAGCCCTTTGCCCGGGGTTTCTATTTGAAGAGTTTAGAGTAATTATTTGCAAAGCTTTCATTAAGGCAGCACCACTAAACTACATGTCGAGAGAAGACACATGAACCTTGACCACCGAAAGTAAATGGCCAACCAGAAGCTGACGCAATACAGGAAAAGAATTCCCATATGATATAATCTCTTCTTCCCAATGGCAGGAAGAGAGCCAAAGCCAAAGTCAAAGTTATAAACTGGGTTCCATCTGCAACTAGGAGTGGGGAGTGGAGGCAGAGGGTGGGGGGACTTTCTGTGAGTTCTAGTTAACAATTCCAGAAGAGTAAGAAAAGAGTGATACAATTACTACTGCTGCTGCTATTCATACCAATAACAATTACAGCTAACATTTATTTCATACCTGGTATGTGCTAGGAACTATGTTATAAGCCTTTTTTTTAAAATGTATTTTTATTGATTTCAGAGAGGAAGGAAGAGGGAGAGAGAGATAGAAGCATCAATGATGAGAGAGAGTCATTGATCGGCTGCCTCCTGCACACCCCACACTGGGGATCAAGCCTGCAACCCAGGCATGTGCCCTGACTGGGAATCAAGCCTTGGTTCATGGCTTGATGCTCAACCACTGAACCACACCGGCCGGGCAACAAGAATGAAGAAGTGAAATGTGCCTTCTCCACCCCCACCAGTCAAGCTTCATTATTTTTAAAATACCACTAAAACAATAATATATATGCATACACAGACATAGTTCAACACTAGCTGGATATTTTATAATATTAAGATGTTATTGTTAACTCCAATGAGATTTGACTATGATTTTTAAAAGAATCATTTTTAGATACATATTGGAAGATTTACATATAAAATGATGTCTGGGATTTATTTCAAAATAACCTCTGGTGTGGAAGGGTAGGGGTAGGTTGCAGATAAGACAAGATTATGAATTGCTAATTGTTGATGCTGGGTGATGCATATATGAGGGTCCCTTATACTATGTATGTTTGAAAATTTCCAACACATATGGGGGAAAGGAACCTCTTTCAAGGCCAAAAGGGAAGCAATATCTCCTCAAAGCTAAGCTAAGCCCCAGCTGACAACCTTTCTACCCGAGCTTTTTGCCACCCTTGACTAACTCTTCCCTATGACTATCACAATTTAACTTCACTTGTTCTCTGTGACTTCCCCCACTCCCTCACCATTCCCCCAAACCTTCTAGAATCCTCCATCAAGTCTGTTGCTATGTTCTGGTGCCCAGGCCACTCTCTCTGACCTTACCCTTGCCCCAGGGACAGAGCAATGCTCCCACACGCCTCTGTTCCTCTGTCCGGTCAGCTACTGTCAGGCTCTGTTTGCTCTAGAGACAGGAGCTAGGCTGGGGGGGAGGGGCATGTTTCACTCCTTCATTCAACAAATACTTGCCAATCACCTGCTTTGTGCCAGATATTGAGTCAGGTGCTAGGGGTCAGTGGTAAATAAGACAAAACTGCCATCTTCACAGAGATTTCATGCAGGAGGAGGACCTACTATAGATGTCAACTCCTAACCCTCCAAGATTTAGGGTCAGGGGTATAATCTCCAAAGCTTCCCTGAATCAGCTGGGATCTTGTCCAAAATAAGGAAAGACATGATCCAAGGCCAAGAGAGAGAATACCACCCAACTACCTACCCCAGTCCAGTTCCCCATTCGTGGGACACAAAGACCAAAATGATCCAAGACTACCAGGTAAGTAAATGGTGGCGGAGGAAAGAACAGCCAGACCTTGCCATTCTAGGTGGCACATTCATAGCAGAGTTTTCACAGCCTTTGCCGCCACTTCGACAAGAGTTTTGGTTGAACTAGGTAATGTTTTACCAGCAGGCACGATTGTAGCAGTTTTTAAAAATAAAACTTCCCTGCCCAGGATGACTTATATGACCTTGAAAATATACCAGGGATCTCCTATGGTCAACGCTTGGTCACAGGAAAATGCTGAGCATTGTTCAGCGAATCACTTGTGCTTGCACTCAGTGCACAGGAACTTCCAACATCAAAGTTCTTGGCCAAAAATATATATGTTTAATTTGGAAAAACCAAAAACATTTTTACTTTTTCTGGCTTTATCACAATATAATGGAAATAGAGTGTCATAATAAAGGTTTTCATTTATTTATCAAGACACAGGGTCTATTCTCATGTCACCTGTGGGTTTGCCATTGTACTAATAAAAATCTGTGCTTTGCACACTTTCCCATTGACTATAGACCCCAAGAGGCAAAAACCATCTCAGTCTTTCTCTTATGTTATATCCTCAGCCCCTAGTATAATGCCTGGCATGTAGTTGGTGCTACTATTTCTTAAATTGAATCCAAATATGCTTTAAAAATAATTTTTTAAGAATTAAAGTGCAATGGCAAATACCCAGAGATTCTCCCCTGCGCCTGTGGGGCAATGAGTTTGCATCCAGGGCCCAGTGAGACACGCTGGATAGTGTGTCCTAATCTCCTCCCTGGGCGGAGGTCCAACACGGGCAGGTCCAACAACACCCCTGCCTGTTGGACATTCCCACCTGGATGTCAAGTCAGCATTTCAAGTCTAACAGATGGCAAAGCAGAGCCCCCACACACCTGCTGTCCCCATGGTTCTCACCATCTTGGCAATCCCTTTCTTCCACTAGCTCAAAACAAAAACTTTGGAGTCATCCATGACGCCTTTCTTGTTGCCACACCTCACTTCCAATTCCTTTGCAAACCCTGTCATTCCTATCTATAAAACGTATTCAGAATCCAGCCACTTATTACATCCTTTACAATTACCACCCTGGTCCCCGCCACTGCCTCCTTACTCATCCCCTGCTTGGCTTCCATTTAATCTCAACTCAGCAGCCGGGGTGATGCTGTCAAAACCCTCCAATGGGTTCCCAATTCCAAAGAAAGACAAGCCAAAGTTCTCCTACTACTGTTCCTCTCTCTCACTTTGCTCCGGCCACACTGGCCTCCTTGCTGTTCTTCAAAACACCAGGCACACTTCCACCTCAGGACCTTGGCACTTGCTGTTTCTGCTGCCTTGACTCCTCTTCCCCCAGATGACCCTCAAATGTCACTTTCCAGTGTGGTCCTCCCTTGTCACCTGATTTTATTTTATTTATTTATTATTATTATTTTTAGAGAGAGTGGAAGGGAGGAGTAGAGACAGCGAAAGAAACATTGATGTGAGAGAGACACATCAATTGGTTGCCTCCCACACATGCCCTGACCAGGGCCGGTGATCGGGCCTGCAACCAAGGTACGTGCCCTTGACCAGAACTGAACCCAAGACCCTTCATTCTGAGGGCAATGCTCTAACCACTGAGAAAAACCGGCCAGAGCCCTTGTCACCTCATTTTAAACTGCCCTCCCCTAACACTCCTCGCCTCACCTACCTGCTTTAGTCACCCTCAAACACTTATCGCCATCTCACGTACGTACTTACTCAGACTGCCACCTGTTTGCCCTCACTAGAATGTAAGCTCCAAGAAGACAAGAATTTCACCCATTCTGTTCACTGCTTTATGTCCAATACCCAGAATACCTAGGTGCTCAATAAATATTTACTGAATTAACAAATTAATTCCAGAACACCTGGAAATATTATTCTCTCTCCATCTCGGGGGAGGGGAGAGGTAGTAGGGGAGGATCATGGAATTCCCTTAGACATATGATTCAGTTCATAGCCTATATGTCATTTCAGGCCTTTCTCAAACAAGCAAATATGCTCCAGTGAATTTCAAGAGGGAAGGGAATGTTATTTCAGTTTTACTCTCTGTCACCCTTCCCAAGTCAGGGCCCACCTCCCTCCCCTCAGGCCCAAAGCTGGAAAACATCTGCTCAGAGGAGGAGGCGGTTACAGGTGCCACCAGACCTGAAGGCTGTCACCACCCACAAGTTTGAGGGGAAGAGAAGATGCCTGAGAAAGGGAAGAGAAATTAGCACATGGATGAGAAACACATGTTTAAAAAACCCTTCCCAAGCCATGAGTCAGCTCAGTGGAGCTGGCACCAGAGTGACAAATTAATTTCATGACCCTGTTGCTTTCATTAGGAACTGGGGGACTCTTAAAAAAAAAAAAAGCAACTGATGTGTAAGAAAAGGGCATGTACATCTGCCTGCATGGCTACATAGAGGTCTGGTAACAAAACATGCATTTTTTTGCAACAGAATTTGCTTCAAATGTGCATTCAACTACCTACTGTGTGACCAACACCGTACAAGGTGCTGGAGACCAAGAAACATCTAAGATATGGTTCCTTCTCCTGAGGTGCTCTGGCAGGTGGAGTGACTGGCACAGACAGCTCCTCAGACGTCACTGTGCTGTTCCCCAGCACAAACAAAGAGCTGGGGGACCCACAGAGGGGCACCTGATTCTGCCTGGAAGAGGCTCGGACTTTGAAAGGTGAGTGGAAACTGCAAGGGTTCATTAGGCAGAGGCATGGGGGTCATGAGAAGTGTTCCCTGGTCCCTCCAGGTAGGGCAGATTCCTTTTCCTCCCCTGTAACCCACCATGCCCTACACACACTCCCCAGTGCTCACTCCCAGCCCAGGGCCATGGCACGGGGTGCTGGCTGTGCCCTCCGCTTGGAATGCTCTTCCCCCAGATATCTGCAAGTGCCACTCGCTCCTGTCCTACAGGTCTCCACTCAGTGATCACCTTCTCTGTGAAGCCATCTTTGAACATGTTCCACACGGGGCAAACACACACGTGCCCCTCGCCTCTCTGTTTTCCTTCATAGTCATTATGCACGTGTGTTTGTCTGCTGTCGGTCTCCTTCACCAGAATGAGAGTGCTGTGAAGGCAGGGACTCTATTTTATTGACAGTGCATGGCACTTAGTGGGGGCTCAATAAATATTTGATGAGCGAATAAAAAGATACCTGTAATACTTGGATGATTCTGGTTGTTTATATGTCCCTACCTACAAGATTGAAAATTAATGTGAAAGCAAAGATTGCACTATCTTGTTCTGTACCCTAGCACCTCACACCGTGCTGTGCAGAGTTGGAACTCAGTAAATAGTGGGTGGATGGATGGGAATGTGGATAGATGGGAGAGTGGCTGGATAAATGGATGGATGGATTCTACGTTAAGTAGGAGCCACTGAAAGTACAAAGAACTAAACTGTGCAAAGCTCTCCCTGTGGGTAGGGATAGCCTGACATGGGGAGAGACTACAGGTTGGGAAGTCAGTTAGGAAGCTCCTGCCAGTGTCCCCATGAGCACTCATGTTGCTTGAATGAGAGAGAAACGGAGGAGGGGACAGAGTCCAGAGACATTGCCAAGGTTAAGTCAACAGGACTAAGTGTATGTGGGCGTGAGGAGAGAGGAGAGCCAAAGATGACCCTGAGATTTTGCTTACATGATAGTGAACCCTGAGGAGAATGAGCAGCTTTAGGGGAAGACGAATTCATTTAAGACATAAGTTGGACAGGGGACATCCAGGTGGAGTGGATTAGATAGTACATTAGTCAGGAAGAGAGAGGCAGAGGGAATCCTGGGTGCTGGCTAAAGCCATGGCAATTCACTCATTAATTTTTTAAAATATATTTTTATTATTGATAGTATTACAGATATCTCCCATCTCCCCTCCCCCACTTTACCTCCCTCCTTCCAACCCCCAACCCCAACCAGGCCTTCACGACCCTATTGCCCGTGTCCATGAGCTGTGCATAAGTATATCAGTTCTGTGGTTTCTCTCTTCTCATCCCTCTAAGCCCACATCGAGGTGTGTCAGTCTGTTGCATGCCTCCCTGCTTCAGGTCTTATGTTGTGGGTCAATTCCCTTTTTCATTAGATTCCACAAATAAGTGAGATCATGTGATATTTGTCTTTCTCAGGTTGGCCTCACTCATTCATTTCTATTTCTGAGTGACTTCCACATCCCAGGCGCTTACTATGTGCTAGGTACTGTGAATGCTGCAGTGCCCAAGGCAGGCAAGTCTGTACTTTCGTGGAACTTACATTCTAAGGGGAAAGGCAGACAAAAGACAAGCGAACAGACAAATACATGAAGATAAATCTGATGGTTGTATGTGCACTGTGAAGAAAATACACCGGGTAATGGGAGCATGCGGCAGGGACAGTATTAGATGGGGGTGGGCAGGGGAGGCCCCTCTGAGGAAGTGGCTTTCGCCACGATGAGGTAGAGGGCAGGATGACAGGGAAGTTGCTTGTTTCATGGCTTTGATTTTCTTGAACAAGTCTGGGGTGAAATCATCTGCAGAGAGTGAGAGGATGGGAAGCGTTTTCAGGTAAATGGCAAAATACTGAAACAACTGCCCTGGGAAGAAATGAAAAGGGGGTGAGAAAAGAGATGAAGATGGGGTGCCGAAGACCCAGCTGAGGGCTGAAACCATAATGTGGAAGGGAGCCCATGAACACAGAGTATATGCATATTTTACAAATTCTATATAATAAAGAGCTAATATGCTAATTAGACCGAACAGCAGAATGACCGTCCGTCCGGAAGCCGGGGCTATGATGGCCAGCTGAGACTGTGAGGGGCTGCAAGGGCTGGCCGAGGCAGCCAGGGCTGCGAGGGCCGGGCCCCTTGCACGAATTTCGTGCATCGGGCCTCTAGTATTATATAATGCTGAAGCTTTATGTCCCTACGGCCATATTGAAACCAGCACAAATGCCCTAGTAGTCATCTGGAGTCTCTCCCCTACTTGGGATGAGGTGGGTTTGCCGGAGAGTTTATTTGATTTTAATTAAGTTTGATGGGCTGTGAGGGTTTTCATTACTTGGTTTGACGAGGAAGATTCCCACTGCCACCCCCTCCCAGAGACCCCAGTGGCTCCAGTCTGTGCTCCTGCCACAGCCTCCCCACTCAAACTATTCTGCCAATTAATCACCCTCAACAGCCACCCTGCCATACCCTTAAATAATTCCCCGGCACCTCCAGGATCCGCGCCAAAGCTTTCACACAGATGTTTATAGTCAGGTCCTTCATTACCCACCCAGCTTATCTCTCCCAGCTGCCCAGTCTGGCTGGCATTCACACTGTTCCTTTTTGAACCCAAGTTCATTTGGACGGACAGACTCAGGTCCACACCTGAGGGTCTGGGGCAAGATGAGTAAACTCTGGAGTTTTCTCATCTATAAAATAGTTAATATATCTGCTTCCTAGGAGAAGTAAATGAGTTCATGTGTGTAATGCATATAGCACAGGGCTGCTGAGCAGAATACAGGTGTTCAGGAGGACACGGTGGCTGAAATGAGTGTGACTATTCCTGTAAAAGCTGCTCTGTAATGATACACTTATTGCAGCATCCAGCACACGGCCACACACACAGAAGACATTGGGGACATGCCATCGATATTGTTACTGTGTTCTGTTTTGTGATTCATTTCTTGGTCTCCACTACACTCTTCCTTAGGATTATCTTAAAAGTCAACTTGGGCCCTAGCTGGTTTGGCTCAGTGGATAGACTGTCAACCTGTGGACTGAAGGGTCCCGGATTTGATTCCAGTCATGGGGCATATGCCTAGGTTGCGGGTTTGATCCCCAGTAGGGGGCGTGCAGAAGACAGTTGATCAATGGTTCTCTCTCATCGTTGATGTTTCTATTTCTCTCTCCCTCTTCCCTTCCTCTCTGAAATGAATAAAAATATATTTTTTAAAAAAGTCAACTTGCATCTTATAGCCTTACCATTTTCCACTTTTATGAATATTCAACATATGTCCTGTCACTCAACTAGACAGAAAGTTCCTAAAGAGCAGATACTGTATCCTCAGCCTCAGTATCCCCCTTAGTGTGCAGTGCGGAGCCTGCCGCTTGAGGAGGTGTTAAATAATTCCTCATTGATATGCCGGGCTGAGAGATCAGTTCCCCTCTTAAAGGGAAGGCTACTTTCTCCTCAGCTCCCCAATTCTGTCCATCTATCTAGGCCCCCTCCAGCTCCTCCACGAAGCTGGCCAGTGACACTGATTTCTTCCTTACCTGAAAATCTATGGCACTCCCTCATTTGTCATATTTTGCCTGAGAGATTCTAGAGTTTTAGGGCAAGCAGAGCTGAGGGACACTGAGAGCATGTGGCCACCTTACTTCCACCAGTGCTCATCTTACAGGTTCTTCTCTAGCCAGACCAGGAGACCTCCAGGCGACACCCAGGGTCTTTTTCACAAGGAGGAAGCAAAGGCTGAGGTGGCCAAATCCTGGCACTTCAACCATCGGGCTCTGGACAGCTTATAACAGGGCTTCTGTCTCCAAGAGCAAAACTGCCAAGAGCCCCTCCATGGTGTGTGAGGGGGACCTGGGTTCCAGGCCCCGCTCTTATTAGCTGTGTGAGGACGGAAGACTATCCACAGGCTTTCAGGCCTTTATTGTCATGTCTAGACAGTGAGGGAGACCCCAGGGGCCCTAAGGTACCTCCTAGGTCTGCAAACCCCAGCACTGGCTCTGCCTATGAGCTGGACGATGGAGGCACAAACTGAGTCAAAAGAGCTCTCTCCCTCTGTTGATTAGCTGGGAGGAGGCCTTCGTAAAGCTTCTCTGTCCCTCCCGCCCATTCTCCTCCTATCAGGTCTATTTCATTCAACGGACATAGAAATGAAAGCGTCACAGGGCAAGTTCTAAACAAGTGGAGATAGATACAGAGAGAGAGAAGCATGGAACAGACTGTCAAATTACAGCGGGAAGGCTGGGGAGCGTTGGGGGGAAGGGGGAGGGGGTAAGAGATCAACCAAAGGACTTGTATGCATGCATATAAGCATAACCAATGGACACAAGACGCTGGGGGGGGGGGCGTCAGGTGAGGGCATGTGCTGGGGGGTAGGGGAGGCCGGGGGAAGGTCAATGGGGAAGGAAAAAAAAGGAGACATATGTACTAAACAAGTGGAAAGATGCCCGCCCCGCTTCTGTTGAAGGTGGGTGATGAATACATGGAGGGTCCTTACACTATTCTGTCTACTTTTGTGTAGGTTTACTATCTCCCATACTAAAAAGTTATCATAATAATTACAACGAATCCACATGATTCATGTACTAACTAGATACTCACTCTCTAGATGGGTCTCCTGAGCCCACGAAAAGGTACTGGATCTTTTTTTTTAAGTAACTACATCTGGAAATTGTAAGAATGCGATACTTTTTAACCTTGCCCACTGGAGAATAGAGGTGTGAAGAGAGAAAGGAAAGCGGAGCGCTTGGAGTCAGACATCTGCGCCCCCTCCGTCCAGCAAATCCATCATCTTATAACCGTGTCAACTAGGACGCCGAAGTAACCAGGGATGCGTCTCCTCGCATGCATTACTGTGAGGCCCACGGAAGACCATCTGTGCCTCGCAAGCACTTGGCACCTAGTTTACCACACGCACATTGAAAGCATCGTCACATCTGTAGGTGCTCGCACAGTGCTCGGTGAACAGTGGTTCCCAGGCTTTCACCGGCAGAAGAATCAGACTGCATGGCCTCACTCCCGAGATTCTGGTTCCGGGGTCAGCGGGAAACCCAGGAACCTGCCTGTCCATCGGTCACAGGTGCCCCACGCAGGTAGACCTCAAGCCACACCTTGAGAAACCCAAAGGCATAGCTGAGTGAGCAAGGGGACAACAGAGGGAGGCGAACGGTTTCAGGCTCAGCTTGAGAGGGAAACCAATCTCTCCGCCAGGATCAAAAGCTCCCAAGGATGGGGGCAGGCTGTCAGTTTCTCTCAACTACCAAACGGGACTGGGAACAACCGACCGGGAGACGGGCAGCCGTTGAAGGAAAGCTCTATGGTCACAGCCTTGGGCCGCTAATGCCTCGTCCTTCCTGTGCACGCTCGTATCTCATTTTTAGTTTTTAAATGTTAAAGTCCCCTCAGAACTCACTCATCTCATCCTTCCCAGGCCCCGCTGCTAAATCTCCCTGCAGACAGAGGGGAAATGTTTAGAGCATGAATTGGATCAAGTCACTTCCTAACTTCAATCCTTCTGTGGTTCTGGGGAGCAAGTACAGATCCTTAAAATGCCCATCAAGGCCCTGCGTGTCAGGTCCCTCCTGACCTCCCTCCCCATCTCTGCGCCACACCTCCCCCTTCTCGCCGGTGTTCCAGCCCCGACAGCCTTCCAACACGTCACAAGGCTTTTGCACCTGCGGTCCCCTCGGCCTGGGATAAAATCTTGCCTCATCATGGAAACATTCCCTCAACACAGCAGACTACAGCAGCTCCCTTTGCTATAACCTATTGTATCATTCCTGAGCTTTCCAACATAACACAGATCCAACTTTTGTTTGTATTTTTGCGTGGTTAATGTCTCTCTCCCCAACTGGACTGTAAGCTCCACAAATATAGGGACCAGGCTGGCTTTGCTTGCCATTGGACATCCACTGTATACACAGTCGCTGGTCCATTGTACACGCTCAACTAATGTAAGATGCATGCCAAGTAAGCCGTGGTCTGGGGAGACGTGAATGAAGAAAATGACTTTCTCCTGGACATGGGCAACTGAGAATCTTCTCGATTATCACAAGGTTGGTGGTCACTGGACACCGTCAGATCTCAGTCTCTCTGAAATAAGAGCATCTGCCCAGGGCTGTCCCCGGAGGACAATGAGGAGGTGACTCACCCCTTGGGGAATGTGGGGGCTGAGAAAGAGGCCCAGAAAAGATTGTGTGCCAACCTCCTCAATGCCCTCCCTGTTATCTCTCTGAAAACGTAGCTTTGTCCCTCACTATCAGGACTCAGAAAGAGGGGGGAGGAGAAGGTCACAGACAGAAACGATCTTCCTCCCTCCTATCTGCAGCCACAGAAGCAGGCGAGCTCAGGTTATCTGCGTGTTTGCTTCTTTTCCCCAGGGATGAGTGGGGGTGGGGGGGAAGATTTAGAACAATCAATTCCGAAAACAGGGCATTTTCTGCTTGGTCAGACATATGCCCATTCAAGGGATGCAAAACAAGCCAAAGTTTAGGTTCTCTGACTAGGCTATCGAGTCCCATCAATTACACCACATGGAAAAACCGGACAGTTAAAAATAACATAGGGGTCTGGTGTTTGGAAGATCTGGGGTTTGGAATGCCAGCTTGTCAAGCACAGGTTACTGCCTACCAAACGCGTGCGCTGGGAAGGTGTACACACACACACACACACACACACACACACACACACACTTGTCAGGACAGGAGGGCTGCGGAGGAACAAGATGTCCACCCGCCCTGGCCAGCATGGCTCAGTGGTTGAGCACTGACCTATGAACCAGGAGGTCATGGTTCGATTCCAGGTCAGGGCACATGCCGGGGTTGAGAGCTTGATCCCCAGTGTGGGACCCACAGAAGGCAGCTGATCAATGATTCTCTCTCATCATTAATGCTTCTATCTCCCACTCCCTCTCCCTTCCTTCCTGAAATCAATAAAACTATATTAATAAGTAAATAAAGAGGTTACTACGCCAAGAAAAAAAAAAAGGCGTCCACCCTGATGATGGTGTGTGTGTCAGACCAACTCTCGGCCCCCACCACCTTGGTCTGAAGGACTCCCAAGCCCTTTCCTGGCTGCGCAAAGGGCAGTCCGCATCCCGGCAGGAAGCACCCGCCTCCTCCCGGGAAGAGGCGACAGGGAATGAAGTGTGAGCCAGTCCAGTCACAACACAGACTCAGTTCACCTCCACGTGTTGTGTTTCTGCATCTGTGAATTCTGGCTCTTTCTCAGAAGGGCCCAGTGTCAGCACTGATTAAGTAGCTAGCAATAACCTGAAGTGCTGGACAAAGCGTCCCGTAGACAAATCTTTCTCAAAGTCTCTTCTAGCACATTTGTTCTAAGAGTAAAAAAATAAAATTAATAACACCATCGAGCTCTAGAACCTCTTTCTTCTAAGAAAATCAGAGCTTCTCCTACTTATCTCATTTTTCTTAAAATGCCAATGTGAGAAAAATATCAGCTAGTATGTCTGCATTTTACAGAAGGAAAAACGGGGTCATTGTGAGCATCTATTATAGGGTAATAGGTGCCAACTCTTCTAAGCACTTTACACATATTAACTTATTTAATTCTTCCAACAACCCTCTAACAGAGGAATTAGCAATCCTGCCCACAGTCATGGGGCTTGAATTTGAACCCAGACTCCCCAACACCCAGGCTATGGGCCACACAGCCACTGCTTGCCACACTCGCTGGGACAAAGTGTTTGAGTTTTCAAAGAGTGCAAGGCTCCAAGGGAGAGCTGGAGGGTAGCTCCCTGGGCCCTCGGCCTTCCTGCGGGAAGAATAGGCAACATGTAGGTGGGAAGCTTAAATGGGTGACAGGGGTGCCTGTGGGCCTGGGTGGGAGCGGGGAAGCGCTACCTTCAGAGCAACCAATCCCGGCAAGAGGACGCGTGGCTTAGAGACCTGCGGCCTTACTCCCCCGTTTTGAACCGGGACACTCATTCTCAGGACACCAGGTTTGACTGCACTGTGAGGATCAGCATGTGTTTGCCTCCCTGGACTGGATTTGTATTTTTATTTATACCATTTATGGGTGGTGGTGGTGGCTGTCGTTTAAAGCATTGAAAAGGGGAAAGACATTTCTCTCTATTTGTTTTTAAATATATCTTGATTGATTTCAGAGAGGAAGGGAGAAGGAGAGAGAGAGAAGCATCAATGATGAGAATCCCTGATTGGCTGCCTCCTGCAACCAGGGGCATATGCCCTGACTGGGAATCAACCCGTGACCTCCTGGTTCATAGGTCTACACTCAATCACTGAGCCACCGCGCTGGGGTAAAGAGGAAAGGCATTTTAAGATCCACCATTTAGGATTACCCCACAATCCTGCCCTACTTAGCAAATGCACTGGGCAGGGCTGTCCTGCACCTGACAGGACAGGCTCCCCCAGTGTGTCCCCCTGTGCCCAGCCCCTCTGGGAGGTGTCCTGGTTTCAGTTCAACCGGGATTCGGTTGAACCTGAGTGACAGGAAGCCTCTGGAGATGGACAACCCGCCCTGCCGGGACACAGGCTGCCAGCTCAACCTCCCTCAGGGCCTCCCTTTTGGCCTCCTTGGCGTTCCAGTACTTACTAGGAATTGGCTCCACTCAGACCAACTTGGCCCCAGGCTATTCTCCCATTTTTACCTTCTGTTCACAGACACGCCCTCCCCAATCCAGCCCAACAGATCCTCTTGCTGTCCCACCCACCTGGCTTTCCTTCCCCAGGAAAGAAGGG
The DNA here is from genome assembly GCF_963259705.1 of Myotis daubentonii. Lineage (NCBI taxonomy): Eukaryota > Metazoa > Chordata > Mammalia > Chiroptera > Vespertilionidae > Myotis > Myotis daubentonii. The sequence continues at coordinate 23,534,919 of NC_081840.1, read as the reverse complement.
GGTTCTCTAAGGAATGACTCAAATGCTTCCCAGATCTTTCACACCTGGACTTCCCCATCCTTACCCTCCATTGCTCCTCTGAGCCTGACCAGATTCATACCATCATTCCCACCATCATTCCCACCATCAGCTCAGGGCCGCCTCCTTCCCGAAACCTTCTCTGACATCCCAAACCATGGGACCCGCTTTCTGTCTATTTCACAGACCCTCTCAGGACTGGACTGCTCACTGAGGTTACCCCACCTGGTAACCTCCCACTCCCGCTTCTTCTCTTACTCTGCTCTCACGGCCTCTTCTCACCCATTTGCTGTGCACAAGTGTGCCCTTTTCTCCTTCCCCTCTCCACACTCCCACATTCAGAAGATGGAGTGCGCCTTCCTGGGGACAATGGGGCGTATTCTTCTCTCCCTTTGTGTCCCTTCAGTGCTTTTTAATCAAGGTGTGCTGCGGGGTGTGGGGGAGGGGAGGAGAAGGATGTCCTGGGGTATGGATGAAGGGACACGAGGTCAGAAGGAAACCGAGGCTGGAGGTATAAACCTTGATGTTAAGCATTAAGTGGATGATTCTTCTCTGAGGGCTCAGAGAATGTCGGGGAAGCTTTGGTCTGAGCCAAGAAATAAAATAAGAAGCAAAAAGCACAGGGAAAATGAAAGAGTAACTAGCGGGCTTTTCCTTCCTGGGGATTTGAAAAGCTACAATAGAGCCTGGAGGAGACATGCCAGGAAGCTGGACTGCCCAGGGCTGCCTGCTCTGGGTCTTGGAGAAAAGTGGGGACATGGCAGCGCTTTGACATTGTCCAGACCAGCTCATCTGGGTCACAAAGGAGACCGGAACTCCCGGCCACACTGGGCAATCATAAAGGTTGTTCCATCGGTCAGAGCGTCTTTTGTTCTGTCCTTCTCGGGAACCCGAACACATTCCAGGCAGGTAACGGGTAAGAACAAATGATCACCAGAAGAGAAACCGGTATTATTGGGTCCTCTCACTTGGACACTTCATCAGAGAATAAAATAACCTGATTTCCCCAAGGATAGTAAGAGCTAACTCAGTCTCAGAAAGGTTCATATATTCAGACTCTTGAACCAGCCAAGCTCCATCCCTCCCCACCCCACGCCACCCCCATTCAGCATGGAATCTCCGGCCCCTGAGATGGCACACAATGCCTCCTGCTGTGCTTGGGATCAGGGAACTGTGGAAACCTTCCACCTTCCACAGAACTGTACAGATCAGTGTTCACCTCACTGCCCTGTGCATAACTGACCTAAAACTGAATGATCCAAACCTGTTCCCTATCCCCAGAGATGTGTGTAATTAGATAAAATGAGGACAGAATATGTATAAGTATCTGTTATACTGGGATGGCTGCCCAGAAAGGAAATGAGCACCAGGAACCGGACGGCCCTATGTGCGCGCCCTCTGTGCTGAGGGGCCACATACAAGGGCTGAGGGAGAGGACCTTCCAGGGTAAGAGCTACCCTGGCCGGTGTGGCTCAGTTGGTTGGGTGTTGTCCTGTGCATGGAAGGGTTGCCAGTTCAATTCCTGGTCAAGGTATATGCCCGGGGTTGTGGGCTCCATCCCTGCTAGGGGGGCTTGCAGGAGGCAACCAACTGATGCATGTTTGGCTCCTAAATTTATGTTTTTTTCTCTCTCTCTCTCCTTTCCTTTCTCTCTAAAAATCAATTTAAAAATCTTTTTTTAAAAAAGAATAAGTCCTAGTGCAGTATGACCTTTCTGAGTTGACAAACGTCTTTGTACAATTCTGCTACTACAGCCCATATTTCGTGCACCATCAGCATTTTCTCTGGCTTTCTGCATTGAAGGGTATCTAGTGGACTAGATGGGGAGAAATCACCATTTTCTCTGGCTTTCTGCATTGAAGGATATCTTGTGGACTAGGATCTGAATTAAAACTTGACTTGGGAAGCCCATCTCAAACTCGGTCTTCACCTTCCTCCTGACACAGAACCAGGTCTCTTCCAAATAGCCCCAACAGTGAAGGATTAGGAGGGTGGAAAAGTGGTTAGAGGTCACAGCAAAGTTACAATGATAGATATTTTTCTCTTGATATGAGAACCAAAGACTCTCACATAATCCCTGGGACATCCTTTCTTGTTTCATCTTCAAGTGAATTTATCTGCATTGAACATGGTTGGGACACTGAGTCACGGGAAGGGTTATATCTATCTAGGCATTGGTACTATGAAAGGCATTGTCTCAAAGAATATGTATCTGAAAACAGTGACTGGGCTATAGTTACCTCCAAAACTCAGTAGGATGCATAGTAGATTCTCACCAGATCCCAACCATGGGTTAAATCATTATAGTATTCTCACCTTCTGGTTTCCTCCATCTTAAAACTCATAAAAGTCCTCAAGGTACAAATAAGGCTAAAGGTAATCCAATACAGGCTGAGCCATAGTAGGCACTCAATAAAAATGGGGTCAATTTATCAAGGTAGCTATTCACAAGCTCTCAGCTACTTAGTCCCTGAAAGAGAACAAAGCAGAAAGACTTGCCTTTCCCTCCCAAGACCAAAGGAGGGAAAGCCATGGTGTTCTGACCTGCAAGGATGAAGTGATCAACAAACTAGGGGCTAGAGTAAGTGATGCTGACATTCATCACAGCCGAACATGCTCATGCAGGTAAGGCCAAGCTTGTGCCTGTGTCCCCACTTCTGAAACGAAAGAATTTGGGGGAAGGAATTCTGCAGCCTTTTCCAAACTCCTGAAGTCAAGGGAGAGGAAGAGAAACTCTAAAGGGCTAGAAACAAATTAGGCGGGAAGAGCCGTGCTTCTGTCTGCTGGCTTCATTTGCTCAGTAATTTCACACATATTTATTAAACGTGTGCTAGATCCTAAGGTTAAGCAGGTACAGGCAGCCACCGTCCCAGCCTTCCAGGGCCTTACATTCTAACTAAACAGAGCTAAGTATCTCAGTGGCCAAGAGAGAAGACTATGCTGGGACAATGGGGACAAGGGCAGTGAGGCCAATGTGGCCCAAGGTTCGGCCAGGGCCTCCCTGGGCAGAGGAGGTTTTGAAGCATCTGGAAGATGAGCAGGCAGATATCAGGCCATCGGATCTGGGACAGGGTGGGGCTGGAGGAGCCACAAGTAGTTGGTGAGACTGTGGGGAGGTGGAGGGTCTCCCTCTCTCTGAGCAGGGACACAGAAGTAGGCTTTCAGGATAACCAGTTTACTCGAATCTCTCATTCTGAGCTTCTTAACCTGGAGCCCATGGACCCCTAGGGCATCCACTGATGGGCTGTGACCCCCATAAAACCATATGCAGATGTTCACACCTATGTGCATTTTCTCTGGGGAGCTGGTCCAAAACTTGCATAGGATTCTCAAAAGGGCCTGCACTTGCCAAGGAAAAGAGAAGAAGACACACTCAGAAGGACACCTGGTAACCTAAACACAACTGTGGTGTAGAAGCCATGGTTTTCCATCTCTTTATCCACATGGAGCTTAGTACCAGACACGTCCTAGGTTTTCAGAACTAAAGCGGTGAGTGCAAGGAGATGGGGGGAAATCACCATTTTTATCACCAAAACAAACATGTGTGTCCTGACTATGTGCCAGGAGCTAAGCTAGTCTTGAAAAACCAACACCTCTTTCCATAAAGGCACATGGAAGAAGGCCTTCTCACCCTCCTGTTCCCAGGGCCAGGATCGCAAGGCCAAGTCCCTAAACGTGGATACAAGTCACCAGGGCAATTCACTGCAATCCTCAGATCAGGCTCAAACTTTAGTTGGCAGTTGCCTAGCAACAGGTGACCCTAAAGACACACCACCAAACGGAGAGGCCAAAGGGGCACTTGGTGGACAAGCTGGTTCTGAAAACTAGCCCCCACGCAGGTCTGCCCGCCAGGACTCTTGGGGAGTGGTGGGGGAAGGAGCAGACTTTGCAGCCAAAAATGAGGATGGCTGAGCCGGGAAGGTGTATGGATGAATGGTGGTGTGTTTTCCCACACTGGGGAGTAGGCACAGGGACCAGGGACAGGGAACTGAGGGTTCAAAGAGAAGGCAGCCTTGAATACAGAAGGCAACTGGTGCTTCTTTTAGACGGAAGAGATACAACTACTTTTCAAGCAGTTGCTGAGCGGATGCCAGCCACATCTAAAGATGCATAAAGTGGCACAAAGACTTGACTGCACCGACATCCAGCCCTGCCCTAAAGTCATCATCCTGCAGCAGTTCCATGGAACTGGGGGGAGCGGGTATTGGCAAGATGACAGACCTCAAACCACAGCTAACGGGGAACCCAGGAAGAAGTTTTTATCCAGGTCTCCAGGGCAGCTCACTCCCTCGAAGAGACAGCAAACAAAAGAGGCAAAGAGACCTCACTTTCTAGCATTTAGATTTTAAAAAATATATTTTTATTGATTTCAGAGAGAGATATAGAAACAGCAATGAAGAGAGAGAATCAGTGATCGATCAGCTGCCTCCTGCACCCCCCCCCCCCCCCACACACACACACACACTGGGAATTGAGCCTGCAACCTGGGCATGTGCCCTGACCAGAATGGAACCATGACCTCCTGGTTCATAGGTCGATACTCAAACACGGAGCCACACTGGCTGGGCTAAAATTCAGAATTTTCTTTTTAATGAAAAGCTTAGGAACTCCTTCAGCTGAGTGAGGTGAGACTGGGATCCTAAAACAAAGATTCTAATCGCCTCTCCCGGTGCAGAGGGCAGAACGCACTACGCTTGGGAAGGCGGGGCCCTCTTCAGAACCCATCATCTCCTCTCCAGAAAGGTCCTGGGGGCCAGGGGAAGGGGCAAATAAATATATCAGTCTGGAAGAGAGGCAGGAGGAGCAAATGCAGAAGTCAAACAACAACAAATAAGACGATATAAATCCAGATAAAATATTAAAATCATTAAAGGGCTGCTGCTCCCTGAAGATTGGGAAAAATGAAGAGAGTTAATTAAAAGCAATCTCCATGCACTGCTGAGCCAGCCGGCCCAGATAAATCAACAGCTGGGGCGGCTGTGGAGGGCAGTCAAGGGGCTTTTGGGGGGGGACAAGGGAGGGGGGCAGAGGGCGAGAAAGGCTGCCACAGAGATGGCAGTCACGTTGAATTGAAAACAGTGACTCAAGTTTCCAGTTTTATTAAATATTTGATGACACCAAATAAAGTTGTTTTTCTTAGGGAGCAAAAATAATCAATGAACAAAGAGGGAGGGAGATAAGGATGGAGAGGTATTGTTTGTTTGATTCAAAACATACTTGGGACCATGAAGCCTGCATCTCTGATCTCCTCCCCAGTTCAGAGGCTCTGGGGCTTTATTTCTCTCTCTCCACCTGATGGGCACAGGTAGATGCATCTTCTCCAATCTCTCTACACAACCCTGGGTCATGTTTGTTCTGGGGGCTGGAGGAAATAGTGCAAAGTTCAGAGAAGAAATGGAGAGGAAGAGATGGGAAAGACCTTCAAAATTCTCATTGCCGATCCAAGCCAGACTTTGAGCACAAAACTAAAAGGTCAGCAGAAATGGTGGGAACTTTTTTTTTCTTGCTTGCTTTCTATTTTTCCCCCTTTCTTTCTTTATTCCCTTTCTCCTCCCCCCTTTTTTGCAATCAGATAAAGTTTTTATTTTTTATTTTAAACAAAACAAAACAGTTTAGCATTTCGGGCTCAGTCTAAATAAAAACCCAGCAATTTTAGAAATGTTACGAGAACAGCACTTCTCTATTCTAAGGGAACCCTCTCCAGTTCTTCCTTGATGGAAATATAATCAAGAGAAATGGCTGGGGGAAAGTGTTTTTTCTCCTCCATAGAATTGGGATGGGAAGGGGAGTGTGTGCATGGGGAAACATAAGGAATTATGCATTTGGATATGCATTTTAATTAGGTGGACAGAAGCAGCCGCCTGTTAATTTTTCTTGCTTGTTTCCACTTAGCATTCATCACAGGCAGAACCACCATAGAGCGCTCCCACGATAATAGATGGTTCTGCATTGGCTAAGTCCTCAGGGAAAATAATTAGCAGGAGAGAATATATTCTCTCCACTCCCACTACCCCATCCACCCCGCCCTCCCCCATCCCCAGCACCACACTGCCTCCCCTCCCCACCCCCACTCCCCCCCCCAAGTGACAGTGGTTTCCCTAGAAGCCTGGAGGAGTCAGGCCCTGGTGTACAGGCACTCACTCTGCCCTGCCAAAGAGCACAGGTCTGGGAGGAGAATCAGACGCTAGGCGCCTCCTTGGAGTGGAAGCTCCTGGCAGGAAGGAAGGCTGCCTGGCTGCTGGTGCTAAGGGGCAGGCCGGCCGGCAGTGTCGGCCGGGACAGGCTGACAAAGGTCCAAAGGAGGTGGGACAATTCTCCTAGAGCTCAACGGGCAGCAAACAAAGATGAGTAAAGAGTTGTTAGTTGAGCCTCGCTGGTTTGGCTCAGTGGATAGAGTATTGGCCCGCAGACTGAAGGGCCCCGGTTCGATTCCAGTCAAGGGCACATGCTGGGGGCTTGATCCCCAATGGGGGGCTTGAGGAGGCAGCCAATCAATAATTCTCTCTCATCATTGATGTTTCTATCTCTCTCTCTCCCTCTCCCTTCCTCTCTGAAATCAATAAAAATATATTTTTTTTTAAAAAAAGAGTTGTTAGTTGAGGAGAATGGGAGTCCAGATGACATTTTCACTTAATGTGCTTTACAAAGTAAAAGAATATTGTCGTTTTGCAGCAAGCTTGAATCTGAAGCATTTCCAAGGCTAGCAACCAAGATCTAAGTCTAATTCTGAGATGTGACCACCATCACCACCACCACCACGATGCTCTCCATAATTACTTTGTATAAAGAATCAATTCTTGTCCTAACCAGTTTGGCTCAGTCGAGTGTCGGCCTGTGGACTCAAGGGTCCCAGGTTCAATTCTGGTCAAGGGCATGTACCTTGGTTGTGGGCACATACTCAGTAGGGAGTGTGCAGGAGGCAGCTGATCGATGTTTCTCTCTCATCGATGTTTCTAACTCTCTATCCCTCTCCCTTTCTCTCTGTAAAAAATCAATAAAATATATTTAGCCCTAGGCGGTTTGGCTCAGTGGCTAGTGTCGGCCTGCGGACTCAAGGGTCCCAGGTTCGATTCCGACCAAGGGCATGTACCTTGGCTGCGGGCATATCCCCAGTAGGGGGCGTGCAGGAGGCAGCTGATCGATGTTTCTCGCTCATCGATGTTTCTAACTCTCTATCCCTCTCCCTTCCTGTCTGTAAAAAATCAATAAAATATATTTTAAAAAATAAAAATAAATAAAAAAATAAAATATATTTTAAAAAAAGAATCAATTCTCGTCGCTGGTCTACTATGTCAAAGCACGCCCTCCTTGTTCACGAGCAGATTCAAGCTCCTCAGCCCTTCCCCCTCCCTGGAGTCCTCTTGATAGAAGGAGGAGTCTGGACGGTGATCAAGCCCAAGTTCCAGGAAAGGGCTGCCTGTGCCCTCCGGCTTCTGTTTCCCCTGATTTGAAGGTGGACTCGTTTCAGGGCAGCCAATGGGAAATGAAACCAGGGCTTCCCTTGAGCTCATATTCTCACCTATTTCAAGCCCAGACAATGGGAAAATCCCAGTGCAATCCCAGGTCTATTTACACACAGCTGGGTGAGTAAGGCTTTGCATTTCCTGAGAAACAATGATTGCACACGATGTGTAATAGCAGATTCCTTTCACTTATTTTAGTTTTAATATATTAAAATAATGTTTCGTATATGAGGTATTGTTGACTCTCAGTCAGCTACAGGAAACTGTCGTTCTAGTAACACCTCCCATTTGTTCTTTACACCTTCTGAAATGTTTTCACATCCATTATTTCATTCGGGCCCCTTGGAGGGTAAGCAAGGCTGGTTGTAGGGAAAGGGAGAAGAAAGGAGACTCAAGCTCTTTTCGCTGTATAAAAAGACAGGCCTGATTTACTAACTCTTGGCTTTCAAGCTGTCCTGTCATTCCAGATGCTCCCTCAACTCCCTGTCACCAGATGAAACCTCTCTGCCTAGGAGACCTTCACCCCAAGACTCACTAGGTAACTCTGCTCAGCTCCTAGCAGTGGTTCTCAACCTTCCTAATGCCGCAACCCTTTAATACAGTTCTTCATGCTGTGGTGACACCCAACCATAAAATTATTTTCGTTGCTACTTCATAACTGTAATTTTGCTACTGTTATGAATCGCAATGTAAATATCTGATATGCAGTATTTTCGGGGGTCGCGACCCACAGGTTGAGAACCACTGTGACCTAGAGCCTCCCCAAACCCAAACCCTGACCCTCACAGAGTCCCTGCCCTTAGGGAAGGGAAGGGAAGGGGACAAGGGGAAGGCAATCTTTGTGGCTAGGGATGAGAGGAGTGAGTCTCTGGGTTTCTAGGGCATTCAACCCCCAAAATAATAATATTCCTACAGGGATGGGGGAATAAATTGGTTGAATTTTGCAATAGTATTAGAGGCCCGGTGCACAAAAATTTGTGCACTCGGGGGGGGGGGGGGGTTCCCCTCAGCCCGGCCTGTGCCCTCTCGCAGTCTGGGACCCCTCGGGAGATAACGCCCTGCTGGCTTAGGCCTGCTCCCGGGTGGCAGAGGGCAGGCCCAATCCCTTGGTGCAGCCCCTGGTCGGGCTCAGAGCAGGGCCGATTGGGGAGTTGGGGCACCGCCCACTGTCATGCACAGAGCAGGGCGGATCGGGAGGTTGTGATGCCACCCTCAGTCACGCTCAGGGTAGGGCCGATTGGGGGGTTGGGGCACCGTCCCCTGTCACACTCAAGGCAGGGTCGATGGGGAGGTTGCGGCGCCACCCCCTGTCACGCACAGAGCAGGGCCCATCAGGGGGTTGGAGCGCCGCCACTCTCACACTCAGGGCAGGGCCGATGGGGAGGTTATGGCTCTACCCCATCACACACAGAGCAGGGCCCGTGGGGGGGAGGGGGGGTTGGGGCGCCGCACCCTGTCACAAACAGAGCTGCAGGGTGATCAGGGGGTTGGGGAGCTCCCCCCTATCAGGCACAGAGCAGGACTGATCAGGGGGTTGGGGTGCCTTCCCCTGTCACAAACAGAGCAGGGTGGATAGGGAGGGTGTGGCCCCACCCCCTGTCACAAACAGAGCCGCAGGGTAATCAGGGGGTTTGGGCACTGCCCCCTGTCACGCTGATCCCGGTGCTGGGAGGCCTCGCGGCTCCGCTGATCCCAGTGCTGGGGGGCATATTACCCTTTTACTATATAGGGTAGAGGCCTGGTGCACAGGTGGGTGCTGGCTGGTTTGCCCTAAAGGGTGTCCTGGATCAGGGTGGGGGTCCCCACTGGGGTGCCTGGCCAGCCTGGGTGAGGGGATGATGGCTGTTTGCAGCTGGTCACACACCCTTCAGGGTGGGGGTCCCCACTGGGGTGCCTGGCCAGACTGGGTGAGGGGCTGAGGGCTGTTTTCAGGCTGGGGGTGACTGGAGCTCCCAACCGCTCCTTTTTTTCTTTTTTTTCTTTTTTTTATTCTGGGCCAGCTTTAGCTTTGAGGCTTGGCTCCAGCTCTTAGGCCTCCGCTGCTGAATGTAAGTTTCTGGCCTTTGCTTACAATGTTGCGATTCTGCTGGCTGAAGCCCGGGGTTTTGTTTAGCTTCTATATTTGTTACATAGTTGCTTAGAGTTGCAGCTCAGAGGCCTGCAGTGGCAGGCGGGGAACGTTGGAGTCCTCTGTCACTGAAGCAAGCAAGCCTCATGTTAGTTTCAAGCTGCCTGGCTGCCAGCCGCCATCTTGGCTGGCAATTAATTTGCATATTGCCCTAATTAGCCAATGGGAAGGGTAGTAGTTGTACGCCAATTACCATGTTTCCCTTTTATTAGATAGGATTTTTCTTTATATTTATGATGTGTGGTTGCCTGTACATTTTAAAGAGTCTAAAAATGAAGGGGATCTAGGCATATACCCAAAAGAATTGAAAGCTACTTATCTACCCATGTTCATAGCTACATTATTTACGATAGCCAAAAGGTGAAAACAACCCATGTCCATCATTGGATGAATGAGTAAGCAAAATTATATACTCTATCCACTGAGCCAAACCAGTTAGGCTCAACTAACAACTCTTTACTCATCTTTTCAGCCATAAAAAGGAAGAAAATCCTGACACATTCTAGAACATAGATGAACTTTGAGAACACTATGTAAGTGAAATCAACCAGTCACAAAAGGGCAAATATTGTATGATTCTGCTTATATGAGATGCTTAGAATAGGCAAATCCAACTACACTAATAAAAGAGAAAAATGGTAATTGGCGTACGACGATACCCTTTTCATTGGCTAATCAGGGCTATATGCAGATTAACTGCCAACTAAGATTGGCAGTTAACTGCCAACAAGATGGCGGTTAATTTGCATATGTAGGCACAATGCAGGGAGGCGAAAGGGAAAGCAGGAAGAAGCCCCCTGCCACTGACAGTGATCGGAAACCCAGGGGGGAGCTAAGAGCTGGGGGGCAGGGCAAAGGCGGCCCCAGGGCCGCCTTTGCCCTGCCCCCCAGCCATAATCGGAGAATCAGGCGTCTTTGCCGCCCTGGCCAGTGATAGCAGGAAGTAGGGGTGGAGCCAGCGATGGGAGCTGGGCACGGTCGAAGCTGGCATTCCCGGGAGCTAGGGGTCCCTTGCCTGGGCCTAAAGCGGAGCCCACGATCACGGGGCCACTGCAGCTGCAGGTCCCCGCTGCCCGAGCCAGACACCTCAGCCAGAGGCGTTAGGCCTGGGCAGGGGCGGAGCCTGCAACCGCGGGGAGCTGGGGGTCCCCTGCCCAGGCCTGACACCTCTGCCCGAGGCCTCAGGCCTGGTCAAGGGGCCGATCCGGTGATTGGTGATCGGAGGGTGATGAGGGTCAACTCCTCTGACCGAGGCGTCAGGCCTGGGCAGGGGGCGGAGCCGGGGATTGGGGGGATATGATGGTCCCCTTGCCCAGGCCTGAAGCCTGGGTCAGAGGCATCAGGCTTGGGCGGGGGGTGGAGCAAGTGATCAGAGGGAGATGGGGGTCCCCTGCCCAGGCATGATTCCTGGGCCAGAGGCCTCAGGCCTGGGCGGGGGCCAGAGCCAGTGATCGGGGGGAGATGGGGGTCCCCTGTCCAAGCCTGACACCTCTGGCGGAGGCGTCAGGCCTGGGCAAGGGGCCGATCAGGCAATCGGAGTGTGATGTGGGTCGACGCCTCTGGCCGAGGCATCAGGCCTGGGCAAGGGGCAGAGCCAGCAATCGGAGGGGTCTGGGGGTCAACGCCTGAGGGCTCCCCGTATGTGAGAGGGGGCAGGCTGGGCTGAGGGACACTCCCCACACACACACACACACACACCCAGTGCACGAATTTCGTGCACCGGGCCCCTAGTAAATATATAAAATGGAATGGTGGTTACCAGGGACTACAAGGTGGGAGGGGCTATTTGGAATTGATAAAATAAAGTTTTGGAAATGCACAGTATTAAAGGCTGCACAACATTATGAATGTAGTTAATGCCACTGAATTATACACTTAAAATGGTTAAAATGGTACATTTACATGTTATCAATATTAAATTATATGTCATATATATTCTACCACAATTACCACAAAAATTAAGAAGCTACCTCTGGCCCTAGCCAATTTGGCTCAGTGGATAGACTCTATCCGATAGAGCATCAGCCTACAGACTGAAGAGCCCCAGGTTTGGTCCTGGTTAAGGGCACATGCCTGGGTTGCGGGTCTGATCCCTAATGGGGGGTGCAGGAGGCAGCAATCAATGATTCTCTCTCATCATTGATGTTTCTATCTCTCTCTCTCCCTTCCTCTCTGAAATCAATAAAAATAAGTTTAAAAAAAGAAAAGAAAAGCTACCTCTGTCTGCTATCTGCCTAAGTCTTACAATTTAGGCTTCTGTAAATTCTGTGATGGGTTTGCAACCCCCTCTTCCTTTTTTAGGCGTAGAGAAAATCGCCAAGGGAGGTTTCAACCAAAGGAAAGCCTAATAATAGTGACTCCAGAGGAATCTGGGATGTTCTGGAGGTATATCACTGAAGGAGAGGCAGTGAATTCCAATCAAGATACTGCCAATACCCACCAAGGTACAGCCAGTCTCAGTGATGGGTCTGCTGGGCACCTCCATTTCCTCAGCAGTAATACAGGGTACACTAGAGAAAGCTCAGTGAGACACCAGTACAGGTCCACCTACTTCAGCTCACTGAACAGCCAGGTATCTGAGGCTGCCCAAATAGAAGTAAAATAAGCACTCTATTTCCATGTTACTTGGGATGGCTGCCATGGTGGAGGAGAGGGCAGATCCAGGGAGATGTGGATAAATGAAATCCAGGAGAAAAACTTTTGCTTGGTTCCCTTCTCCCTCCCCACATTTAAAGAAAAGAGTGAGAAAAAGGCAGATATTCTCAGTAATTTCACAACCAAAACTTTATCTGAGTGCTTATATAAAGCAAAATAAGTCCATTAGTCTTCCCACTCCTCTTTCCTCTTTCCATTCTCTGGTTGGGGTGATAATGAGAAGGAAAGTGTTCAAGAGAGAAAATCAGAAGAAAAGCCCATGTTCTAAATGGACCACCACCTGGTCCTCAGCCTTAGGTCCTGAGAAGGGAGAGGAAGTTCCATCTCGATTAGAACTCCAGGTGGTAGCACAGTGTGGCAAGACTGGACCAGAGAAGATGAAATTACAGAGGAATCCCCATCTTAACAACACTTTAGAGCCACACTTTTAATCCTCACCCATTGAAGTAAATCGAGGTATGTGCCCTCAACCAGGAATTGAACCCATGACCCTGTGGGTTGTGACCCCTTTGGGGGTCGAACGACCCTTTCACAGGGGTCACCTAAGACCATCGGAAAACACATATATAATTACATATTGTTTTTGTGATTAATCACTATGCTTTTATTATGTTCAATTTGTAACAATGAAATTGGGGGTCACCACAACATAAGGAACTGTATTAAAGGGTCGCGGCATTAGGAAGGTTGAGAACCACTGCTCTAACCACCATGCGTCACACTTTTAAAACAAGGAAGAATTTGAACTCTGGTCCCCATCTTCTCCCTGTCCTAATTGATCATAGTAAGAGCCACAAAGTTTTTGACTTGAAAGGAATTTGGGCAATCAAGGTGTAGAACCTTCATCTTAAAGACAAGGAATATGCAGCTCAGAGAAGTTCTGTGTATAAGACCACACAGCTAGGTGATGGTAGGGCTTGGAGCGGAACTCAAGGCCTCCTCTCCCAGAGCTTTTTCTCCTCCATTACTCTGAAATCATCATAACTGCAAAAGCCCTAGCCGGTTTAGCTCAGTGGATAGAGCATCAGCCTGTGGACCAAAGGGTCCCAGGCTCGATTCCGGTCAAGGGCACCTACCTTGGTTGCAGGCTCCTCCCCGGCCCCGGGCCAGGCCTGGTCAGGGTACGAGCAGGAGGCAACCAATCAATGTATTTCTCTCACATCAAAGTTTCTCTCTGTCTTTCCCTCTCTCTTCCACTCTCTCTAAAAATCAATGGAAAAATATCCTCCGGTGAGGATTAACCAAAACTAAAATAAAATAAATAAATAAAACTGCAAAAGACTAGCCATTGGTCAGAAATGGCTGGTTTTTTGCAGTTATTATGTGGAAGAGGGTCAGAGCTTGAGACAGGGTCACACTGATGGCACTTGAGATAAGTTTGGGGACTGGAAAACCTTTTCTGGTGGAGCTTCCAACTACAGTTAATAAAAACAGCAGATTTTCGAAGCGAGTAACAACAACGAAAAAACCTCGTTCATTTCCCAGCAGCCTGAGATGACCACAGTTTCTGGATTCAGGGATGGTGAAGAGGGTGGCAAAGGAAGGATTAGTTTGTGCCACCCTTGTTCCCCTTGTTGAACTGAGGCCTGGGTGGTGGAGGACTCAAGGTCAGCTCTTCGAACGCCATTATTAGAAGCTCTGAGCCTAACCCCCCCACACATCTATTCGAAAACACTCTATCTAGAAATTCTAAACAGTCTGCCCCTCCCCACCCCCACCCCAGCACCTCCCAACCACTGCTTTTAAAACTCTGATGCAAATCACAGGCTTCAAAAACCTTCCTTTGGTGACAGTTTTACGATGCTAGCTCCGTTCATCCATATGGTTTGACAGACTGTGAAACACGAGTAACCGGACCAATAAGAAAAACAAATTACAAAAACACAACACCTCATCTCTCCCCAGTCACTCACCCAACCAAAGACAACTTGGGAACTTACATTGGGTCATAATATCACTCTCTTGGTGTTAATCATCTTTTCAGAGTTCCAGAACACACAATGGTTTTTATCCACTCACCTATCCCCACCCCAGGCCCAGGCAATTCTGTATCTTTCCTTGTTAAATACCCACAAACTTAAAGACTACTTAAAACTAGGGTCATGCTTTTACATAGGCCCATCAAGGGAAACCTGCCTGGGCAAAAACCATTTTCAGCTGCTGTGGCATTTCCTTGGCCAGGGGCTTGCCACAGTAGGCTACATTTCTGTCTTCTAGTGACTTTCAGTACACTCAGAAAAAAACTACAAGGTACTTCCCAAGAGGCTGGGATAAAAAACAGGCCTGGACTCTGCTGCCTTTATATGACCCAGCCCCCACCACCACTACAGTCAGTGTGGCTGCACTGAAAACAGAAACATCAGACTCAGTTTCCTTTCTTTTTCTGGTGCCAGCTCAAAACAAACCATGCTGCCTGCGACATCTTTCTTTATTGCATTGTCTGAGCAGATGGCTCTGAAACAGTTTTAGATATTATGGTCTTTCTCAGATGTATTCCAAATTCCAGATATCTGCATAATTCCAAAAAGACAGGAAGATAAGTAAGTCTCCAATGAAGTTGCCCCTGAATTTCAGCCCACCTGATGGATCTGAGCAGCTGCATTCCACTGTGATCTCTGGGTGGCTCCCAGGTGGTCTGCAGGCTGGGCTACTTTCAGAGGTTTACCCTGAGACCATGCCTCCACTTGGGTTCTGGCAGAAATTAGTCTCCTTTATGGGTATCTCATCCAAACCAGACATTCTTCCCACTGAAAAATAATGTGCGCTAATGAAGCTTGGAGAATTCAGGCGCTTTCCGCCCTGCCAGTGGCAACCAGAAGCAGATGGAGAAGGTGGTTCTTAGGCATCTGTTGGTTTAAAATGTCTGAGGGTCCTTTTTCATAAGGGGCTAAAATGTCCACAAAAGGCTGCAAACTCACAAAGTCCCAACCTCAATGTTCCCTCTTCCTCTCATTCAGAAAGAGCTAAGAGGAGATTAGAACCAGGAATGCGTCCCCCCTCACCCCTGTCTCTGGTATCTAACCTGCCACAGCAAGAGCAAAGTCTGGCTTCTAAGTGGCTGACAATGACACAACTTTCCCAGGCACAAAACCACTTCAGATTAGAATGCACTGTATCCAGATCTATACATTAGAATGTATAGAGATGAAGATTTGAGGTCCATCTATACACATGACCTGCTGTCTGACCTTGGCTATGTAAGTATATCTAATTCTCCCAGAGCTGTGTCCTTAATAAATAAACAGAGATAAAAATAAATAACTCTAAGCAAGTGAAAATCCTAGCAAAAATAAAGTTTTAGTACAATTTTGTATGATCACAATTATAAGCATGAGAAATTAGTTTACTGCTCTCATTCTCTATAAACAAATAGTTACTTGAGGTAAAGCCCTGTTGGTTTACAAAGAATAATTAAATAATAATAACAGTTATTCTTTTCTAAGCAGGCAGTTATAATAATAGATTCATATGTGCATAATCAAGTCTGGCAGAAGGTGGCAGACATTCCCAGTTAAGTGCATACAATCCAGAGTCATGATAACTTAATAAAAGTAAGTTGTTTCGTGTTGATAGCAGATTTGGGAAGGGTGGTTTACCTGAACTAGAACAGCAAGTAAGATTAGAATTTATATTTAAAAATATTATGTTTCCTAGGCATGCAGATATCAACCAGAACACAATATGTAACGTGACTGATTTACACACAGACCTTTATCCAATTCATATTTATGTTACCTACATGTGTAATTACTTCACTGCATGGTCCTTATCTTGCTTGTAGGTGAAATAAATGGGGGTGACTCACACATCTAGGCTCAGACAATGTAGCTGCTAAATTAAATAACGTGTAATACCCATTTACACTTTATACATGTCCATCTATGCTTTTAAATTCTATTTGTCCAGATGTGACTGCCTGGTTATGTGGCCACCTGCCGAGTCCCC
Source organism: Myotis daubentonii (assembly GCF_963259705.1). Classification (NCBI taxonomy): domain Eukaryota; kingdom Metazoa; phylum Chordata; class Mammalia; order Chiroptera; family Vespertilionidae; genus Myotis; species Myotis daubentonii. The sequence continues at coordinate 23,518,710 of NC_081840.1, read as the reverse complement.
TTTGTGATCTGATCAGTCCGGGCAGCTCCTGTTTCTGCCTCTAACACCCTGTTGGGCAGTAATAAGATGTTAACGGCAACAACAGAAAGAGAAGCCAGGCTGTCAGCTTCAGAGAGAAGGGGGGTGAAGAGTACAAGGAGGAGGAATAAGAAAGGGGGTTGAGGGGTGATCAAAGGCAGGCAGGAAGAAAGCCAAACTGCGGAGAGGAGACGTGGCTCCAGGGGCTGGGGCTCCTAAGGAAGACCCCAAAGCAGTGAGATTCGGATTGTGCCATCCAGCCACCTGAGCTACGGAATTACTGACTGTCCCACATGGAGAAAGCAAGTATAAGGGAAAATGTCCAATACTCAGGGCAGGTAGAGCCCTACCGAGGTGTGGCATGAAACCTGATCTCATTTATTCCCAGAACTTTATCTACCACCACTTTACCCCCCCAATCCTAGAAGAAACCTTTGTGTGACCTGACCAGTTTCTGTAGGGGGCGGCAGTGGTGTCTGGCTTTTTTTTTTTTTTTTTTTTCCTTAGGGGAGAGAGGCTCAAAAGCACACAGAGAAAATGCTAATGTCATTCAGCTACGTTTCATTGTCAGGAGGGACACATGAGGAAGAAAACAGGTCTCCAAACCATCCTCCTCCCACCCCCACCCCCTTCCTCCCAGCACCATCATCCATGCAGCCTTTTGGCTTGATGAGCCTCCCCGCTTTGTTCTAATTTAGTCCATGCATAATTTATTCACGTGTGTATTGTCTCCCGATCAGCAACTTTTAAAAACAAATGAAAAATAAGGCGCTTTATTAAACAAGTTGTTTAAAAAAATAAAGGCAGATGGTGTACGTCTCCCAAAAACAACGTGCCTGCTCCCGCCTTGGGAGGTTAAAAGCTCCTGCAGGCGGCTCGGCTGGCCGGGGGTATTGTTTACACCCTCTCACCCCCAGGGAAAGGGGCTGGGGTACAAAAAGGAGCAGCTAATTACAAAGGACCACTCAACTCCCACCTAGAAGCCGGCAGGAGTGTTGCGTGTATGCTAGTGTAGGCGTGTACGGCGACTCGGAACTACAAATGCATCCCATTGCAACTGTTTCTAATTATAAAGTTCGAGTATAAAAATTCATAACTAATTCCACTAACCAGACCGCTTTTCTATCCCTCCCCCCACCTCTAACCCTACACAGACACCCTCCCCGGAACACGTACCCTTCTGCGGTCCAAAAGGAAAAAACATAAACAAAAACCTGGAGCGAGCAGCGCAACCCTGGAGCGTGGAGACTTCGCGCCCGCCCGCGCGTCCACCGGCTCCAGGGTAACCAGGGTACCGCTTCCCCGAAAGGCAACAAACCCGGCGCCCATGTGAGATTCCTCTAGCTTGAATTGACCCGGAGGCATCGACCTGACTATGTGATTTCGGCTAAACTGCAAATCAGCCAAAGGCTCGGTAAAAACTCACAGCATCAGCGGCGTGGCCAGCGCGAGCCGCGGGGAGAGAGAGAGGATGCGGCGAAGTTACGCCCATTTGTTCTGCCATAAAACATTTTCTTTCTTGGGTAGAGAGGCTGTGGCGTTCAAGTGCAGTGTATCAGCGCTCCGCAGCCAGGACGGATGCCGGGAGCCGCTGCTCTCTGATCAGCCTCAGGTTCAAAAGACCTCTTAACAGCAGCTTTAACATGTGTACGTATATATGTAAAACTCCAAGACCTGGGACATTCTTACCCCTTTTCCCTATTGCAGCTGGGAGATGAGCTGGTACAAACGCGTTTCATTCTCCCCGAGCGTTCCTTCGCAATAGGAATCCCACTGCCGCCGCCACCCCCGACCCCACCCCCGGGTGCGAACCTGGATTTCACTCCAAGAGGAGCTATAGGGGTGCGGACGCCGTTGCGCGGAGCTGAAAGTATCTGGGTGGGTGTCCGCCACGCACCCGCGAGGATTCGGCACGAACCCCCCCCACACACACACACACCACACACACACACACACACACACACACACACACACACACACACACACACCCGCACTTCCCTCTCCCCTCGACCGCCGCTTCCAGGACAGCTGGGAAGCCCCGATTCTCCCCGCGCGGACCCCCACCCACGTCGCGCGGTGATCCGGGGGGAGCTCCCTTCTGCCAACATCACTGCCAATAGCACCCCTTTTAGAGCGACGCTCGTTTCCCGAAGCCACCTCCGGCTCCGCGATCGCGAGCGGACTTGGCGGCTTAGCAGTTCCACCGACTGGAAGGAAGGAAGGAAGCCAGGATGAAAAGGCGGAGGAAGGCAGGCAGGAATTGGCTGTCGGGCGCGGGGACTGGCCCCCGCGTGTCCTCGTGCAGCCCGCCCCCTCCGTCCCGGATCTGGGCGTCCGCTCAAAGTCTCCCGGCGGCCAGAGGCACCTGCCCCTGGCTCCGGCCGAGAGCAAACGCTGCCTCTCCGCCCGCCTCGGCTTTTCACCCGGAGGAAGCGAGAGCGTGAGCAACCATTCTTGAGACCTGCAGCTTCTCTGGCTTCCAAATCCACGCCAAGTTAAGCCGAGTCTTTAATTTACTACAGCCCGTTCACCCACAAACACACACACACAGAGAGACATACCGGCGACCGCCCGGAGCGCCGTCACGCTCCGGGGGCTGCCCCGGCAGGAAAGCTCCGAGCAACCACCTGGGCCCCAGGGCTCCCGGGACCCGCTGCCCCCCTGCGGTCCTCCCAACTCCGGGAGGTTTACACAAACTCTCCGCCAGCGATCGGAAGGCGGAGAGCTCCCTGCAAACTCCGAGCAGCCGCGGTCCGCTCGCCCGGGCGGACTGAGTCGCCGGGCGGGGACCCGGGCTCCGGAGGTGCGGAGCTCAGCCAAGTGCACCCGGGCGTCCCCTGCCCCGCGCCCGTCCCCCGCGAGGCCGCCCCCCGCGCCGCGCTCGCCGCCCCGCGAGGCCGGGCACTCGGGGGACCGTGTTGTCCCGGAGCTGCCCGCGACCCCCTAGCTGCAGAGCGCTCCAGCGCCGGGCTCCCCGCCGGTATCCCTTCGCTCTCTCCCTGCGCCAATTAAGCAGAACAGAAATGTAACAATTTTCTTCTTGTTAATTGCATCTCCTGACATTTCTGCGTGTTGGGGGGAAAAAGATGAAGAAGTAAGAGCTGAAAGAAAAGAGGGAAACCCCGCAGCGGCTGCAGGCGCCTGCGAGTGCAGTGCATTGGCAGCGCTCCGCTCGCAGAAGGCGCCTTTTTTTTCATATTGAAACCACGCGGAATATGTACATTTTTTAGTCTTACTTACGCTTTCAGGGGGTTGTGAATGACAGTCGCCATTTTGCTACAATGTAACAGAATATTGTCTGTCTCAGAGTTCTAAAGGTTCGCTCAGGGGAAGCGAGGAGCCAATCAGAGCACGGGATACCGGCCCGCTGGCCAATCGGCGCCACTGGTCGCCAGGTGGGCGGAGCCTGAACGGTGGTAGTTATTAGGGGAGCTGTCAAAGCCCAGAGGTCACTCCCTTTTGTAGAGCCCGAGAGCGAGCAGGTCTTAAAGGGGCAGTACCGCGCGAGCTGCTCTTTCGGATTGAGGAAAGTGGAGACGCACGGGAGAGTATTCTAGTTTGGTTTGAGTTTCTACTTTCTAGGCAACTGCATAGAGTTCGCGCTTCCGGACAGAAATATTTATGTATTTTCAACAAACCATTGAACTCCATTCATTAGTTTTTGGCTTTTCTATTACGTTTTTAATCCCCCAATGGGCAAATCCCTTGTTCCCCGTGCAAAAGTTGGAAGGTTGCCGCTCCATCTGACAAATTACTCCACGTGCCCAGCCGTTTGCTACTGCTCTGGGTCCCGCGGCTTTTTGACATCCTCATTCCCGAAGTGCTTTCTTTATCTCAGGCACCTTCCTCTCTCGGTTTCTTGGAACTGCCGCCGCTGTTCCTGGCGATTCCAGGACAGCAACTCCCCTCCCTCCTGGAAAGTCTCAATGTCAGGCCCGGAGGCTCCCTCTGGCAGCCGGGCTGTGGTTATGTAATGAGCGGTGGTCACCCCGCGCGGCTCCCCACCACCACCTCTTCTGTTCTACACACACACACACACACACACACACACACACACACACACACACCAGGAGCTGCTGCAGTGATCAGATTCCGGGCGCCTGGGGAGGCGAGTGGGACCTGGCTCTCAGACCTGGCTTGGGTGCAGGGCAGGTTTAAGGACCTGGGGGCGGGCAGAACCTCTTCGGGCGAGCAGCACTCGCGATTCTGACGTCTCCTTTCACTCTTAGACAGAAGGTGAAAAGGGTTCGCTAATGAGTAATCTGATGTGCCTGGAGGTGCTCAGGGTCTGTGTGAACTCCTCGCTGGCGAACCCCGGACAAAATTGGGAGATTGCTGTGAAGCCGGTCTTCCGCGGGCCAGTCGGGAAGCTCGAGGTGGGTGAAATCGCACTAAATCCCGAATTAGAGGAGGCCTCGTCAGCATACAGAAGTCTGGCTACCATCCCAAAGTTGTTGAATCAGGTCAAATAGCTAAGATCGTGGGGGAGGGGAGGAAAGGGGGAAGAGGAGAGGCCAAATTGCCAGTTCTTCAAAGCTGTGCCCTCTCACTTCCTTTCTCAGAGCTCCTCTCCAGGCAATGAATAAAACTAAAACTCTTTTTTTTTTTTTTAAGTTCCAAAACTTTCAGAATTCAACTCATACACTATTAGAGTTACAAATAAACAGAACAGGGCTGAATTCAGTATGTTTGTAAGACTTGGCCATTTTAACCCCTTCATTCTGAAACCTAGTTAATAGCAGAGTCAACTTCTATGGATTGCTTTGTACAGCACCTTGCAGTTTGAAAAGTTATCCTCTTTTCTAAGATTCAAGTTTGGGGGAAAAAAATCCTTTTCTTATTAAATTTTCAAGGGGTTAGTTCAAAAGTTAGTACTTTGCCTGGGATGTGCCTTGAAAACATTAAAATGCAAGCACTGTATTCTGACGCAAGAAGTATGAGGTTGAAGTATCAGTCAGAACTCCCACCAGCCTCTTTGAGATATCAAAATCACAGCAATTCATAGTGGAAGACAACAGTGTATTTTAATATGTGCAGCCTTGATAAAGGAAGCAGAAAATGTAGCCTGCTCTGAACAAGGCTAACGATTAAATAGGAGAGGGGGAATACATTTATATTACATATTAAAGCAAAAATATATACCCTAAGCCTGTATAATCACTTATTGTGTTAAGGCCCAGAGGCAGAAACCAGCATGATTTGTCACTACCTGGCACACTTGAAAATGGCAGGCCAGAGCTGTCTTCACTTTGAGAAATTTTAATCCAGAACTTAATCATTTGTTACATTTTATAATGATTGAATTGAGAAAATAATGACTTGAAAACAAGATTTTTATAAGTAGGATAGCCTTGCTTTAAAAAATATATATATTTTCGGAGAGGAAGGGAGAAGGAGAGAGATAGAAACATCAATGATGAGAGAGAATCATTGATTGGCTGCCTCCTGCATGCCCCTAGGAGCCAGGCATGCGCTCTGACCAGGAATCAAACTGTGACCTCCTGGTTCATAGGTCAACACTCAATCACTTTGTGAGGGGCTTAGTGTGCACCTCTCAAAAGGAGACAGGGAATTTGAACCATTTTGGAGAATGTCAAATTTTGCATTAATTTTGCAAGGAAGTGCTACATATGGTTAAAAGTGTCCTGAGTCCCCCACTTGCCAACTGTGTAATCTTGGGCAGGTTTACTTAGCAACTTGAATGTTTCCTCATCCAAAAAATGGCAATAAAAGGACATATGCACCCCTATGCTCATAGCAGCACAATTCACCATAGCTAAGATTTGGAAACAGCCTAAGTGCCCATCAGCAGATGAGTGGGTTAGAAAACTGTGGTACATTTACACAATGGAATACTACACTGCTATAAAAAAGAAAAGAACTCTTACCATTTGCAATAGCATAGATGGAACTGGGGAGCATTATGCTAAGTGAAATAAGCCAGTGGGAGAAAGATAAATATCACATGACCTCACTCATTTGTGGAGTATAATGAACAACATAAACTAATGAACAGAAATAAATCCAGAGACAGAGAAGCATCGAACAGTCATCAAACTTCAGAGGGAAGGTGGGAGGTGGGGGGGCGTGTAAGAGATCAATCAAAGGACTTGGATGCAGGCATATAAGCATAACCAATGGACACAGACACAAGGTGGGTGAGGGCATTTGCTGAGGGTGGGGGTGGCCAGGGAGAGGTCAATAGGGGAAAAAGGAGACATATGTAATACTTTAAACAATAAAGAATTTTTAAAAATAAAAGAAAAAGAAAAATGGCAATAAATCATAGAATCTACTTCATGTGACTCTTTCCAGGATTGAATGATGTAATACATGTCAAGTGTCCAAACGCTCAATATCTGATAAATTTTTTTATAAATATATTTAATACTTTCCTGTTGACATAAAAGATGTAGGGGATTTGAATAAAATGACACATCAGAAAATGAAATCGTCATGCTTGCATCACCAGCACTTATACTACAATTAGAACAATACAGAGAAGATTATCATGGACTTGCCTGGCCAGGTGGCTGAGTTGGGTGGAGCGTTGTCCCATACACCAAAAGTTTGTGGGTTAAATTCCCAATCAGGGTACATACCTAGGTTTTAGGTTCAATCCCCAGTAGGGGCACACATGGGAGGCAACCAATCGATGTTTCTTCTCTCTCTCTCTCTCCTTTCCCCTCACTCTAAAAATCAATGAACATATCCTCAGATGAGGATTTAAAAAATGCTTTAAAAAAATATTATCATGACCACTGTGCAAGATTGACACACAAATTCATGAAATATTCCATATTTTTATTAGACATTGATTTTTTAAATCTTCTATAAACTGATTTACAAATCATTTTTTCTATTGAAAAATGTTTTTAAATGGCATTTACTCACAACACAACTATTTTAAATCTGGATAAGTTTATGTTGTATTTCTTTCTTTTGCACCATTAAAACAATAAGGTGCTTTCTTTTGCTATTGTCTATTCACTTTATTTGGTATTACCTAATTAAAATTTTGAAAATAGAAAAAATAGAAAGTTAAATTGTGCATTAGATTTCATTTATATAATGTGTGTATATTTTTTTTCTTTTTCTCAGAGAGGAAGGGAAAGAGAGAGAGAGAAAAACATCAATGATGAGAAAGAATCATTGATTGGCTGCCTCCTGCATGCCTCTTACCGGGGATCAAGCCCGCAAACCAAGCATGTACCCTGACCCAGAATTAGTGGCCCCCTGGTTCATAGGTCAACGCTCAGCCACACCTCCAGGCTCCAGATGACTTTTTAAGGCACATAGAGTAAGAGAGAGAAGTAAAGGAAGGGGACGCAGGCTTCACAAACAACCAGAGCTCGTATGAAATAGAAAGGGTGCCACAAAAACCATCCAAAATAAATGTAGTTCCTAGAGGACTCTGCAGGTTGAAGGAGTTTTAAGTCCTGTAGGTATTTTTAAAAAAAAAACAAGAACAGCCCGGCCGGTGTGGTCAGTGGTTGAGTGTTGACCTATGAACCAGGAGGTCAGGGTTCAATTCCTAGTCAGGGCACATGTCTGAGTTGTGGGCTCAGTCCTCAGTGATGGGTGTGCAGGAGGCAGCTGATCAACGATTCTCTCTCATCATTGATGTTTCTATCTCTCTCTCCCTCTCCCTTTCTCTCTCTAAAATTAATAAAAAATACATATTAAAAAAAAAAAAACAGAAGAACAAGCTCACCCTCAATCCCTCTATTCACCCACAAAACAAGCAGTCATGGCCTTTGCAGCTGGTTGGCCATGCTGGCTCCCTGAGATCCAACACCAGCGCTGGCATGTTCTAGGCACGGAGCTGAAGAGGGGCCATCAAAACAGCAGTCTGTTTTTCTCTCTTCTTAGGGATGAGAGTGGAGGTGTTTTTTACTCCTTTCATGGAATCAAATTCTGAGTATGTGAGATGTTCCTAGGGCCAGGCCTCTGAAACCTCTTACATCAGGGTAGAGTCCCAAGAAAACCAATGTTGCTGTTTGCTATTAACTCAGTTCATTCATTCACTTACCCACTGGAGGGAGGGAGAGGCATTGTGCTAGGCACAGGTGGTGAAATAAAAATAAACCAGACGTGGAAACCATCCTCATAAAGCAATTCCCATCCATCTGGAGAGAGAGTAAAGATAGTAGGCCCAACCCTACAAGCAAGCCAAATAATTACTTAATGTGACTTAAAAGGGAAAAGTGGCCCACCCAGCCAGTCTCTCCTTTTCCTGGCATGGTGCCCATAACCCCAGTGGACACATCCTTGGGTCTTTATTGAGCGCATTCATTCCTTTGGGTTTTCAAGGTTTCATGGTCTTAAGATTTTTCATACATTGATATAAAACAAGGGGAAAGTGGTATATGTCAAAGAACCTCTATGGAGGGAGCATGTACCCCTAATGTTGGGGGAGGGAAAGGCTTCATGGGAAAGGTCACATTGAACTAGGCCCGTGGTTGGCAAACTGCGGCTCGCGAGCCACATGCGGCTCTTTGGCCCCTTGAGTGTGGCTCCTCCTAAGCCTTAGGAGTACCCTAATTAAGTGAATAACAATGTACCTACCTATATAGTTTAAGTTTAAAAAACTTGGCTCTCAAAAGAAATTTCAATCGTTGTACTGTTGATATTTGGCTCTGTTGACTAATGGGTTTGCCGACCACTGAACTAGGGCATTGGTCGGGTATATTTTAGAAATGAGCCAAGGGGTAAAAGGCCTTCCAGATCCAAAACATAACCCAAGAACAGCTCACTCATATAGTCAACATTTGTAGATTCCCTACTCTGTCCCACCATGCATCTCATCTGCTGGGCCATGGGGTACAGAGAGACCTAAGACAGTCCCCAACTTTAAAGGACTCATATTGGAAAGGTGGGGAAGGGGAAAGCAGAGAGTGACAAAGCAGGACCATGAGGCCAAGGAACACGGGGCACTGTGGGGTTGAATGAGGCACCCCAGCCAGACAGGGAGGTCAGGGTTGTCTTCTTGGAAGAGGTGATGGCTAAGCTGAGTCTTGAATGACTGTAGGAGGAACGCTGTCCCTGCAGAGGGGGCAACGCCTATAAGAAAGCCTTCTGGGATGTGAGAGAGGTCATCGCGATTTCAGGGAATCCCTTTGGTAGGAAGGTAGTTAGTTGCAGGGGGACACCCAAGAAGAAAAAAAAACACGAAAGAGGCAAGAAAGGAATGCCAATGCTAAGAGGTGTGGAGTTTTATCTGGAAGGCAATCTGACAATGTGGAATGACTTTAAGCTAGGGGTGATAATGAAGAGGTTGGCTTTGTATAGAAAGCCCATTTCAGCAGCAGCGTGACTACCGATTGGAGAGAGGCTGAGCTGGAGGCCTGGGAACCTGCTCAGAGACAGAATTCGCGATTTCTAAGGAAGTAGAGCCTGTGGGATTCAGTGGCTGGCTCCCTGTGGGCTTGAGGGAGGTGGGAGTGGCCCAGGATGATGCCAGGTTTCTGGTTCCTGGGAATGACATTAGTCCATTCCACTTGACTGGGGAAACCGGAAGTCAAGGCCAATGCCTGAAGGCCAATGAAGCCCTGAGACACCCTCTTGTTAGAGAGGGGCTTGCCTTACTAGCAGGCCTTACTCCCCCACCTCCCAATCTCCCCCTTAATGGTGGTCTGAGTCTCTTCCCCTGGGAAAACAGTGGCCGAGGCGGATTCTCTTAAGCAACCCCCTCCTCAGGCTTTTCCTTTCTCTATGGACTCCATCCTCCATCAAGGGCCTCTTCCAAATCCCTTCCTCCTAATCCCTACCCTGTCGCCCTGCATGGCTTACAGGAGTCTCCCTCCTGGACAGTTGCATCTTAAAAGGGAATTCTAGGACACCCCAACATCTTCATAAGGAAGGTTCAAGACTTCATGAGATACACCACGGCACGCGCACACACACACGAAGAAGCAGTGCTTGATTAGAATCTTAGGCACCAGGCAAGGCAGCAGACGGGGTATTTTTATACAGGAGCTTTCTCCACTCAAGTCACACGGAGCAATCACAGTTGACTCTGAAGTCTGGCCCCTGCCCCACTTCCCCCTCACTCATACCAGACAATCACACGTGCCCCTCGGTCCTTCCTGATAGAGCCACTGCTTGGAGAGCTCTCGACATGTCTATTTTTTAAGATCACTAACTCCTCTCTCCTATGCTCCGCTACCTGCCAAGTCCAAATTTTCCAAGTCCTCCCTCGGTGCACCCCCGTGGACATCATATCTGAAATCCTGGCAGCTCCAGCCTCCTAAATCAAAGCAATTGGCAAGGTCCTCCTGCAGAGAGGGACAGGAAGGAGCAGGAAAAAGAAACCTTCCACCAATACCATCATGGGGAGTGGCTAGAACCATGTTTGGACCAAGACAAACATAAACCAATTTCCCTTAAGTCTGTATCCACCTGTGCAGAAATCGATTGGCCCCCTCAGCCATATCCTTGGTAAAGACACTTTTTTTTCATCTGCAAAAGTGACTGCCCTGGGGGCTCCCAAGGAGGGCTTTCTGAGGGGTATTGCTTTAAGTATGGAGACACTCCAGACACCTGTTTCCCTGACTCACACCTTACATGATCTCAGCTTTTACTCTGTTATTAGGCAGGACACAAGCAGGAGAAATCTAAGAGCCAAGCACAGGAAAACATATATTTTTTAAATTGATTTCAGAGAGGCAGGGAGAGGGAGAGAGAGATAGAAACATCAATGATGAGAAAGAATCATTGATTGGCTGCCTCCTGCACGCCCCCTACTAGGGATCAAACCCAAAACCTGGGCAGGTGCCCTTGATCAGAATCAAACCCGGGACCTTTCGATCTGCAAGCCAACGCTCTGTCCACTGAGCCAAACCGGCTAGGGCACAGGAGAACATATTAAGTCTGGTTGTTTTGCAGATACTCACACCACCATATAAAAATAGGTGTCCACAAGCAGGAATGATGGACAGAAGCCACAGGACCTAAAATGCCCCACACTCTGGCAAAGAGGGGGGCAGAGGCCTGCTGAATTGCAGCAGATGTTTTCTGTTCTCTCACAGCTCAAGGCGATGAACTCTGGCCTGCATAGCTGCAAAGGGATCTCAACTCCACGTCTATTCTGCTTGAGAGGAGAAAGGAAGGTGAGAACACGTTCCTGAAGTCCACAGAAAGCCTGTGCATTTTAAATGCGTCAAAGCCAACAGGGGCAGCCATCCTATGGATAACTTTCTCAAGTGCAACATTGGTTCCGGGTCAGAGGCGCACAGCCCAGAGGGTCCAAAGCCGCAAATAGAATAATGATAGAGGAAGCAAGCAGGGGAAATGAGTGAGGTGGGACTGCTGGGAGAAGAGACAAAATGTAAGCCATTGGCTCTGGTAAAGAGGAAAAGCAAGAATCCAATGGCATGGGATTAGTAAGGTCTACGCAAGAAATGAGATTTATTTTGGTACCTGGATTTCCAAAGTCACCGGATTTCTCCTTTTTCACCAGTCAACCTATTTCATCCCTGCACAATGGACACAATTGTGCGTAGTTGCCATATTGTAATAGTTGGAACTCAATGGCAATTCTGAAAACCAGGGGTATTTTCTAGACACGAGTGGGCTCATGAGCAACAACTCTGAAAGCCATCATGTTTCCAGAAAGCCTGTTTAGAAAGCTGATGTTAAGTATTTTAATCTTTCCTATTTAGTAGCCTGAATTTAAACCTACGTGGGTTAAATGGGTCTCAAATAAGTTACTTGCTACTTTTGGCTTTCGCAGAGTTTTATCCATAGCTGTATTAAAACACATATATTTAGGTGCATCTCATTTTCTGTTTCCCTCCCCCGTCTATTGCTGGTAGGACGGTAAAGTGGTTCAGCTGCTGTGGGAAAGAGGCTAGCAGTTCCACAGATAATTAAACACAGGTTGCCATGTGACCTAGCAAATCCACTCTTAGGCCTAGATCTAAGAGAAGGGAAAACATACGCCCACACAGAAACATGTACATGAATGTTTATAGCAGCATTATTCATACAAGCCAAAAGGTTAAAACACTCAAATGTCCATGGCACGGATGAATGGGTAAATGAAAGATGGTGTATCCATACGACGGAATATTACTCAGCCATAAAAAAAAAAGAATAAAATACTGATACATGCCACACATGAATGGATCGTGAAAACATTATACTCAAGAAGTCAGTCACCAAAGACCACATGCGATATGATTCTGTTCATAGTAAAGTCCAGAGCAGGGGAATCCATACAAACAAAAAGATTAGTGGTTACTTAGGACTGGAGGGGCAGGAATAGGGGAATAAATAGGAGGGTGACAACTAAAGGATATGGGATTTCTTCTAGAGGTGATGAGAATATTCTAAAATTGACTGTGGTGACGGTTGCACATGTCTGTGAACACACTAAAATCCATTCAATCATACACTTAAGTGGGTGGATTGTATGGTATGTGAATCATAGCTCAATAAAGCTTTTTTTAAAAAAAAAAACTCTACTCATAATAAATGCCAGAAGCCCACTAACCCAAAAACTTCTACAGCCATTTTCTTCTTTAGAACTCCGTTAGACATCTAGGAAATGTAGAGTATTGGAGGGAACTCAATTTTCAACTTGGTGATTCTACATTCATGTTAGCCTCTTGCTTCAAGCCAAGTAACACAGAGAAAAATTTCTTGAAATAGTAAAACTTAACTCTGACCAAACAAATGAGCTCATTCACAGAGATTCTGAAGGCCTTTAGTGTTTCGAGGCAGTCTTTCAAATAAAGTCAAAAGTAAGTGTCTTAATCTGGCGTATGAGCTACGCGGGGGTGGCATCTCATAAAACAAGGGCTGAACCAAGTACCTCTTCTACTTACTGACCAAAGCTACTCCTATGTCAAGGTTGGTTTTCTTTTTAATTCTGAGGTATAATGGGGGTTGCAGGGAAGATTTTGTCAGAATTGAGGTCCATTTTCATTTTTATAATGTCTTTAGCTAGTTTTTATCATAAATTGTGGATCGTGGTTAAACTTTCATAAGGTAAAACTAAGGACAATGACAAGGAATAATACAACAATACTAAAGAATCTGAAAGTCTCAAGGAGGGCAGTTCAAAAGAAAGCAAAATCAGAAAACCGCCGAAACCGGTTTGGCTCAGTGGATAGAGCGTCGGCCTGCGGACTGAAAGGTCCCAGGTTCGATTCCGGTCAGGGGCATGTACCTGGGTTGCGGGCATATCCCCAGTGGGGGATGTGCAGGAGGCAGCTGATCGATGTTTCTCTCATCGATGTTTCTAACTCTCTATCTCTCTCCCTTCCTCTCTGTAAAAAAATCAATAAAATATATTTAAAAAAAAAAAGAAAAGAAAACCTTAGAAGTAAATCCCAGCTCATCTATTTACAAAGGTACACAACCTCCGGCAGGTGACTCATTCCTGAACCTCAGTTTATTCACCTGTAAATTGGGGATACTGACAACCTTCTAAGCCTTAGAATCTAAGGGTTGCTGTGAGGAATACATGTGATATTGTGGCATAAAAAGAAAAGCAACTGATGCATAGTAAGCACTTGAGAAATACTTCCCCTGTCTCCTTAGATGGAGGATGAAAAATTGAACACTGGTTGGTGCTTAAGAGGTACAAAGAAGGAAAAGAACAGATGATAAGGAATGGCGAATAGTCTTGGGCCAAAATGGGAGGCCTTTCCTGTGTTCGAGGGAAAGGGGCATTAGACGAAACAGCAAAACAGCCCAACTGGCTTGTCGATAAGTGCTTTGAGTTTATAAAGCAGTCAGTCTTTTCAAAATGTCCTTTCGAGGTCTCATGGAATTACATGTGGATATGTTGGATGACTATAGGATGCAACTAAATGTTATTTCCAGGATGCACGGTTACTAGCAAGTTATTGTTACTCACTGTTAACATGGGTATTTCAAAAGCCTGGGTTCTGGGGGAGAAAGCCTTCATGGAAACCAACCTCTACTCCAGTCCAGGCTAGAGTGTCTCCTCTTTTGGTACCTCACTAGGAGGAGGATGGAGGGGTGCAACTGTATTTTTACTGAAAAGAGTAAAACGAGTCTTGAAATAGTGCTTGATGTCCAATTGCCCAAATCTGTTACTGGCAATTGAGCGCCCTCTAGTGTCAATTAGTGAGGAAAACATCCTTTCAAAGACGCAAAGTTGCGGAACTTTTGCAAGGTTCCAGTCCTGGAAGAAACTGCCCATCACAGCAATTTTTCCTGCTCAAAAAACAGGAAAAAGTTGAAGAAGCATCAGTCTGATACGAATGAGTCCTTTTGTTATGACGTCCTAGAACGTAATAGATATTCACAGGATGTGCGTTGAATGAGTGAATGGCATCAGGTCGTTGGCAAACAATCCTGGACTCATGCCACATCAGGGCACTGGCGTGTCATGAACATCACACCTGTCAAACCAATGAAGCAACAGAAAACTGGATGGTTCAGACTTTAGGGTACTTTCCGAGTGGTACAGGTGATAAGAACCATGGCTGGGTAATGTGGTCGAAATTAAATACTCCTCTGGGCCAACAAAATGTGTGTGTCATAAAAGCAAGTCATCTTTTCCTCTCCGCGCTTTGGCGAGCCCACCTGCAGAGCTGGAGAGAGTAGAGAACACGGCTGGCCTCTGAGAAAAGATTACCCATGATCCCACATACTGTTAAAGCAGTAAAACATACTTGATTGATCTATCACCCATGCTGACTCAGGTGAGGGGGCGGGGGTGGGGGGGGGGAGCCCATTTCCATAGCCAAAGCAGTTTTTGGCATCAGATCTGTTATTCACTAAGAGTGGAAGAAAAGATTAACCTCAGGGACTTACCGCAAATTGCTTGCCAGTCCAGTTTCTTTTGTTGCCAGAAACTTATATTCAGTGGATTCAACGATATATGGAGTAGGTAGTCCTTGGCTATTCCAGTTTTGTCCAGAAGGCCTGCAAGTCTTAAGAAGATTTAAAAAAATAAAAAGCCAACCCCGGCATGCCACGATCCACTTTGATATGAGCGCCTGGATTGCTGGGATAGCCAGCAATGTGTTGGGACTTGCATTCTCCCTGCTTTGAGAACGTGGAGAGACACACCCTAAGCCACTTCGGTGTGAATGCATGACCCGCACCACGCTACTTCCATAGCTTGTGAAATCTACACCTTCTGATTTTTCCTATGTCAATGCTATGTTGTATCTACAGCCTATATTTATGTCCCCTGAATGGTCGGTTACCTGGAATCGAACATCCAGCAGAATGATCAGAGATGCCCCACCTTTTGGAAAACCCTCAAAGATCATACCTCCTGATGGTTGGTGCTGCTTCGGATGACTGTTTATTTGGCCTAGATGTCACAGCCAGATTTATTCCTCAGACACTGGAGAAAGGTGCCCAGCTCACAGACTGTGAAAACTCAAATTATCATTCCCAGTCTCCTTCCAGGACCAAGAGCATAAAGGGAGACCGGATAGATGCCTTAAATACAAGCAAGGGCACATGGCTCTGCTGAGAAAAGAGTACAAATCTGCCCCCCCGCCCCGCCCCCCAGTCAAAGCTCTTTGGGAGAGGGCACCAAAACAGGAGCTCACTCCACACTTGGAAAGTCAGGCAGGAAGGTTAGCCCTGGGAGGGAACATTCAGGCTACCAACTGGCTGCCACAGTTACCTGGTTTCTATATTAAGTAAGGACCGCATGACATTGGACAAGGGCAGCGTCCTCTCCAGCTTGCTCTGCCCTCACACAATTGTCCTTCCACGCGCCAAGGTGCTTTTAAAATCTGGGAGCCCTGCAGGGGCTTTCTTTTTCTGACTCACAGCGAAGACAGAGGAGTGAGGCCTTCTCTTCTCCTGCCTTCTTTTCAGGCCTCCTGACTTTCTAACACTCAGGGCGCTCTCCCAGTGTGTGGGTCGAAAGAGCTTATCCAGAGCTCAAGGGAGAGTGAAGGAGGTGCAGAGAGTTCGTGATGGCATTCTCAAACAATCAAGGTCAGATAGGTGGTGGGACATTACAATAGGATGAAGCAAAACACCAAACCCGGAAGCAAAACCCCTTACATTCACTCTCATCACTGAGGTTTTTACAGGTTCTTTTTTTAATTATTAGAAAAAGACATCCTTAACAACAAAAAAAAACACTAGGTATTCTGTGTTTCCTATCCCAAACAGAGAATCAGGAACTGATTTTTGTTGATAAACACAATTAGTTAAAGAAAATCAAAAGTATTCTTCGTAGCCTATTAAGTCCCTACATCTCATTATGAAGTGACTATATGTAACCATTGATTTAATTTGCCATCAAATAGAATTTAGTGCCCTCAAGTTCACGGTGTTGGGTGAAGTATCACGAGCCAAGTAATTCAGACAATATCTCAGAATCCAAACTACATCAATACTTTATAGTAGAGCCATTTCTCCCCCAAATAAGTGCATCCTGTGCAAGCAGACAACTGAGCTTAACCAATGAAAAAAGATTAACAATAACAACACTTACGTAGCGCTTCCCCAAATCAGGCACCATTCTGAGGCTCTTTATCCCTATGAATCCATTTAAACCTCTCAACAGCTCCTTAAGCACACTCTCAGGACCCTCCATGCACAGGCAGAAAAGATTTCCCTTCTTTCCTCGGTTTGTAAAAGGACAACTGAGTAGAAGCAAATCCCTCCTAATTGGTAGCCTCGACTTAAAACTAGATCAACAAGTTTCCCCATCTCTAAACCCCCCATCCAAGCAACTCTTCTCTCAAGCCCAAAACACAAGAATAAATTTCACTCTTCAATCTAACCTTTGCAATGCTGGGTTTGTAATCTCACGTAATGCTGTTTTTATTAGCTATCTGAAAAGCAGGAAGGAAACCTCTTTCAAAGAGACAAAACCTACATCTTCAAAGCAGCAGGCAACACTCAGCCAGTGCCCCCAACTGCTGGAGAGGTCCCCCTACCTGTAACATACAGTACCTCTCTCCCCCTCGTCTCCAAGTTCTCCCATAAAGAAAAAATAAATACCCAACTTCTACTAAAAGTTTTTAAAAGTTTGCAAAAAGCAGCAAATAATTCTGCTGACACCATGAAACCATCAAAAGGATGTGCTGTAACAAATATATGTGTGGCTTTAAACATTGTCCCCACTGCCCCATAATTTGTGATGGAGGTAATACTTCAGAGCAATAGACATTTGCTTTGTTCATTCTTTTCCATCCCTTTTTCAAGCGGAGTCCCCTCAAGCCCACTATAAATAAGAATGTGTGTGTTACTGAGTCGTATTAGTACTTTGAGTTTGGGGTATATTTGGTTTTTGTTGTTACTTTATTATTGAGATGAAGATAACTTCATCTTGTTCCTGGATATAAAAAAAAAAGACATGTCCATTATAAAGAGTGGGAGCAACATATAAAGAAACAACCATGAAAATAAAAAATCCCCTGAAATCTCACCATCCGAATCAGTAACGCTGAAGGGAGCTTCCTTGCATGCATTTCTTTATTATTATTTTTATTCGTTTTTATTTTTAGAGAGAGAGAAACATCCATGTGAGAGTGAGACATCGATCAGCTGCCTCCTGCACGCCCCCTATTGGGGTTGGAACCTACAACCCAGGCATGTGCCCTGACTGGGAATCCAACCAACAACCTTTCAGTGCACAGGACGGTGCCCAACCCACTGAGCTACACAGGCCAGGGCCTGTACACCATTATGTATGTGCTCACACATCTATGCACAGACACCAGACATTCATACAGTTTTGCATAAATGGGATTGTATCATAGTGTTTTTATTGTGGACAACTTTCCTCTACAATTAACAGCCTAGGGTGTGTCCACATACACTTCCCTTCATTACCACACACACACACACACACACACACACACACACACACACACACACACACGAAGATTTTTTTTATTCTTTTTTTAATAATAATAGAATCATATTAAGCTCATTTTGCATCTTGCTTTTCTCACCGGTAACTTATGGAAATCTCTCTCAGACATCTGGTAAGGCTGTAATTCATCCCATTTAATGGCCATGTGATATTCTATGGGGTAATATATTTTAATTTTTCAGCCATTCCCTGATTAATGGCCATTCACCATGTTTCCAGTTCTTGGCAGCCACAAACAGTGCTGCAATAAACGTGCTCGCACACATGTCCGTACAAATCAGCACTTTTATTTTTATGGAATAGATTCCGAGGAGTAGGATTCTGGGGTGAAGTGGAATATGTATTTTTAATTTTAATAGATATTGCCAGATTGCCTTCCTAAAAGGCTGGAACGCTTTACAACTCCAATGTATGAGAGCACACATTCCCCCATATCCCTCCTGGCAACAGGTTTATAGCTCTTTTTAAGTTTTTGCCAGTTTAATGGATATAAAGCAATCTTTCATAATTAATTTGCATTTCTCTGAGTCTGGACCATTGCATGCATTGTGCAGTTTATGGGGTTGAAACGTAGCCCACAAATGGCTTGCAAAACCTGGCATCCTGACTCTGTTCAGCACAGAGAAAAGGCCCCAACTTTTTCTAGTTCATGGAAAGGACTGCCAATGGCCTCGTCCTAACCAACAAGAAATCTGGGCATCTTTTTATATGGGCTTGTTCTTCTGTGAATTTTCTCTTCGTATCTGTTGCCCATTTTTCTATTGCATTATTATCTAGTATTTTTCTTGTCAATGTATAGGTGCTGAAATTTCTAAAATTTACTTTATAGAAATTAACTCTTTGACTACAATCTATATTACAAGTACTATCTATCATTTGCCCATGAAGTTTGTTTATGGTACCATTTGTAATACAAATTTAAAAATGTTTTCTAGTCAAATACATTTACTTTTCTTTTATAATTTTTGGGTTTCCAGTCTTGATTAAAAAGATTTCCTTGATCCTTACAAAATGCATGTAGCCTCCTAAATTATCTTGTAAAATATTTATTTTATTTTTTACATTTATCTTTTTTCTATCTGGAATTTGTATGTATAAAGTAAGATAGAAATTCAAACTTACTTTCATCAGGCAGGATAACTGGTTGAACCAAAATCATTTAAAACATAGTTCATCCTTTTTTTTTTTTCATAGTTCATCCTTTATCTACTGAATTCAAATGCTTCCTTTATTGCCCTGGCTGGTGTGGCTCAGTTGGTTGACCATTGCCCCATGCACTGAGAGGTTGTTAGTTCAATTCCCTGTGATGTTTCTCTCTCTTCCTCCCCCTTCCTCTCTCTAAAATTAATAATAAAAACACATTTCTCTAAAAAATCTTTAAAAGAGAATGTAATTTTTAAATGCTTCTTTTTATTATATATTAACCTCTCATGTATATTAATTCTCAATTCTTGGTTCGGCTCCACTGCTCTACCTACTGATAGATACTAATAAGTTCCAATATCTGATTTTTCCCCCATAGTTTCTCAGTTATCTTTTGTGTAAGGTTTAAGATTATTTTATCTAATTGAAAAAAATCCTATAAGCATCCTAAGTGGAATTGCATTAAGTGTGTGTGTGTGTGTGTGTGTGTGTGTGTGTGTGTGTATTTTAAAATTGACATTTTAAAATATTGTCTCCATATCCAAGAACATAGTATGCCTTTGCATTTATTCAGGTCTTCATTTGGGGTTTTATAATAATATTTTGTAGCTTTTTTTTTTTTTACTTAGGTCCTGTATCTTGTTAGATTTATATCTAAGTATTTCATTATGTCTATTGCTATTATAAATATAGTACTTTTTCCCATTTCCACATTTAGTAGATAAAATTTCTTGATCTTTATACGTTTTAAAATCCATCTCCATTACCCAATTATCTTCTTAATTCTAGTACCTTTTTTATTTTGATAGAGTCTCTCAGTTTTTCTAAGCATGTAAATCATATCATCAGGGGGGAAAGAATAGCTTTTCTCTTGTTTTCCACTTTGCCAGTCAAATTATAATGATGAGTGTAATGGAAATTGGTTTTTTTTAATCTTTATTGTTGGAAATATTACATAACTCCTCTTTTTTCTCCCATTGACGCTCCTAGCTGGCCCCCGCCGCATGCCCTAGGCCTTCACAACCCTATTGTTCTTGTCCATGGGTTATGCATGTATGTATGCAAGTTCTTTGGTTGTTCACTTCCCACCCACCCACCCTCACCCGCCTTCCCTCTGAGGTTCTGCAGTCTGTTCTATGCTTCTATGTCTCTGGATCTGTTTTGTTCATCAGTTTATTTTGTTCATTAGATTCCACAGATGAGTGAGATCATGTGATACTTACCGTTCTCTGACTGACTTATTCACTTAGCATGATACTCTCCGGATCCCTCCATGCTGTCTCAAAGGGTAAGAGATCCTTCTTTTTTACTGCTGCATAGTATCCCATTGGTATAAATGCAGCACAGCTTTTTTATCCATTCATCTACTGATGGGCACTTGGACTGTTTCCAGATCTTAGCTTTTTTAAATTGTGCTGTTATAAACATAGGAGGGCATACATTCTCTCTGATTGGTGTTTCAGGTTTCTTAGGATATAGTCCTAGAAGTGGGGTCACTGGGTCAAATGGCAGTTCCATATTTAATTTTTTGAGGAAACTCCATACTGTTTTCCATAGTGGCTGAACCAGTCTGCATTCCCACCAGCAGTGTACTAGGGTTCCCTTTTCTCCACATCCTCGCCAGCACTTGTCGTTTGTTGATTTGTTGATGGTAGCCATTCTGACAGGTGTGAGGTGATACCTCGTTGTCATTTTAACTTGCATCTCTCTGATGATCAGTGACTTTGGGCATTTTTTCATATGTCTCTTGGCCATCTGTATGTCCGCTTTGGAGAAGTGTCTATTTAGGTCCTTTGCCCATTTTTTAATTGGATTGTTTGTCTCCTTTTGTTAAGTTGTATGAGTTCCTTATATATATTGGATATTAACTCTTTATTGGATACATCATTACCAAATATATTCTCCCATTGAGTGGGCTCCCTTTTCACTTTGTTGATGGTTTCTTGTGCTGTGTAAAAGCTTTTGGTTTTGATGTAATACCATTTGTTTATTTTCTCCTTAGTTTTCTTTGCCCTCGGAGATGTATCCATAAACACATTGCTATGAGAGATGTCTAAGATTTTGCTGCCTATGGTTAGAGTCTCCTCACAAGTACTCAATTACTGTACTTACTTTTTGGTACCTATCTTCACTTTGTAACAATCCCTATTTGAGCACAAGGGCCATGGATTCTACTACCTAAAATGATGTATTATATTGCCTTAATGAATATTTGAAAAAAATGAATAAATGTATCTGCCAAGAATAATGTTGTTGTACCAAATTTAATGTAAAAACTCCTCCATAAATATCTTACACTAAACCAAGATATTACTATGTATTTTTGAGAGAGCTATCATTATTTGACTTAGTCCTACTAACGAGCATAAAGGTTAATTTTATGCTCAACATTATAAATTAATGTTGAACCTTTTTGCTTTTCTTCCAGAAAAGCTTTTTGTCACAACATCTGGAAATATAAAATGATGTTATAGACTTGTTAAAAAGAAAAAGTATTACATTTTGCCCAGCCCACGTGGCTCAGTGGTTGAGCGCTGACTTATGAACCAGGAGGTCATGGTTGGATTCCCAGTCAGGGCACATGCCCAGTGTGGGGCATGCAGGAGGCAGCCAATCAATGATTCTCTCTCATCATTGATGTCTCTATCTCTCTCTCCTTCTCCTTTCCTCTCTGAAATAAATAAAGATATTGTTAAAGTATTACATTTTTATGATAAAAATTTGTGATAGAGATAAAATTATGTTGTCAGGAAAATAATGCATTATAAAATACACAAATAAGATAAAAGTTTATTTCTGCATCCAACTTCTTAAACAGGATATAATTTTTATTTTTAATTTTCTTAGTTTCCCTGCCTTATGGTTGGATGGCATATAGACTGTTATAATGGGAATAAAGAGAAGAAAAGAATTAGGAACATTTTTCAAAATTTATTAATAATCTCTCCAAGATAGAAAATATCTTGCCACTGAAATAATATGGGTAGAAACTGGGCAGTTTATTTCAATGACAAAACTTTAAATATTTCTTATCTTGTCAATCAAAGGCCTCCTTAGCCAAGAAAGAACCTTTATGAAGCAAATAATGATTGGTAGTTGCAGGATTTGAACTTAAAGATAAATTTGAGCGATGTCAGGAGATGTCAAGTCAACAAAAGTCTATTTCTTGAATTTAGCAGCTGAAATGAGGTCATCCAAACTTTCAATTCCAAGTTCACACATTGCAAGAATGTCTCTAGCAGCACCAGCAAAACACCACCATTCAATAACCACGGATTCATATTATTTCAACAATTAAAATACTGTGTTGTCTAAAAGTATAGAAATTACCTTTTTCATTAACATAGCTTCAAAAACAAATTCTGAGATTCTTTTTTAAAAATGTTTGGTTTTAAATGGAAAACCACCTATAAATCAACCTATCTCAAATATAATAAAACTTTATGCAGTAAGGAAGGTGAATTAAATTTTATCACAGCTTCAATCATTAAGCTCAAACTGTTTTTATTTGTCAGGATGCAATCAATTTCTATGTCATCTCATAATAATACTTTCTATAACTTGACAAAGCTTAAGAAATAAGTTTAAGATCAAGAGTATTCTAAGACTGATTATTTTTGTCAATCTAACCAGGTAACATTTAAAACATTCTGGATCCTTATTCTAGGAGTGTGGATCTGTAAGAAATCAGGGTATTTTAGTGCCTTGAACTTTCAGTGGCATTTGGAATCTCTCTCAGAAGGAAGTGGGGTGGTGACTTTTCTATTCCAAAGGCTTTCATGACGTCATATAAGACAAATCCTTCTGGCAACTGGCTTTCTGGCAGCTTCGCTCTGCTTCGTTAACACTGAGACTTTAGTCATTAAAGACTTCTCAATATTTATCAACCAAAAATAAAAATAAAGGTATTTCTTGATTGAAGTCATAGATATCTTTTTTCTCCAATTAATTATTTCCTCCTAACCTGTAGTAGTATAATACATACCATTGACTTTGGATTTGACTATGTGGCTTTCTTGGGCCAATGGACTATTGAGCAGATAGATGTATGCTATATTGGTGCAGAGCTTCAAATGTGATTGTGTGGTTTGGCTAAGCCTTTAACACTCTAGTGCGTTCTGCCTTGAGAATGGCATGTCCTACATAGAGGTTGTTCCATCAGCCTGGATCCCAAAATAAAAAGACACAGAAAGCAGCCCTAAAGTTAACCTAGCTTGGAGCACAGCTGCAATAGCGACAACATTAACCTGAGTGAGAAATACATGTGTTGCAAGGCAAGGGGAGTCTGAGATTGTTTGCATGATAACCTAGCTAAAGCTGACTAATACAATGGGCATACACAAGGGGATTTACTTTCTAGTTATCACTTTGTTATTGGTTTCTGACATAATTGCATTGTGGTCATAAAACACACATTCTATTATTTCAATCATTTAAAATGTATCAAGAATTGCTTTATAGTCCAGTATATATATTCAGGTTTTATCAATATTACTTGGTCGTGTGTGTGTGTGTGTGTGTGTGTGTGTGTGTGTGTGGTGTGCGCGTGCATCATTCCTAGAAGTACTGTAATACCAGATTGATGCGTGGAGTGGATAGAGCAAGTTCCTATTCCATCTCCTAATTTCAAAAATCCATTTAATATATTGTCCTCGGATACAGGACATATCAGATATTAAACTGATAAGAACAGATACTACACTTGATCTTAGCCACAAGGCCAAGAAGTGATAATATTACTTGGTTGAAAGAATATGCATTCTACAGTTATTGGAGTGTTGCATAAACTGATTATGTCCATTAAATTAAGCTTGCTTATCATGTTGTTCAAATCTTCAATGTGCTTCCTAATCTTTGTCTGCTTGTCCTGTCAATTATTGAAAGACATGTTAAAATAGCCCATTATTATGGATTTTTCAGTTTCTCATTGTGGTCCTGTCAATTTTTGTTTTATATATTTTAAGCCATAATTATTAGATGCATCAAAGGTAGATTTATCATCATACCCTAGTAAACTGAACCTGTAATCATTATGAAGTGACTATTTTATTTCTAGTTATGCTTTTTACCTTAAAATCCGTGTTGTTTAATACTAGCACAGCCACACAGCTCTTTTCTAGTTCACATGGTGTATTTTTACTTTCCCTTAACTCTCAAATGTTTTCTATCCTTACGTTTTAGATGTGTCTCTTGTAAATTGCAGGGTTTGTTTTGTTTTTTATTCAGTCCGATACTCTTTGTCTTTTAACTGAAGCACTTAGTCTACATACAGTTGATATAAATTCTGATATATTCAGATTAAAATCTATTATATTGCTATGTACTTTCTTCTTGTTCCATATATTTTATGTTCTCTTGTCTCACCTTTCTGACTTCTTTTGGATTGACTGAGCATTTTTTATTATTTTATTTTTTACACTTTTTGCAGTTATATATTCTTTTTCTTTTTTCAATTTCAATGTGTATATTAAAAATTGGAATATGCATCCTTGGTTTATCTAAATCAAATATAATAAGTGTATCTACATTTTTTAAAAATATATATTTTTATTGACTTCAGAAAGGAAGGGAGAGATAGAAACATCAATGAGAAATATCAATGATGAAAGAGAATCATTGATCAGCTGCCTCCTACATGTCCCCCACTGAGGATTGAGTCTGCAACCCTGGCATGTGCTCTTGAACAGAATCGAACCCGGAACCCTTCAGTCCACAGGCTAATGCTTTATCTACTGAGCCAATCCAGCTAGGGCAGTGTATCTACATTTTTCTTAGAAAATTCAAGACATTTTATAGCATTTAATTCCACATATCCTTCTCCTAACTTATGTTATTATTGACATGTATTTTAAGTCTCTACAGTCAAGGTCTTCTAGAGTACCCATGAATTTACCCCTTTCTTTGTTCTTTATTCCTTCCTTTATTTCTAATCTTCTCTGAGATCATTGTCATTCTACCTAGCAAAAAAGTTGTGCTTTAGAATTTCCTTTAGTTAATCTGCTGATAGTAAACTCTCAATTTATGTTTTCCAATACAATATTTTACTTTCATTTTTGGTCTAGATTATTTTGTAACAGACATGATTTTAAGCATTAAAAAATTTGCAAGACTGGAACAAAGAACCTCTTGTTTTCTGAACCATTTGGAAATAAGTGACCAACATGATGCCCCATCATACTTAAACATCTATATATATAAAACCCTAAGCAACTGGTCGACTGGTCAACCCGTTGACCGTTTGGCCAGTCGCTATGATGCACACTGACCATCAGCATGCAGACGCTCAATGAAGGAGCTGCCCCCTGGTGGTTAGTGAGCTCCCACAGCAGCAGTGCCACTCAGCCGACCTTCAGGCACCAGACGCTGGGCACGAATCTGTGCACCAGGCCTCTAGTTTTAATATATTATTCTTACCAGCAAGGATATTCTCCTACATAACCCAACATAAGCATCAAAATCAGGAAATTAATGTTACACATTATCACCATCTAATCTACAGACCACTCAAGTTTTGCCTATTTCAATAATATCCTCTGGAAAATTAGAAGACCTAATTTAAATGACATGTTGCATTAAATTGTCATGTCTCTTTAGTCTTCTTCAGTCTGGAATTGCTCCTCAGACTTCCCCTGTCTTTCGTGGCTGTGAAACTTTTCAAGATTACAGAACAGTTATTTTGTAGAATGTCCCTCAATACCAGTTTGTCTGATGTTCCTTAGATTCTGGTTATGTGTTTTTCACAGGGATACTACAAAAGTGATGCTGTGTTCTTCTCATTGTATCCTATCAGATGGTACCCAGTCTAAATTTGTGTTATAATTGATGATATTAACTTTGGTCACTTGATTAAGGTGATATCTGCCAGGTTGGTCCACTATCTATAATAATAAAAACGTAATATGCTAATTAGACTGGACATCTTTATGGACGTCCTTCCTTCTGGACAAAGCCATGGAGGACAGGGGCAGAGGCAGAGGCAGCTGCCGCGGGAGTGGGAGCCAAGACCCTTGCATGAATTTCGTACATCAGACCTCTAGTATAATTAATAAGTATTTTTAGGAGATACTGAGAAATTATCTCATCAAACATTTGCCCTCTAATTTCAGCATCCACTAATGTTTCTTTGCTGAATTATTACTATACCTGCTGCCAAATAGTGATGTTCCAACTCCACCATCCCTTTTCTATTTAATCATTGACATTCTACTGTAAGAAAAACTTCTTTCTCTCTTCATTTATTTATTCACTTAGTTATATCAGTATGTAATCAATGATTTCTACACTTTGGTCTTGGATGTCCAGCCTCTAGAATTGTGCGACAATAAATTTCTGTTGTTTAAAACTACCCAGCCTGTAGTATTTTGTTATGGCAACTCAAGCAAACGAATACCTGTCACCCTCCCCCACCTTCCTACCTCTGCCCCATTATATAACCAGTCTCCTATCAGTGCTCCTCACACACTCCCCAGCCCACCCTTCAGCTGAAGAGATGTCCTCCTTACCCCACTCAGCTCCAATACCCCAGTGGGCTGACCCTGCTGTTACTAACATCACTAGCATCCCTCCTGCCAGGGTCCAGCCCCAGCGGGTCCAGGGGTCCCCAAAGGTGTGGACGGAGTCGGCGAAGAAGGAATGACACGGAGACAGCGTTCAGTTGATCAGCAGCCTAGCCAGGATCTCCAGCCAAGTTCTGGTCTCAATCTCCAGAGAGGTTCTGCTTAGGATCTCCAGCCAGGTTCAGTGGCCATGTTCCCTCGCTAGGTTCTCCAGCCAGGTTCTGTCCAGGTTCTCCAGCCAGGTTCAGTCACCAGGTTCTAGTCAGGTTCTCTTGCCAATTTCTGTAGTCAGGTTCAGTCCAGGATCTTTTGCCATGTTCTCTCCAGCGAAGTTCTTCTGTCTCTAGAGAACGTTCTGTGTAGGTTCTGTGTTCTGAATTCTGTCTCTCTTGGTCTTGTCTTCTGAGTTCTGTCTCTGAAGTTCTGTCTCTTGCTGTCTTCTGAATTCTGTCTTGTAAGTTCTGTCTCCTAAGTCTGTGTGTTGCTGTCTTGTTACATCTATATTTATACCAGTTGATTCAATCCTATCAATCTCTATTACAAAGGTTAGGGCGTTTCTTATCTCCATTCCAGGGAGTAAAGATTATGTAGCTTAAGCATGATTGTTCGTAGTTAAAGTGATTAATTACCCGCCTGGCACTTACTTAAGGGGTTTTATTCCCTCCCTAACTTCAGGGGAAAATCCCTACCTGGGGAAACAACCTTTCTCGGAGAGGTGACCTTGGTTAAAACACAGCGCCAAGAAGGTGAGCAAACATTTTAAGAACAGTATGCCATATATGCCAGGTCCTTTGAAACAGCAAGGATGGACCGGCTCCCGGCACCCTCCCCCGTATATAAGCCCTCCTCACCATACTACAGCTCTGACCCCCTATACTGGACCACCTCAGCCCCCGCTACCACTCTTCTGTGCTGGTGGCCTCCTTACCCCATCAGGTTCTGACCCGGATGCCCCTAATACTCCCATTACATGGATGTCTACGTCGCTCAGCCTTACCTAATGAGTTTTGGTCTCAATCTCACCTTCATTCTTACAGGGTATTTTTTTTATTATTACATTTATTATTTTTTGTTGTTGTTGATAATTCTCACCCAAAGATATTTTTCCATTGATTTTTAGGGAGAGAGGAAAAGACAGAAAGAAACATCGATGTGAGAGAAACACATCGATTGGTTGCCTCCTGCATGAGCCCTGACCAGGGCCCCGATCAGGGAGGAGCTGCAACTAAAGTATGTGCACTTGACTAAAATCGAAGCCGGGACCCTTTGGTCAGCAAGCCAATGCTCTATCTACTGAGCCAAACCGGCTAGGGCTCTTACAGGGCATATTTTACCTTTTCTAGGCCAGCTTTCCCTAGATAGCACAGGTGAGGCTACAAGGATATGTTCAATTTATTACCTATACTAGAGGCCCGGTGCATGAAATTCATGCATGGGGTGGGTGTCCCTCAGCCCAGCCTGCACCCTCTCCAATCTGGGACCCTGCTGGCAGTTGGACATCCCTCTCACAATCCAGGACTGCTAGCTCCTAACCACTCACCTGTCTGCCAGCCTGATAGCCCCTAATCGCTCCCCTGCCAGCCTGATTGATGCCTAACTGCTCCCCTGCCAGCATGATCGCCCCCAACTGCCTTTCCCTGTGGGGCTGAGGGGACTGGGGGACTCCGGCTGGATGAGGCGGGGCTGAGGGGACTGGGCACTGCCATCTTGTGGCTGTGGGTGCCGCCATCTTGTGAGGGCGTGGCAGTCATTTAGCATATTCCCTCTTTATTAGATAGGATTGCCTAGACCTGAGTCAGCAGGATGGTCCTGCAGAAATCAACAAGTTCTCGAGGGAGAACCAAGATGGCGGCATAGGTTAACGCCAGAGTTTGCTGCTTTGAACAACTACTTCAAAAGTGAAACCAAAAAACGGAAGGGACATCACCCAGAACCACAGAAACGCTGGCTGAGTGGAAGTCCTACAACTAGGAGGAAAGAGAAACGCATACGGACACTCAGAGGAGGCGCAGTGCTGAAGTCAAATTCTGAGGTGCGGAGTGCGCGGAGCAGGCTGGCGGCGGAGGGCGTGGTTGTTGTTTTCAATCGGGAGGGAGTCGCAGACTCTGAGCACCAGATCCGGGCGAGTCTTTAGGGACCCAGACTCAAACGGGAGAAGGGGGACTGTCTGGCTTCGGTCAGAGCGAGTGCAGCTTTCTCTCCGAGCTTTGCAGCGGGTGCTGGGACTCAGAGAGGCAGAGCCCCTTGGGACAGGACTGAGAGCCGCCATAACTGCTCTCTCCGGCCCACCCTGTTGATCCTGTGCGACCCGCCCCGCCCAAGCCCTGCACAGAGGCATTTGCTGGATAGCCTCAGGCAAAGGCTAGATTAGCACCTCCCTAGAGGACAGAAGTTCTCTCACTGCTGACACAGCTGATTCTCATAGCCACTTGGCCTGGAGGTCAAACCCTCCCTGGAATTAGCTACAACAATCAAGATTTATCTATAAGACTGCGAACAAAGACCACTAGGGGGTGCACCAAGGAAGCATAACAAAATGCGGAGACAAAGAAACAGGACAAAATTGTCAATGGAAGAAATAGAGTTCAGAACCACACTTTTAAGGTCTCTCAAGAACTGTTTAGAAGCTGCCGATAAACTTAATGAGATCTACACGAAAACTAATAAGACCCTCGATCTTATATTGGGGAACCAACTAGAAATTAAGCACACACAGACTGAAATAACGAATATTATACAGACGCCCGACAGCAGACCAGAGGAGCGCAAGAATCAAGTCAATGATTTGAAATGCGAGGAAGCAAAAAACATCCAACCGGAAAAGCAAAATGAAAAAAGAATCCAAAAATGCGAGGATAGTGTAAGGAGCCTCTGGGACAGCTTCAAGCGTACCAACATCAGAATTATAGGGGTGCCAGAAGATGAGAGAGAGCAAGATATTGAAAACCTATTTGAAGAAATAATGACAGAAAACTTCCCCCACCTGGTGAAAGAAATGGACTTACAGGTCCAAGAAGCGCGGAGAACCCCAAACAAAAGGAATCCAAAGAGGACCACACCAAGACACATCATAATTAAAATGCCAAGAGCAAAACATAAAGAGAGAATCTTAAAAACAGCAAGAGAAAGAAACTCAGTTACCTACAAGGGAATACCCATACGACTGTCAGCTGATTTCTCAACAGAAACTTTGCAGGCCAGAAGGGAGTGGCAAGAAATATTCAAAGTGATGAATACCAAGAACCTACAACCAAGATTACTTTATCCAGCAAAGCTATCATTCAGAATTGAAGGTCAGATAAAGAGCTTCACAGATAAGGAAAAGCTAAAGGAGTTCATCACCACCAAACCAGGATTATATGAAATGCTGAAAGGTATCCTTTAAGAAGAGGAAGAGGAAGAAAAGGGTAAAGATACAAATTATGAACAACAAATATGCATCTATCAACAAGTGAATCTAAGAATCAAGTGAATAAATAATCTGATGAACAGAATGAACTGTTGATTATAATAGAATCAGGGACATAGATGGACTGACTATTCTTGGGGGGTAAAGGGGTGTGGGAGATGTGGGAAGAGACTGGACAAAAATCGTGCACCTATGGATGAGGACAGTGGGTGGGGAGTGAGGGCGGAGGGTGGGGCGGGAACTGGGAGGAGGGGAGTTATGGGGGGAAAAAAAAAGGAACAAATGTAATAATCTGAACAATAAAGATTTAATTAAAAAAAAACAAGTTCTCAAGCACACAGGCCTGGTTTTGATATTTACACACTAAAAGAACCTCTCCTCCTTCTGCTCCACCCAGGTTCCTGCCCCGTCCCTCACTCAGGCTGGTCTGACAGTCCTGGTTCCCTCCCCTCTCGTGTTATTATTATTGGGGGACGTGGATGTTTCTTCCCTCTCATGCCCTGGTGATACCAACTTATGCCAAAAAAATCTGAATCTTTTTTCATTGTCCTTGAACTCTTTTCTTTCGTTTTTTTATTGGGGTTTTTTTTTAGGTTATATCTACTCATTTCTAAAACATTGTTTGACTTTTTAGATTTTATTTTACTGCCCATCAGAGTGGACACAAAGCTGCAGGGATTTGTGTCAAGGAGAACAACCAGATGTGTAGAGGAGCAGAGGTCAGAGGTTCCTAAGTCCAGTGCAGCCTCCTCCTGGGTACAAGGACATCTCCTAAAATCCTCCCGCTAAATCAGTGATGGTGAACCTATGACACGCGTGTCAGTGGTGACACGCGAACTCATTTTTTTGATTGATTTTTCTTTGTTAAATGGCATTTAAATATATAAAATAAATATCAAAAATATGTCTTTGTTTTACTATGGTTGCAAATATCAAAAAATTTCTATATGTGACACGGCACCAGAGTTAAGTTAGAGTTTTTCAAAATGCTGACAGGCCGAGCTCAAAAGGTTCGCCACCACTGCGCTAAGTTCTACTTTGGCTAGTGCTAGCCTGACTGGATTTCTACTACTTTGCACAAAGAGGTGTGACTAGAACATTCACCTGCCTGCACATCTCAGTCCATCTATACAAGAACATCCTCATCTAAAATCAGTACCTACAGCCCTGGCTGGTTTGGCTCAGTGAATAGAGCATCAGCTTGTGGACTGAAGGGTCCTGGGTTCGATTCTGGTCAAGGGCACATGCCCAGGTGTGCGGGCTCGATCCCCAGTGTGGGGCGTGCAGGAGGCAGCCAATCAGTGATTCTCTCTCATCATTGATGTTTCTCTCTCTCTTCCCCCCTTCCTCTCTGAAATCAGTAAAAATCTATTTTAAGAAATAATAATAGCCCTAACCGGTTTGGCTCAGTGGATAGAGCGTCAGCCTGCAGGCTGAAAAGTCTCAGGTTCGTTCCGGGCAAGGGCATGTACCTTGGTTGCGGGCACATCCCCAGTAGAAGGTGTGCAGGAGGCAGCTGGATCGATGTTTCTCTCTCATCGATGTTTCTAACTCTCTGTCTCTCTCCCTTCTGCTCTGTAAAAAAATCAATAAAATATATTTTAAAAAAAACAGCTCTTGGTTTCACTGATCTTTTAAAAAAAAAAAGAAATAATAATAAAACAAAATCAGCACCTACAAATGCTTTGTGATGGATAGATCAACCTGCCTCAGCGCCCATTTCTGTAGCCATCTCATGTTCATGCAAGTTCAGTATTCCCTGCCACCCCGCTGGCCGTGCACAGTCTCAGTGTTTTGCAGAGGCTGGTTCAATGAAGGGACCAGTGGATTTTGTCACAACATATATTCTGTGCCTATTGCACTGCTGTGGATCCTATTCTTTCTGAAGATCTCTCCAATGGCCCAGCCCACCCACAGCATCTGCAATGCGTATTTACTGAGCACCAGAGGATAGGCTTCCACCAGAGTGCAATCTCTGACAAGCAAACCGGCTCGAAGCTTGTCCCTTAATAGGGCATTGCTCAAATGGATACTGCCTTCAGAGGTATGCCTTCCATTGCACTGCTGCATTACCTTAACTTATTCAAAACTTCAGACACCCGAAGAAACAACTTTAAATCATCGACCTCAAAACCTTGATCTCACTCACTTTTCTTGCTCTTGGAATTTCTGTCCTCACTCCTAACGTCTAAGAATGATTGCTCTGCCTTCCCAACTGCATGCGCTGCCGGGGCTGCACGCGCCTGCCATGTTGCCTCTGCCTCTGACACCTCCCCTGGCAATAGCCAGAACTCTGCCAGGGCTGCCTAATGGCTCCGGCAGCAAGGGGCCACCCTGCAGCTCATTAACGGTGACGCTGTCACCGTGGGGCTAGTGGGAGCGAATGTTTATCGGGTTCCAGAAAATGAGCCAACCCCACCATTAGACACTGTCATAGAGGTTCGCTGAGAGGAAGCCATTTATAGAAATAAGCGTGTTTTGCTGAACCCTCCTGGTAAGATAAAGTGGTTATGGCTCTTATGGGAGAAATCCACCATGGCGGACACCCTTTTTTAAAAATATGTTTTTATTGATTTTAGAGAGAGGAGGGGGAGAGAAGGGGAGAGAGAAACATCAATCAACTG
The DNA here is from genome assembly GCF_963259705.1 of Myotis daubentonii. Taxonomy (NCBI): domain Eukaryota; kingdom Metazoa; phylum Chordata; class Mammalia; order Chiroptera; family Vespertilionidae; genus Myotis; species Myotis daubentonii. The sequence continues at coordinate 23,486,124 of NC_081840.1, read as the reverse complement.
CCTCCTGCACACTCCCCACTGGGGATTGAGCCTGAAACCCAGGCTTGTTCCCTGATCATCACCAGGGATGCAACTGGAATCAAACCAGTGAACTCTCGGTGCAGGACGTGACACCCAACCCACTGAGCATCACGGCCAGGGCCACTTGCCCTCTTTTGAAGAAGCTGCCTCGTAAGAGGAGATGTAGGATGTCTCACCATGCCTCAGAGTGGGAAGACAGATGCCTGGAAAACCTCCCACTGCGACTCTTCTTTCCCTTCCCTGCTCTCTCAAGACAGTCCAGCTGAATGACTGAATTCTCGCTCTGTGGAAGAAGGCTATAATGCAATTTTGGGTTCAGTTGCCCTGAGTTACCGAGAGCTCACAAGGGATCAGGCTCTGTACTTGTATGACCCAAGTGCATTCAACCCTCACTTTGAGGTGGATACCCTTAGCATCCTCACTTTTGGGGGAAATGAGGCTCAGAGAGGTCAAGTAATGCCGGGAGCCGGTCCATGCTTGCTGTTTCAAGGGACCTGGCATATATGGCATACGGTTCTTAATATGTTTGCTCACCTTCTTGGCGCTGTGTTTTAACCAAGGTCACCTCTCCGAGAAAGGTTGTTTCCCCAGGTAGGAATTTTTCCCTGAAGTCAGGGAGGGGATGAAACTCCTTAACTAAGTGGCAGGCGGGTAGTTAATCACTACAAACAATCATGCTTAAGCTACATAATCTTTACTCCCTGGAATGGAGGTAAGAAACGCCCTAACCTTTGTAATAGAGATTGATAGGATTGAATCAACTGGTATAAATACAGATGTAACAAGACAGCAAGACACAGAACTTAGAACAGAATCAACAAGACAGAACTTCAGAGACAGAATTCAGAAGACAGAACCTACGCGGAACCTGGAGATGGAGGAGCTTCGCTGGAGAGAACATGGCAAGGGATCCTGGACTGAACCTGACTGCAGAGGCTGGCAAGAGAGCCTGACTAGAACCTGGTGACTGAACCTGGCTGGAGAACCTAGCAAGAGAACATGGACACAGAACCTCTCTGGAGATCCAGACCAGAACTTGGCTGGAGATCCTGGCTGGAGATCCTGGCTAGGCTACTGATCAACTGAACATTGTCTCCGTGTCATTCCTTCTTCGCCGACTCCGTCCACACCTTTGGGGACCCCTGGACCTGCTGGGGTTGGACCCCGGCGAAGTAATATTTCCAAGGTCCCACAGCCAAATTCCTGAAGAAACAGGAATTTGAAACAAGCCAACTGGGTCCAGAGCACACTGTCTGAACCTCTAGGCTGTATGGTTAATAATAAACAACATTATTTATAAACTGTCTTCTTTTCGAATACATCATCTCATTTATCCACAGTGCAATCATTTTCTAATCTGGAAAGGTGGGGTTACAGTACCTCAAAGTACCTATTTTAACGCATAGCAAAGGACTAGGAATCAACTTTGGGACAGGACGTGGAAGAAACTAATTATGGCCCTGACTGGTTTGGCTCAGTGGATAGAGCGTCGGCCTGCAGACTGAAGGGTCCCAGGTTTGATTCCGGTCAAGGGCATGTACCTTGGTTGCGGGCACATCCCCAGTGGGAGGTGTGCAGGAGGCAGCTGATCGATGTTTCTCTCTCATCGATGTTTCTAACTCTCTATTCCTCTCTGTAAAAAATCAATAAAATATATTTAAAAAAAGAAAGAAAGAAACTAATTATGTGTGCGTGTGTAGCTTTTAGTGCCAATTCATCTGAGAGATGATGAGGGGAGATATTTTGGGACTGAAGAGGTCCCTTACATTAGCCTTCTTGGTTTATCTGATATTCTACTGTGTGATTCCAGAAAACGTAACAGAAAAGCTGAGTCCAGTACCTTATGTCCTCTCCTGGGGTCAGGAACAATATACCCATCAGATTTTTAAAAGCCTCCTCAGGCATATGCACACACAGTTTTCTTTCTTTTAAAAAAAATAAATAAAATATTTTTTTTTTATTGATTTCAGAGAGAGAAAGGAAGAGGGAGTGTTGCAGAAGACCCCAGGAAAACCAAGTGACGCTTTGAAGAAGTGGAGAGACACTGTATTAATTACACCGGCGGACTCCGGGAAATAATTTCCAAATTAAAGTACCAAAACATGCAGGGGCCTTCATTTTATATCTCCCTGTGGTCTTTGTCCCACAAATATGGATTATGCTTCCGGTGCTTTTCACGGGCTTTGCAAGAGGCCCTCAGGAGTTGGGGGTCTCCAGGCCATATCTGATAGTCTGGCCTGGCGCCAGCGATAACAACCCTCCCTCCAGGCAGTGCACTGTTCACAGGTTTATGGCCTCTGTAACAGATTCTGCAAGACCAGTTTCTGGGAAGGAGGTAATGACTTAATTATAGGTTAGCTTGCTGGCATGGATTCCAATTGCTAGCCCCCCAAATATCAGGATTACATTGGAATTAGCCCTTCTTAGCCTTCTCAGGAGAGAGAGAGAGAGAGAGAGAGAGAGAGAGAGAGAGAGAGAGATCAATGATGAGAGAAAATCATTGCTCAGCTGCCCCCTGTACATTCCACACTGGGGATCAAACTCACAACCTAGGCATATGCTCCGACTGGGAATTGAACCGTGACCTCCTGGTTCAATGTTCAACCACTGAGCCACGCCGGCCACTGAACATGCTCAAACACTGAACACACAAGTTTCTTGATGAATTCAGTTCTGCTTCAAGTCTTACTGTAGTTTCCTAAGGCTAAACTGAAGCTGAGATCTCCCCCAGTCCCTTTGTTTATCTAAAAATAAAGGCCAAAGTGAGAGATAACAAGTATTTATTTAAGAGCCAGAAGAATAGCTAGTCAGGAAGCCCTAATTCAGGCAGCAACCCAAATAGTGTTCTAAATAGGGGTGAAGGCAAGGGGTTTTATGAGAAAGAAAAGGGGAATAATTACATGAATAGAAGGAAGGAATTTCTATTGGTATTATGTCATGGAAGGAATTTCTATAGGTGCAAATAAGCTAAGTTATTCTTTAGCTATACATGGTGGTGCTAATTCTAAAGAATGTCTTTAACTTTCAGTCCAGTAGTGAGAATGTCTGCTTTCCTGTTAGCTTTGCAAACAGTTGTTTGGCATATAACGCTCCTTTAGGCCCAGTCCAAAAGTTATTTTGCCCAGTCCATCACTCCAAAGGTTTGAGGAGTAACACCTGCAAGACAGTTCCTCTGAGATGGCAACTCCAACTCCATGTTGAAGTGGCTCCATTTATATTATTTTTCACACCTTTCCCTAAAGGCAATCCTCCCATCAGGTTTAAACAGATGTCAAATGCAGAAGAAACCAGACAGACAGTGAGATTTGGAACATTTATGTATCTCAGGTTTTTTTCAAGTTTTTTCTTTTCTTTTCTTTTTTAATATGTTTTCATTGATTTTTAGAGAGAGGGGCAGGGAGAGAGATAGAGACATTGATAAGAGAGAAACATCATCTATTGGTCCTACGGGGGACCGACCTGCTTCTGGGCATGTGCCCTGACTGGAAATTGAACCGTGACCTCTTGGTCAACGCTCATGGATCAATGCTCAACCACTGAGCAGCACTGGCTGGGGGTCATTTTCTTTCCCCCTGCTTTTATTCTACAGGATATTTTTCCTTCTCTCAATCTATAGCTTCTTATGTCTATGAAGCTGTTGACACTGATAAAACCAGTCATGGTGAGACAGTATAAGGGTAAAATCTGGATTCTATTTTGACCAAAAGAACTCCATTTTAGAAGCCTGACTAGGGCTCCTCGCTTTCAGTAAAATTCTGTAGTTGAAATTAACCTAACCACATCCTTAAAAGAAAGAATGTGCAACGATCACATCCTCTGTTCGCATCATGTTCTGCAAACTAGTTGTTTTGTCAATTAAATGGTAGCTAGAATATTTGCCCAAGCATTATTGATTGTGCAGGTCCTTTGAGTGGCCCACTGGCCATGAGAAACATCTTGTGACTACCCCAGGATCAACCACCACCAGATGACGAACTAGGGAAAACTGACCTCATCCTCATTCCCAAGCCACACACCCACCCAAAGGCCCCTATATAAGCCACCCACAAGAACCCCTCCGGAAGCTTGACTTCTCTTTTCTGGTCGACCCTCTTGTGCACAAGCTCCTTCTTTCCTTCCTTCCTTCCTTTTTTCCTTCCTTCCTCCTTCCTTCCTTTCTAACAGACTAAATTTTAAAAAATACTTTTTAAGAGGAAGGGAAAAGGAGAAAGAGAAACACTCATAGATCGGCTGCCTCTTGCACGCCCCCTACCATGGATGAATAACAGGGGACATGTTCCCCGACTAGAATCGAACCAACAACCCTTAGGTGCATAGGACGATGCCCAACCAACTGAGCCACACCAGCCAGGCCTGGTATAAGCTGTTTTCAATAAACTCTATCCGCTTGATCTTGTACGGAGTTCAGTGCTCATTTCTATGACATTGAGACTCAAGAACCTGGCATTCAAGGTCTGGTAACAATGGGAAACAATGCACATCCTTTTAATGTTCTGCTATCTTGCTGGGAAAATAAATGATGCTCATGGAAACTGTAATAAGGTACTCTTCTCATTCTCCAATTTAGACCATTCTTGGAAGACCCTCAACTTGCAAATGCTAAGTAGATGCGGGGAAATTTTAAAAAAATTATTTTAAGAATCCTCTAAGACAGTGTTCTCAACCTTGGCTGCACATTAGAATCACCTGGGAATCTTTTTAAAATCCTGGTTTCTGGGCCTCATCCTCCGGAAATTCCGTTTCTTTGTTATGGGGTGGGGCCTCAACATTAGTAACAAAGAAACAGAATTTCCGGAGGATGAGGCCCAGAAATCAGGATTTTAAAGAGATTCCCAGGTGATTCTAATGTGCAGCCAAGGTTGAGAACCACTGCTCTAAGAGGGTATAGCGAAGATAAATAGTGATGGCAAGAGGCTTGACTTGCGGTAGTGAACACACAATACAATATACAAATGATGTGTTATAAAACTGTACACCTGAAACCTATATAATTTTATTAACCAATGTCACCCCAATAAATTCAATAACAGAGGAGGGAAAAAGAATCCTCTAAATGCGAGCATGATTCTTGGCACCAAGCAGACAAGGTAATAAAAGAAGGTGAAAAAATAGGATCCTACAATGGCATGTGTGTTCAAGGGCTCCATTGACTCTTAATGGCTGAGACCCTCCCTAGGACAGGGAGTGGAGATATGCACAGCCGAGGACGGAACCTGCTGGAGGAAATAGAGCTCTGATTGTCTGGTATTCGCTGGCACCCTGCCCCGGGGGCGAAAGGACCCCCTCCCTCTCTTGGGCCGGTGAGAAGCTGACCTGTCCACACTGACGTCTGAAAACCACCCCACCCCGGTGGAAAATCCCTGCCGGACAAACGGCTCCCGGAAAATGGCCAAACCGCAGGACAGACCGCAGGTTTCACCTGACCCTGGAAAGCCCCGACTGCCACCAGTTTCGGTCAGCAACAATTGCCTCAGAAAAGTATAAAACCTTGCCCCTGCCCAGGTTGGGCGCGGCTTCTCCTGCTCCCCTCTCTGAGCCGGTGAACCCGCCCGTGTGCTCCCAATAAAGCCTGTTTAATCTGGTCTCTGTTTGGACTCACGGTTTTTCCTTGCGGCGGCGTAAAACCTAAGACTGATCATAAAGAAAATAGCCTTGCCCTGGCTGGTTTGGCTCAGTGGATAGAGCATCAGCCTGCAGACTGAAGGGTCCCGGGTTCGATTCTGGCCAAGGGCATGTACCTTGGTTGCGGGCACATCCCCAGTGGGGAGTGTGCAGGAGGCAGTTGATTGATGTTTCTCTCTCATCGATGTTTCTAACTCTCTATCCCTCTCCCTTCCTCTCTGTAAAAAATCAATAAAATATATTAAAAAGAAAAAGAAAATAGCCTTACTGGCTGGGTGGCTCAGTTGGTTGGAGGGTCCTCCCATACACCGAAAAAAAAAAAGGTTGCAGGTTCCATCCCGGTCAGAGTGCATAAAGGAGACAATCAATTGATCTCTCTCTCTCTCTCTCTCTCTCTCTCTCTCTCTCTCATTCTAAACAAACAAACAAACAAACATATCCTTGGATGAGGATTTTAAAAAATGGCATTACTGAATAATCTCCGTGCTGGTGGGGAGAGTCACAGCAGTGTACATAACCCCTCCTTTAAAGCACAACACAAGCTACTTGGCCCTCAGGTCAAGGGCAGGACAAGAAGAAAATCCATTCCGCACTCAGTTCCAGAAAGGTAAGTCTGGCTAATGGTTTTCTCTTTTAACTAATCAGACTACGTTTTTGAAATCCGCATTGTATACGAAGATGTATGAACCTGAAAATAATGATTCACAATAATTAAGTAATTGGTCATTTCCTCAAGGAGCTCTTTCCGGAAATACAATTCAACTTGGGTGATTCAAGAGACTTGAACAAAGGAATTGTTAACGAAGGTGTCAGCAGGCCATAGGGGCACCAATATACTAGCAACAGTGGGAAAGAACCAGGAGAGGCGATGGAATTTCTGGAGCCTGAGGAGAGCTGCACCTGGAGGAGGGGCTACTGCCAGAAAGTACATCCCAAAGCAGGCAGGGATTTCTCTCTCCTCCCACCCGCCTGTCTCCTACTGTTTGAACTCCATCAGAAGGCAGGCAGCGGAGGAGCCAATGTTATGCATTTTGTAGGTATGCACAGAGCGGGGTAAAGAAGGATGGAGGGAGCCGGGGAGAGATTGAGCCTGAAGAGACGACTCAACACATCAGCAACCCGCATCAGCACCCCAGTCACTTTTTACCACATTATCCTGTTTTATTTTTCCACTGTTCTTATCGTTCCCTGATGATATTTCTGTCAGGTTGCTGAAGGAGGAACGCACGAGGCCAGAATGGTGAGGGATTACGAATTTATTCAATCATCCGCACACCAGGTAGCTGAGCCTAGATGGCTCCAGCACCCAGCGACAGGAGTCAGCGGCTTTTAAAGGACTTTTGGCCGACTTTTTCTGGGTGGAGATTTCTTTATGCATACCTGGCGGGGAGATAATGGAATGTGGTCGCAGCAAGTGAAATGTGGTCTCAGCAAAGAGAATGTCCATAGTGAAATATCTTGAAAAGCCAGTTCTTGGGGCAGAGGTATTGATTCTGTTGTAATGTACCCTGCGAATCACAGAAGGACGCCTCAAGAAGTCAGATTAAAGAGTCACATTTATTGCAATCCGGGACTATGAGGGGGCATTCCAAAATCTCATAGCCATAAGATGGTGGCAAAACCAGACTCATATAGGCAAAAATCACAAAGTTATTGATTACATCCCAGGGTTTGGAATGAGGCACCTGGCTTGCAAAAAAGCAGATTACAGAAGCAGAATTAAGCATGTTAATTACAGTTTCGGGTCTTGGGGTCACTGAATTGACAGAAATACATTATCTAGAGCCTTTGGGTAACCTGGGTTAAACTTAGGCATGTTATCTAAATTAACAGTTTTGGGTCTCCAGATCACTGAGTTGTCAGGACAATTTAGAGTATTGTGCTGTCCTGGTCTCGGGACCACTGAGTCAGCTGGAACGCACCACCTGTGGCCACTAAAACAATTTAGGCCTTCCCAGGTGAAGGAAAAATGTGCTTTCTAAAACTAGTAAGATAACAATCAATGGGCTAGTCATTCAATCAATAAGGCATTCAATCGAATGGGATGATTTATACAATTCAGAAAATCAAAATAACCTGTCCATTGTTAAACAAAGCAAACAGGTACCCTACTTCAATTCAATTCTTTGATCAGACCTTAACAATTTTATTTTTATTTCTTTATTCCCCCTTTCCCACCATTAGAATGTGTGGACGAAAAGGGGCCACATGCTAGCCTGACAGGCTCACTAACCTGACTAGCTCAGGGAAAGACTGCATGGCAGCCTTGCAAACTCGGAGACCTAAGGTAACCACAAAGGATGGTCTGAAATTAAAACTTCTTAACGAAACGCAGTTGATGGTGGGTAGTCATGTCCTAGGCCGGCATCTTCCCTGACAAAGGTCAATCTTTACCCTGACAGCCTGTCTATTGTCCTTTTGCCTCGATGATAACATACCTTTGGAATGTCACAGTAATCTTCCTTTTTCTAGACGTGCAGGCACCGCTCAGCAGAGACCTAAGTCCCCTCATTGTTACTGAATTAATTGTTGACTGTTAACTCTCCTGCACCCACAAGAGAAGTATATGTCTATCATTCTACTTTTTATCCAATCCCAGAGATTTCACCACTTTGCTTTCTCCTAATCTATCACCAGTGGGTTTTACGTCACCCACTTACATCTCTGCTTTTGATTGGAATGTATGGAATAAGGCGCAAAACTGCCACTCTCCGGAGCATTTTCTCAATCCGTTGAGATTTTGCTTCTCAGCAATTGTCGACAGTTTGGCTCAAATAAACTCACAAAAATTCTTCACAGGTTTGACTACATCTTACATTGCCAAATGTTAAGTTCCTTGAAAGCAAGCATTTTGTTTGTCCAAAACGATATCCCACGTGGGGTGTTGCTGCCCAGGTGGAACGAGGAAGGCGTCCTCTTTGGTGGGGATGGAGAGTATGGCCAGCACAGGTTCTCAAAGCCCGCTGAGGTTAGGAGGGCATCTGTATTGGGGAGGGGGTGGTGGCAAAGATATGTACGGCTATGTCCAGAGGACTTGGTCAAGTAAGTAAATAAATTCAAGATGATGGGACTTTCACTGTTAGAGAAGGGAGACACAAATATGGAAAGGGAGCAAACTTTGTAAGAAACCTGCCTCTAACTTATCGTCATAGAAAAGAAACAGCATGTGGCCAGGCCATTACTGAATTTCCCCAGAGCAAACAGGATGTGGGGGGTGGGGAGAGGGTATGAGCTGTATGTAAGGTCTGGGGCTGGGAAAAGAGGGTCTTTCCTGATCCCACCCGCTGAGTTGGACAAAACAACCCAGAACTGCCGAGCCACATCCTGCTGGACAATAGCTGCCGTCCTGGGACCCACCAGGGCATCCTGTTGTGCTGATGGCCAATAAATTACCACCCGAGACTTCTCAAGATGGTCAGGGTGCAGCTGCACCAACTTCCCGCTCATCAATCACCCGCCACAAGCTACCTCAGACAAACCTGATTGGTCCAACAGCAGCATAAAAAATCTCTGCCAGGCACAGGCGGGTGTGATTCCCCCGGCCTGCACCCCCAGACCCTGGGACCTCACCCGAGAGCTTCCAATAAACGTGATATTTTGCTCTTACCCTGCTTGTCTTGGTCAACTTATTGGCTTTGGTCAGATTAAATCTTACATCTCAGATTAAACCTTACACTGTACACGTGGCCGATAGCACATGTCCTAGGAAGATACCCCCTAGACCAGCGGTTCTCAACCTGAGGGTCGCGACCCTTTGGGGGTTGAACAACCCTTTCACAGGGGTCACCTAAGACCATCAGAAAACACATATATAACTACAGATTGTTTTTGTGATTAATCACTATGCTTTAATTATGTTCAATTTGTAACAGTGAAATTGGGGGTCACCACAACATGAGGAACGGTATTAAAGGGTCATGACATTAGGAAGGTTGAGAACCACTGCCCTAGACAAAGAGAGGTAGAGGTAACTAGAAAAGGCCCCAGCCCATTTTTTTAAATGAGCCAATGGGAGACAGCAAGACCTAGGCGACCTATTGGGAAATAGGTGACCAAATAGTACTCAGCCAATGAGGAACTGGAGGAGGGTCTCAATAAATAGGCTATGTTCCCTGCCCCACATGTGTTCCTGTGGGCGCCCACTCTCGAGAGTGTTATTAAAAGTCTCATTTTTGCCAGGCTTCTGTTTCCTAGTCTGTCATTTGAAATTGGACAGGCGAGCTATTTCTCACTACTTCAACGAGCCCTGGGGTGATGGATTAGAATTGGAAATATTGATGTGAACTCATGGTTTTCAAGATATTTAGATAGATGGAGAGATACAAGATAGATAGATAGATAGATAGATAGATAGATAGATAGATAGATATTATGTTACAGAATTTACCAGGCACCAAAAAAATACACAGGAGTACTTGGAGATACAGGAAAAACCCATTGATTTTCAGATGTTTCCCCTGTACTAGTACAGTGACTCAAGGGAGATTTCTCTCCAAATCCTGAGCAAACCGATATGGAGGAAGTTCTCCCTTTATACCCTTTGGTTTCTAACTCTCTATCCCTCTCCCTTCCTCTCTGTAAAAAATCAATAAAATATATATTTTTAAAAAACACACATACAGCCAAAACCAGTTTGGTTCAGTGGATAGAGCGTTGTCCTGCGGACTGAAAGGTCCCAGGTTCGATTCCGGTCAAGGGCATGTACCTGGGTTGCGGGCACATCCCCAGTGGGGGATGTGCAGGAGGCGGCTGGTCGATGTTTCTCTCTCATCGATGTTTCTGACTCTCTATCTCTCTCTCTTCCTCTCTGTAAAAAATCAATAAAATATATTTAAAAATAAAAAAATAAAAAACACACATACAACCAACACATATGCTCAGGATGAGGATAAAATACAAATATACCAAACTGCCTGAGTTTGAATCCTGGCTGTGCCATGCAACAGCTGTGTGAATTAACTCTCCATGACTCAAGTAATCAGTGAAGTGAAGATAATAATAGTACCTACCTCACAGTGTTGTTGTAATGAACAGAATGAATAAATGAAAAGGGCTTTGAAAATAAGTGGCACGTGACAACGACTTTACCATAAAAGTATTGTTGTTGTTTTTTATGTAGTCAAATGTAATGTTGAGCCATTTCAGGTGCCATTTCAAAGAAAAACTTTTATTTGCCTTGGCTTCCAATTCCGGAAGTGAAATTTTTAAAAAATAATCATTTTAAGTTTGGCTGATAATATGCACCATTCAGACACCAAGCCATCCTCATAAAAGAAGGCACTGATGTTTTACAGTCACCCGATCTGCTCCTCACAACAACCTTATCATTATCCTCATTTCACCTACCTGGAAACAGATTCAAAGATACCAAATGGTTTGCGAAAGCCCAGCTTCCTTTGTGCATTGATTTGCAAATGTGATCTGATGCCTCCCCCACTGTTCTTTCAATAGAGCCCACTGACTGGCTGTTTGCCATTCGCTCACTCAGCAAGCCCCCAGCCAACACCTTCTGACTTCCTCCAGTGACCCCCAGCTCTTCAGCTGAGAATCCAGTTTGACTCCTCCCACCGAGTTCAAGTTTGTGTCTCCCATCCCTTCCTTCCACCCCAGCCACCACACTCTGGTTCTACGCTGCCTTGCAAGGGGACTGTTCCTGCAATAAGCTCCTAGCAAAAGCGCTAGCCCCCAACGCTCAGTCCCGCAGAGGCTTACCTTTGCTTGCTCCTTTCCCTGTTTGAGTTGACCCAACCCACCTTGTTGGTTTTCCTCCCAAGTCTCCCCTCCCATCCAGCCAAAAGGAATGCCTCACTATTCCTTGAATCAGGTTGTGTGTACAGCTTGAAATTTCCCTCTGTCTTCTCTTTCAGGCCACTCAAGCTTCATGAAGCTGTCCTTTATTCTGAAAATACTCGCTTCTCTCATTCCCCTCACCACCTCTTCCCACTCCACACCGCGCATTTATCTGTAAATTCTTTGTTTTTTAAATACATTTTTATTGATTTCAGAGAGGAAAGGAGAGATAGAAACATCAATGATGGGAGAGAATCATTGATGGGCTGCCTCCTGCATGCCCCACACTGGGGTTTGAGCCCACAACCCAGGTATGTGCCCTGACTGGGAATTGAACCATGACCTCCTGGTTCGTAGGTCGACGTTCAACCACTGTGCCACTGCGCTGGGCTGCCTGTAAATTCTTTGAGAGCAGAAATCCTACCTTCTTTGTTGTTGATTAAATGATTTCACACACAGGTACAGTTGATAAATCCTACAACCTAAATTCCAATGGGTTCAACCACTCACAGGGGCCTGGGTTAACAGGGCAAGGCACATGGCACACCAGGCCCATTTGAGGCAAAAAACAACCCTGGCCTATTTGAACCCAGCTCTCTTCCCAAAAGTCATTTCTGGTCCAGTGCCCATCACAGGCTTCCATTTCCCTTTTAGAGGATCTGATGGCTGTCAGCAGATACCCGAAACAGGCACAGCACTGAGAATATGCTGAAAATATTGGTTGTGTGAACAAACTTTGTGCTGGAAAGAACATCAGAACATCAGGTCAACTGCCTTGTTTCAACATAAGAAATCAAGGCACAGAAAGGGAAGAGACTCACCCCAGGTCACACAGCAAGTAGGAAACAGAACTAAACCTAGAACTAGAAGCGAGGCCTTCTGACTGCAGTTTTGGACAATCTCCTCTGCACCTTGGAGCTAGGCGGACCTAGGATTAGCAGCCTCAGCCTCCTGCTGTCACTGCTGAAGACACCACCACCTGTTCGCCCGTTCCTTCTTCCCTCCCTCATCTCCGAGCCTCCTTCGCCCTTCCCACAACACAATCCTTCCTCCTCCCCAAGTCTCAGTTCTCCCACAGGCTGTATCAATGGGCTGCTAACTAACAGAGAAGGTAGCCGGTGCCACCCACCCCTCTAGGGAAGGCAGCCTGGAGCTTCTAGGTTTCGAGCGCAGCCTCCAGCCCCGCCCCGCCCCGCCCACTAGCGTTATGCCCCGCCCCCGCGCGTTATGCCCCGCCCCCAAACGCGCCGGTCCCAAACACGCCTGCGGACACGCGGACACTTCGCCAGCCTTGGGCGGAGCCGAACCCCCAGTCCCCGCCCTCTCCGTAGGATCCACCCTATTGGCGTAGACAGTCAGAAGCCTCGTCCAATGATAAGGAAGGGGCGGCCGCCATGGCCCTATCCACTGCGAAAGCACTAAAACGGACGCCACTAACTGGTGGGCGCTGGATCTTGGTCTTTCCGGGTCCTTCCACGCCTCGCCACTGCTTCTGCCGAGCTTGGGCCCGAGACGAGCCGGGGAGCACCCTCTAATCGAGTAAGTCTTTGCCGGCTGGGGTGACCATTGGTGTCGGTCCAGGGGCTGCAGCTGCTCCCTGGACAGAGCTCGGGATGGGTCAGGGGCGTGGGGGGAGGAGCCGAGCACGTGGGTCGCCGGCCTGACTGTGGCGCGGGTGGGAGCTGGGGTCTTGGACTGGAGGAGCCCGGTTTGCCCGGTCCGGTCGGTTCCGCAGCCGCAGGCACGGTGGGGGCGGAGAGAGCTCCGAGTGTCGCTGCTCAATGTCGGACCTGAACGAGCGCTTTTCTAAACCCTGATGCCGAAGGTGCCATCCAGTACCTTCCAGTGGCCGGTGGGCGAGCTCTGGGTGGCGGGTCCCCTGGAGCAGCGGTTCTCAGCCTGTGGGGCGCGACCCCTTTGGTGGTGGAACGACCCTTTCACAGGGGTCGCCTAAGACCATCCTGCATATCAGATATTTACATTACGATACATAACTAGCAATATTACAGTTACGAAGTAGCAACGAAGATAATTTTATGGTTGGGTCACAGCATGAGGAACTGTATTTAAAGGGCCAGAAGGTTGAGAACCACTGCTGGAAGTTCTGGTTGTGGTTGGCTGTTGCCCACCGGGCAGTGGAACAGCTGCCGCAGGCTGGGCGCCGCAGATGCTGACAATCGTGAGGTTCCCCGCTCACCGGCCCGGAGAGGTCGTAGGTAGCACCTTTGCAGACAAGTAAGAGGCCCATCGAGGCTGCCACTGGCCCCGGGTAACGCACGGAGTAGCAAGTAGTGGAGCCCAGGGTTGGACCCACTTTCGGGGTTGCATATCGAGTGCATTAGTGGGAAAGCCGCCTTTTCCACGTCAGTACCTGCGTGTCCAGAAAGCCTTGTGTCTCCCTTTACCTAAGAAACCATGATACCCCCTTCCCCTTGATGGGTGTGGGGCCATTGTCTTGTAAATCAAACAGCCAGAAGGAAAGAAAGCGTGTGTGACTTTCTGGAGAAAACAAAATTCCAAAGCTCCAGACTCTAGTTTTAAATAATGGTGACAATTGTAGTTGGGCGTCCTGTGGTCACCAAGCCAGGCGCCAGACCAGCAGGGCCACGCCACTTAGCCCTCTACGCCTGTTTCCTCATTTGTAGAGTTAAAAAATATTTATATATACCCACCCAGGGTGGGCACAGCAAGCTCCTTGTAGAGGTCATTTTGTATTCTGCTCCATAAACCGATGGCATCAGCATTTTCCACATTACAGTCCAGTAGTCTCTATAATCTTAATTCTCCTGTTGTTGGATATTTAGGATTTTTTTTCCCTCTGAAAGTGGATTTTTATTGGGACTCTTACCAACATAGCTCCACAAAAAGTTCATCCCCCTCCAAATGTGTATCCTTGTTTTTAAATGGCATCATTATTTCCTTTTATTTCTTTATTTTTAAAAATCTTTATTGTTGAAAGTATTACATATGTCCCCCTTTTCCCGTCCATTGACCTCTCCTACCCCCCCCCCGTCTCCACCCCCACCCCAAGCTTTCACCACCCTATTGTCTGTGTCCATGGGTTATGCCTTCCCTGCCTTCCCTCTGAGGTTTGACAGTCTGTTGGATGCTTCTATGTCTCTAGGTCTATTTTTGTTCATCAGTTTATGTTGTTCATTAAATAATTCATCCTAAATTATTTAGGATGTTTCTTTAAATATGATAGTACTGCTGTAGTGAATCTTTCTCGTTTCTGAGATAGAATTTACTTTTTGAAAGTGTACAGTTTGTAGTATATTCGAAAGATTGTGTGACCATCACGTGATATCTCTTATTCCAGAACATGTTCATCACCCTAAAAAGAAACTGTATGACCCCAGTGTGTCCCAGGCACCTCCGAGTGGTGTTGCTGGGCTCCAGCCCCAGCCCTGTGCTAGGCAGGGTGTTGGGGCCCTGCTGCCTGGGCTGCCCAACCTGAAGGCTTAGGTGGGGCAAATAGAACCTCTCGCTCACATTGAATTTCACCCTTCGGGGAGTTCTGGACCTGCCTCTCTGGGCTACAGGGAGGGGACTGAGGCGTGCAGCCTGGGAGGAGGCTGACTGCAACCTCTTGTGTGGCCTAGCGCGGCCCCCACCCCGCAAGCCTTAAGGTTCCTGGGTCTGGGATTTTTCTGGGCCTACAACTTCCGGATTTTTCAGGCAGGCCCGGAATGGTGTCTTGGGGCAAAGACACCATTTATCCAGAAACCTGTGAAATGCTCAAAACAAAAGCACTGGCACTTTGGAGTGCAGAGCCAAATCTTTGCCAGTCCTGTGCGGAAAACTGCCAGGCTGCGAGACAAAGCCAATCTCTGGGTGAATGAGATCCAGGAGTAGGTCTGTACAGAGACCCCAAATTGAAGCAGGTCCTGAAAAACTGCTCAGGTGTTTTCAACAAGTGAAGGTTGAAACTTCAGGATTATGGAAAAGTGGAGGCAGAAAGACTTGCAGCCAAAAGAGTTGAACTTTTGAAAGCTCATTGGAACCATTGTAAAACTGAAATGGGATGACCGCAGAGCAACATTAGCTGCAAGGAATGGAGAAGCTAAGCAGACAAGTCAGCAAACCGATGGACATGTTTCATGTTACAGAGAGCTACAGGGGATGCTCTCATCTGGAGGAAACAGTAGGTTTAAAAAGCAGATATAGGATATAAAGAATATATTTTCAAAATTTATCACTACTGAAATGTTATTCACAGCAAAACTTTGGAGGTATACTCTGCTGTCTACCAAAATACACAAAAGATTTGGAGGTTTTTCAGAAGCTCTAGGTACCTGCCAGGTTATCCATCTTGTTTAGATACTGTGAGAGCAAATTCACAGTTGCCTTTTCAGAGATTGTTGTAAGCTGAGAGGGTCTCTGGAGCAGGACAGGTGTCCACCTGTTGACTAAGAAAGGATCAACAAGCAGAAGATGAAGAATTAGATGTTAAAGAAGAAGAAGAAATTAATTTCCCTAAGTACACTTCTTTTTTCCCTTTTCATCTTAAAATAACTCAGAATCCAGGATTACTATATTTAAAACTATACTGGCTTGCTATGTTAAGCCTCAAAATGAAATGGTACTGAAAATAGAGAAAATTGAAGGAAATTTATGCTGACTGAAAAATTAAGGTTTTAAAAATATTACATGCCTAGGCATTTCAAACTCCTACTTAGTAATATGTGATCCTTTTGTGTGAGCCCTCACCTTGGATTTCAAGGTACTTCATATTAATGCACTGTACCTGGCTGGGAGTGCTATTATAAGTAGTAAGTAGGCAACAACATCTAAAAGATCTACCAATTCCACTTAGCTTCTCTGAGGTTGACTCCAGAAAAAGATCTCATCTCGCCATTCTGATTAAATGTAAATTCTATTGCATGAAACTTTAAGTAAAAAGACGTTTTCCATTTTTAAGCTTTTACTGAAACATAAAGTATCATTATTTGATCTGTAAATTTACCAAACAGAATAAAGGAAATATGATACCAATAGATCTGTGTTTTACAAATTCCTGAAGCATAAATTTTAGTTTAGATAAAAGTCACAATAACCTGATTATGGTTTTAAAACAAAACTGCCGTCATACTAAAGTATATCTGGTGCTACAGCTTTTAAATATATATATTTTTATTGGTTTCAGAGAAGGAGAGAGAGATAGAAACATCATTGATGAGAGGGAATCATTGATTGGCTGCCTTCTGCACGCCCCCCACTGAGGATCGAGCCCACAGCCCGGGCACATGCCCTTCACAGAATCGAACCTGGAACCCCTCAATCCGCAGGCCGATGCTCCATCCACTGAGCCAAACTGGCGAGGGCAGTGCTACAGCTTTTGAAAAGCTAGTAATCTGCTGGAATTTAAGAAAGCATAAGTATACATAGACTCCTAAGTCATTTAAAATTCTATAAAAATTTTATCAAGCTACCACCTAGTTAATAAGGTATAACCTTTCCCTTAGTCTCTTATTCCTGGAAGTATAAAACAATTTAATCAGCACTTACCATCTCATTTGTGATAACTGGGAAGAACAGTTCTTCATAACAGAAAAATGGACTAGCAAGAAGCTTAAAAAAAAAAAAAAGACCTTTGTATTAGTCTCCTTATTCTCTGCCTCCTCTCCCCCCACCCCAGCCCCTATAAAATACTGTGTGTGTGTCTGTGTGTGTGTGTGTCTGTGTGTGTCTGTATTTGCCTATTCTGGAGATTTCATATACGTTGAATCGTTCAATTTTATGTCTGACTTCTTTCACTTAGCATATATTTTCAGGGTTCATCCTTGTTGTGTCATGTACTTCATTCTTTTTATGGCCAAATAACATTCTGTTGCATGGAGATGCCACATTTTTATGCATTCATCAGCTGATGGAAATATGGGCTGTTGCCACTTTTAGGCAATTATGAATAACGCCACTATGAATGTTCCTCTCAAAATTTTTGTGTGACCATGTGTTTTCATTTCTGCTGGGTTTTGCTGGCTGATATGGTAACTCTACGTTGAACCTTTTGAGGAGCTGCAAAACTTTCTGATGTGGTGGCAGTATTTTACATTCCCACTAGCAAATCAAGAAATTTGTTACAGAATTTGTGAAATGTTTGGTTAAGTGCCATACTCATTAAATTTTTCTTTCTTTCTTTGTATTGAAATAACCCCAACTCACAATCATAGGTTGACACGGAAGTGGTTGAGTAAATGCTGAATTCTGGAATGTAGGTACAGACTTCTGGCGCTCTGTTTGATGCTAACAGGCACTCTCAACTCAAAAGTAGAAGTTGGGGCCCAGGCCCGCATGGCTCAGTGGTTGAACGTTAACCTATGAACCAGGAGGTCACGATTTGATTCCTAGTTCAGGGCATATGCCCAGGTTGCTGGCTCGATCACCAGTGGGGGGGGGGCGTGGGCAAGAGGCAGCTGATCAATGATTTTTTTTCATCATTGATGTTTCTATCTCTCCCTCTCCCTTCTCTGAAATCAGTACATACATACATATATATTTTTTATTTATTTTTTAAGTATAAGATGGGAAGTAAAGGCAAATAGACTTCTATTCTTTGGTTACATTCAACCCATTTTTTCCCAATTTTGTTATGGCATTTGAATGTGTTTTTGTGGGTTTTTTTTTAATATATTTTATTGATTTTTTACAGAGAGGAAGGGAGAGAGATAGACAGTCAGAAACATCGATGAGAGAGAAACATCGATCAGCTGCCTCCTGCACATCTCCCACTGGGGATATGCCCGCAACCCAGGCACATGCCCTTGACCAGAATCGAACCTGGGACCCTTCAGTCCGCAGGCCGACACTCTATCCACTGAGCCAAACCGGTTTCGGCTGAATGTGTTTTTTAAATGTATTAGGTCAGATGTCATCAGTGTCTCCAATGAGTGGAGAGATAAAAATTACCAGGTGTTGAGAAAATCTGAAACTTACAGCAGTTGGTCCTTGGACCACAGTTTAGTCTTTTTATAAAATGAATGTATTCCCATTGCGAAAACTTGTGATATTTTGATGATTAAGTGATAGATTCAGGTTATAAAAGATAAGATTTTTAAAAGCCACTTGAAATAAATATGGCAATATCAGTGTTATTAAGAAGTGCTTTCATCTCATTCCTTATTTCTTTTTTAAAAAAGCTTGGTCACATCCTTCCTTTTAACTGCTAGTGTGCGCTCAAAGCTAAAACACTCCTTAGAAAGCATACTGAGAAGCCATGCACACTAGCCCCCGGTTAATTATGTTCTCAGTTTTCCCTGCTCAATACTAAACTATTCTCTGCAAACAGGAAGTGTATAGATTGAAGGAAAAAGTATGTGCTCTGGTATTATCTGGTAAGAAGAAGAAAGAAGCACACTTAAGAGAGATCTCATGTCAGGCTCAAACTATTGTCTTAAAGTAATTGTGAGAGTCTGTCAGCAGCTCACACAGTGACCCAGGGGGCGGAGGTTAGCAGGTTGTCAGGCCAGGTGTCAACTGTGAGGTAGGAGAACTCAGCCAGAAAAGTGGCTTCAGACACATTGGATTTTATCGGTGTCTCCACCTGGAAGGCTGCCTTTTACAGATGAGGCTTGGGGTGGCGGCTTTGATGACAACCAGGTTGGGCTTGGTTGTGAACATGAAGGAACTATCAAGACGTGCACAGAAAAGTGCATGCACCCACATGTTTGTATGTAATTTTCTTTTTTTCTCATATAGGAGCAGAAATGCATAAAAGCAGCTGGAAAAGCAGAAGACATGGAAGAAGGAGCCAGCGGCAGAACCCTAGACTCAGACAACACAGACCTAACGAGAGGCGAGTGCTGTTCCCCAGTGCCATTCTGGCATTGTCCAGCACCCTCCCGTGCACGCGGGTACCTGGGCATCTCGTCCAAATGCAGGGTCTGAGGTGGGGCCCAGCGAGAGTCAGCACTTCTGACAAGCTCCCAGGGGAAGTTGCTGCTGCAGGTCAGCCTGCCTCCCACGCCTTGAGTAGTGAGGAGATATGGCCACACTCTTCTTTGTTTTCAGAGTGACCATGACTTCTGGCCAGAGCATTGGCCATGAGATTAGAGTAGACATTATCTGATACCACAGAAGGAGGATTGTTTCTCCATTTTATAGACTCCCTCTCTCTTTTCCTGTCTTTTTTTCCCCCATCCAATGACAATAGCATTCTGGAATTATAATTAATTAATTCAATAAATCCTGAGAAAGAAGCTATATATATATATATATATACATATATATAAAATATAGTATTTAAAAACACAAAAAGGTATAAAGAATAGTACAATGAATGTGTACCTTCCACCCAGCTTAAAAAATAAAGCCTAGTCAGTACTTAGCTGAAATCCCAATATGAGCATTTTCCACTCTGTTTATTTTCCTGCATGAAGGAAGTGCAAGCATCCAGGCTCAGAACAAGGTCCCCCCTCACCTCCTGGCAGGAGAGGACACCTCTTCACAGTCAGGGTTGCTGGTGTGACTTCTGGCCATAAGAAGTCTGCACAGCCCCCACCTCACCAAAGGGGACCTGCCTGACAATTTTAAACTCTTCCATACTCCAGACCTCCTTTCAGAATGGATAGGTTTCTAGTTATAAGGTGTCAAAGGCCATGATGCTTCTTTAGACCGGCTTAAACCAAACAATAACAAAAAGCATCAGAATGATGTGGAATGGCCTGGCTGGTGTGGCTCAGCAGTTGAGCATCAGCCTAGGAACCAAGAGGTCACCAGTTTGATTCCTGATCAGGGCACATGCAGGAGGCAGCCAAATTGGTTATGTTTCTCTCTCGTTGATGTTTCTATCTATCCCTCTCCCTTCTTCTCTCTACAAAAAATCAAAAACATTTTTTTAAAATGTGGAAGGAACAAGGGCTTTGGAATTAAGAAGTCTGAGCTTGACACACTGCTTTTTCCTATAGGCAAGTTACTTAATCACTCTGAGTTACTCTTGTACAATACTTCACTTGTGAAGTTCACAACAATGTATATACAGCCCCTAACGGGCTGCCTGGCTCCTGATAGGCCCTCCGTATGGGATGGGCCTCTTTAGGTGCAGAATAAAACGTTACTGTCAGCCGAAGTCCCAGACTTGACCAATACTGTAGAAAGATGGGGGCAGTGCCCAGTGTTTGTATGTTTTGAAAGGAGAACCATGGATACTTTTTGTGCCCCAGGCCTTCCCACAAGAGCACAATGCATAGTACAGTGTGATCTGTGCGAGAGTCTACACTCAGCTTTGGCAGAGTTGTGTGGAAACACACTGGACAGCCACCTTTTGAGCTCTATGTGGAAAGAATGGGGCAGCAGTCCTTGGACTAGAAACACAGACATTTGTCATGACACTTCATCCTCCTTTCCTCCTGCTGCTGATCACAGATGAGCTGCCTCAGGAAGGTCTGAGCCATAAAAAGGGAGAATAAATTTTCCCTGAAACCATGCATCATTAGTATTTATAGACAAAAGAGGAAGTTCTTTCATTCCTTCACCCTCATTTTGCAATTTGTGCTCCTTTTGGTGTGGAGGAGGGAGAGGGGAAGTTCTTGATTTTAAAGAGGATTTTATCAGGATTCTAAAATTAGGTCTTTTGCACTGTCATTATATCCTTTAGCCTATAATTGCCATGGACGCTGCCTATAGCTTTGCAAAATGAGTGTTTAAACTATGGCTCTATCTCAGTATCACTGAGCACATCATTCTGTGTCCTGAACCCCAATTTCTCCATCTGTAAAGTTGGGTAGCCAAGTACAATTTAAACTCTGTATTGCTGGATCCAGTAAAGAATGAAATTCACCTGGCTTTATAAATGAGCCCAGCTGGTAGAATTCTTTATTATTATTATTATTATTATTATTATTATTATTATTATTGTTTAAAGTATTACATATGTCTCCTTTCTTTTTCCCTGATTGATCCCGCCCCCAAGACACGCTCCCACTGCTCCGGTGTCCTTGTCCATTGGTTATGCTAATATGCATGCATATAAGCCCTTTGGTTGATCTCTTAAACCACCACCACCACCACCATCCCACCTTCTCTCTGAGGTTGGACTGTCTGTTCAGTGTTTTTTTGTTTCTAGATCTGTTTTTGTTTTTGTCCATCAGTTTATGTTGTTCATTATATCCCACATATGAGTGAGATCATGTGATATTTATCTTTCTCCAACTGGCTTATTTCACTTAGCACAATGCTCTCCAGGTCCATCCATGCTGTTGCAAGTGATAAAATTTCCTTCTTTTTTACAGCAGCATAGTATTCCATTGTGTAGATGTACCACAGTTTTTTAATCCACTCACCTGCTGATGGGCACTTAGGCTGTTTCCAAATCTTAGCTATTGTAAATTGTGCTGCTATGAACATAGGGTGCTTGGTAGAATTCTTATTGGCAAAGATTTCTGGTCTTCTTTTCATCCAGAAAATTCCAAAAGACCTCATGAAGTGCTCAGGTGAGGAGATGAGAAAAGGGAATTACTGTGACATCATCCTTTTAAGGATCAGAGACAAAACCTTGCTCTAACTGGTGTGTTTGCAATAGGTAAACCACTTTTAAGGAAAGCGGGGTTAATGCTTCCCAAGTAATGGAAGGTGAGAGGGTCCGGGGTGAAGATGTGGCACTGCCTGAGCTACCCCTGCCAGGACCCACAGTCAGAGAATGACTGGGCCACCAGCCCTTCCCTGGACGTGACCGTGACTGTGTCGACAGGTGTAACACAGGCGCACAGCAAAGCCCACAGGATTCCGACCATGGTGATGGGGAGGTTCCGTCGACCTCGACCAGCACAGCTGGGAGTTCTTCTGTGCCAGGTAAGGCAGTCTGCTGGTTAGGACTCCTGGCCCTCCCCACAGGGAAAGATGAAACCTAGTCCTGACTCGTCAACTGGTTATGTCTGTTCAGGCCGCCCATCCTCTTGTGTGTATGCACTTGCATGAGGGTTAACTCCATGTATGTTACCAGCTCATTTGGGCTTAAAGGAAATTCTGGGAGCAAATGGGAACAGTAAAGGGAGGAACTGGGTACGCCAAGAACTGTGATCCTGAGGCACACAGCACCCCCACCCCTGAACTGGGCCCAGGATGGTGACTGACAGTGCTAGCCTACCTCCCGCCCCTTAGAAAAGATAGGCAGCTGTGAGCGGGGTGGACAGGCCACTGGGCTCCTTTCTAGAAGGGTCAGGTCACAGTGTTTTAAGTTGGATTTTATTTCTTTTGACTAAAGATCTACCAGGGTATTACTTTGACCCCGAAAAGAATCGGTACTTCCGCTTGCTCCCTGGACATAACAACTGCAACCCCCTCACGAAGGAGGGCATCCAGCAGAAGGCAGTGGAGGACAAAAGGCTGCAGCTGCTAGAGGAAGAGGACAGGCAGACAAAGGTGGGCTCCACGCTCGGGGGCCGCCTGTCCCCTGCACCCCTGACAGCCCGCATCCACGGCTGAAGGCGGGTGCCCATGCAGCGCCCCTGCACGCTCCGCTTAGTGCACTTCTGGGATGTGGTGGTGCCTTTTCCCTGACAGGAACCTGACGAAGAGAACAGAACCAGCGAGCAATCCCCTCCCACTCCACTTTCCCAATTTGCCGTGTTTCATCAGTGATTCTCACATTTGTCCTTCCCTGGGGGGATCTTGAAAAGCAGCATGATACAGTTTCAGTAACTGTATATTTTAAATAGAAAACCAGGGTACATGGTTTGGATATGAGGGTTTCTTAGATGCCAGGACATTTGGATGGTTACGGGGCAACAGAACGGAAAATCCGGGGCCCTGGGGCCCCATAGGTCGAATGGAAAGCACGATGCAGACCTGAGTGTCCAGGGCCATTCCTACACTCGCTAGCGTGGCGGCTTCTCCCAGGTATAGCGTGACTGGGGGCTTGGACAGAGGCACTGACCAGACCTTCTAGTCACATATTCTTGCTTGTGATAGGCTTTTCCTCTTTTTTTTTTAATATATATATATTTTATTGAGTTTTTACAGAGAAGAAGGGAGAGGGATAGAGAGTTACATCGATGAGAGAGAAACATCAATCAGTTGCCTCCTGCACACCTCCCACTGAGGATGTGCCTGCAACCAAGGTACATGCCCTTGACTGGAATCGAACCCGGGACCCTTCAATCCGAAAGCCGACGCGCTATCTACTGAGCCAAACCGGCCAGGGCTAGGCTTTTCCTCTTGCCACGATGGGAGACCAGCCAAGGAGAACATCGGTTTATATGCATATAATTTCTGCCAATTTAGTACCTGTTTCTTCATTGCATCCTATGGAACTAAAAATATTCTCTGTTATTGTATAACATAAAACTTCACTGAATCTATCTTTTTTTTTCTGTAATTTAGAAAATAACCAGGATGGGATTTAATGCCACTTCCTTGTTACAAAAAAGCAAGCTGGGTTTTCTCAGCGCCACCAGTTATTGCCGGTAAGTCAGTGCCTCTTCACGAATATTCTTTTTCTGTTTTTTATTTCCATGGTCCAAGAATCCAATCAGGAGACCACATAGCTCATAGCTGCTCTGTGAGGAGCCTTCACAATTGAGGAGCTCTAGCTCACAGCCTGCCATCTGCGGCTGAACCAGCCCTGAGAGAATCACTCCTAGAGCACGGGGCCGACGTCTGCAGGAGGCCAGAGAGCGGAGAGGGGACCTAGGCAGAGAAATTGGGCAGACATTTCTCAGGATGTTTTCTCCGTTACTTATAAATCGTGTTTAGTTTAGTAGTAGGTCTTATCACTTTATTCCTGTGAGATTTCTGCCTCCTTTTCTCTTTACCTAAACAGTTACAAAAAATGGAACATTAAATAGATGTATGTGCACTAAACTTTATTTAAGTACTTATGATTCCTGACATAATTCTAACTAAAGCCCTGTGAGATAGGTAGACACCTCCTCTGGTTTCTAGAAGAGACTGAGGCTCAGAGTGGAGTGATTTTTCTCAAGGTAAAGCTAGAAAGGATGGGATCTGACTCCCAACCTGAGCTCCTAACCCCTGTGTTCTGCTGCCTCCCACTCTGTGTGGACAGGGGAAGAAACACCCTGAGTTTGGGTGGTTTATAGGGGACACAGCTCTCATCTTGGAGCAAGACCGCCTTCCCTGTAGGCCAGCCCTGCAGGAGGTATGAGGCAGGGCAGGTAGGAACCTGCCTCTCCTTCATTTCCCTAAAAGAGATAAATATCTAGGTAAAAAGACCTGTTCTTCTCCCTAAAACATGCTTTCTCCTTCGTGGAGGGGGAAGGGGCAGTAAGGTGGACGGCCGCATGCCTGGGCTCTTCCCATTAGCTGGGTGTGTGCCCTTCGGCGTATTTCATTTCTCAGGCACCTTCTCTTGGTCTCGAGAAAGAGTTGTACCGGCCGTAACCGGTTTGGCTCAGTGGATGGAGAGTCGGCCTGTGGACTGAAGGGTCCCAGGTTCGATTCTGGTCAAGGTCATGTGCCTTGGTTGCGGGCACATCCCCAGTAGGAGGTGTGCAGGAGGCAGCTGATCAGTGTTTCTCTCTCATCAATGTTTCTAACTCTCTGTCTCTCTCCCTTCCTCTCTGTAAAAAAAAATCAATAAAATATATATATTTTTAAAAAAGAGTTGTACCAGATGATCCCAAAACAGATTCCTCGAGTTCTAACTTTCTTTGACCCTGTAAATGGGCCGCTCATTTCTTTGCTTTCGTTTTCCTGAGAGTTCTAAAATTGGATTTATTTGGGATCTTGCTCATTTCCATTGCTGAGAGATAATAGGGAGAGGGCTAACGAGGTGAGGTGGGGCAGGGCAGACGCTCTGAATCTTCCTCATGGGGGTCTAGGTGCGGAGCCCACGCCCTCCCGCCCCTCTCTCCCCCTGCAGTTTAGCCCATGAGCTGCGAGTGAGCTGCATGCAGAGGAAGAAGGTTCAGATTCACAGCTCCGATCCCTCCGCTTTGGCAAGTGACCGATTTAACCTCATAATGGTGAGTGGGA
This sequence comes from Myotis daubentonii, assembly GCF_963259705.1. Taxonomy (NCBI): domain Eukaryota; kingdom Metazoa; phylum Chordata; class Mammalia; order Chiroptera; family Vespertilionidae; genus Myotis; species Myotis daubentonii. The sequence continues at coordinate 23,460,762 of NC_081840.1, read as the reverse complement.
GGGAGCCACACGTGGATGCCGGGGTATTGCTGCCGTGCCCGACCCTCTGTGCCCTGGCACTGGCTCCCATCACGCCTGGCCGTGTAGATGCCAGTTGCATAAAAGCAGGTGTCCACTAGGTTTTATAGTTTTAACAGGCACCTACTGGCTACCCATTGGCAGGTGCCGAACTAGCAAGTGAGGCCACGGCGACCGTTGTCCCCCCTACTGCAGCTCTGTCATTTGGCATGAGAGTCAGGGCCCACCGCACATTGACTGAGCCCCATCAGAAGGGCACACAGTGGTTCGGGAGTTTCCAGTCTTCCCTATACTGGGCAGGATTTGGTGGCCAACCCTAGTGCTCCCGTGTCCTCAGTAGCAACAGCACGTTACTCCCTTGCTTGCTGTTCTGACCTGAGTAGCAGGGGCCTGTAAGCCTGTGACCCTTGGCCTGCACACCCACCCTCATCATGCCATTTACAGGGAGCAAAAATCTCCTCTTCTCTTGGTTAGACCCAGGCTGGAAGCCAGGGCCAACTACTTGAGTCCAGGGTCCAGGGAAATGTTGGCAGATGATCCACTGCAAACGGCAGGAGCCGGCCTGCTCAGGTAGACTGGGGATTCGAGGTCACAGTAGAGCATGGCCTGCCCAGCAAGCCCTGTCTTTCCTGGAGGCCTAAGGAAAACCCAGGAAAGTGAGAGAGACACACAAAACAAAGAGTCTCACCTGGCCATTGTGGCTCAGTGGTTGCTTATCTACCTATAAACCAGGAGGTCAAGGTTCGATTCCCCATCAGGGCACATGCCTGGGTTGCAGGCTCAATCCCCTGTAAGGGGCGTGCAGGAGGCAGCCAACCAATGACTCTCTCATCATTTATGTTTCTATCTCTCTCTCCCTCCCTCTCTGAAATCAATAAAAATATATATTTTTTTTTTTTAAAAAAAAGAGCCTCAGCCTGATGATCTCCTAACAGGACCAGGGGCTGAAGCTGCAGAGTTGACCCTTGACATCTTGCCCCAGGAGACCTCAGTAGCAGAGCCCTTCCTCATAAGGGTGTCAGGGGCCAGGACTCACTCCCCCCATATGTGTCTGGGGAGACATTTGACCTGAATATTTTCTTGCAGTGAGTTCCCCTCAGGTCATCTCCGCGCTCCCTCACGGACAGGCGCTCTCGCCTAGTGAATATGCAGACACGGGGCTGTGAGAGACGGGCAGATGGTGTGAGGCCTGCGAAGTCACCCACAAGCCGCTTTCCCTTTCCAGGCGGATACCAACAGTGACCGGCTCTTCACCGTGAATGATGTCAAGGTTGGAGGCTCCAAGTACGGCATCATCAGCCTGCGCGGTCTGAAGACCCCCACGCTCCGGGTGCATATGCACGAAAACCTCTACTTCACCAACCGGAAGGTACTCCACCCTCCCCTTCAGCTTTGCAGCCCACTTGCCTTTGGGCCAGGGGCACTGCAGTGCTTAGCCAAAGTCAGATAGAGGAGAGAACCTTGGGAGGAAGCCAGCGCTCTGTGCCTCATTTCCCCAAGGGAGAAGTGGAGTTGTAGATCCTGAGAACCATGGAGGAAGCAAAGGCCTCAGGAGTTCCTTGTCTTGAAAGAGAAAAGAATTTAGATGTGGGAAGACTTGAAGTGATGCTTCCTTAGCTGGTTGTACGGACTTCCCTTCAAGAGGACTGAGTTGGTTCGAAGGAGCCCACACAAGGCACACAGTTCCTGGGAGGTGGGCTGCAGTAGCCGGGGTGGAGGGTCCTCCCAGTGTGTCAGGACGATGTGTCAGTCGCTCAGCCAGTCTATGGCTGACACAGGTTTACATAAATGTGAAAAGCTTGATGTCTAAGGGGCAACCTTTAAACTGCAGTGGGGTGACAGCTGCATCTATACGGTAAGAAGCTGTGACTTTCTGTTCTTTGGGATATGAGCCACAAGATATGGAAATGGTTTCTGGGTAAAGTGAGATCCAGTCTGCCTTCAGAGTTAGGTGTGTTTCCTGCCATTGAAGAGAAGTCATTCCTGCCCTACAGGGTTTACCAGATGTCTCACTGTGAGGCCCATGCAGGACAGGCCTACGCGCTACCTCCTCCCTGTTCCTCTCTGAGGCTCTGTGTGCTAGGACAGGAGCTTCCTGTTCTCAGAATGCTTGTTCCAGCCCCTTCTAAAGGGGAGATCTATCCCCACAAGTTATTCCACAAGAAAGAATCTGTTTGTCTCCATGAGTTGTGGTCAGACCAATCTTTCCGTCTTGCTATGTGCTTCCTCACCAGGTGAACTCTGTGTGCTGGGCCTCGCTGAATCACTTGGATTCTCACATTCTGTATCTTTCGGCAGATGAAGAGGTTTGGTGGGGTTTGTAAAGTGGTATCTTAGAAGTCAGAAGACTGGACCATTCTGCACATACTTCACTCTTTCAGTAAGAGCACTGCACATGGTAGAAGACAAGGATTCCCATGATGCTCAGGGAAGTAGTTGAGGTCTTGGGGTGACTTTAAGGTCACTATGAACTTTAGCAGAGAATAAGGGAGAAAGGAACAGTAAAATCTTGGGAAGGAACCCCCAATCCTCCTGAAGCAGAGGGAGGAGCAAGAGCTGCAGTCGTCCCGAGGTGGGGTGGGCCCCCTGGGGGGTGGGGGCTGAGGCAGGCATCAGAGAAAGGGGGTTCCTTTGGCATGGGGCATGGGCCTGTGGGCTCTGGACCTGGGGTCCCTGCAGAGGTGGCCTTCTTTGGAGTACTCTTCATTCTAGTCTCTGCCTTCCCAGAGAGCCATCAGGGCTTCTTTGCTGGGAGCACAGTAGTGCAGTGTCAAGGTAGCTGGACCCTTCATCTGGGGTCCATGGGGTTTCTCGATGCATAGGACAACTGTCCGACACGTGATTCACAAAAGAATATTGTATGACCCCAAGCCAAAGCCACATGTTAATGAGTCTTGCCTTGAATCATTTCCATAATAAATGAGTTATTAAAATGATGGCCACTGGTACCCAACACCTACTTCATGAGTTGCCATGCAGTTAACAGTTAACATCTGTGAATGCACTTAGCACAGTGCTTGGCATGTATGGGTCCTCAGCAAATGATGGCTGCATCTGAACCTGTTTTTAAATGTATGACTGACTCTGTTTCAGAGGGTTTTAGAGCCTAAATTAGAGATCTGATTATAAATTTTACATAGACAAAACTGTGTGTTTGGTAAATTGAAAGTTTTATGTGGCTTTATTTTGGGGTGATGGCACCACCTATGACTGTGATGATGTTACCAGAGGACAGAAGAGGCCAAGCCTTAAAAGAGAGAGAAAACAACAACCTCCCTCTCATTTTTAAATTTAAAAACAGTATGGTATTTTTTCATGTTTCTGTGGGCTGAGAAGAGGATAGAAATCCATGTAATTGGGTTTGAAGAGTATGAAGAGTATGGTCTGTTGTTACTTGCTCAGCGGCTTGCCCTCTGGTGGTCATCTCAGATAATCTTCAGGCTTTTGTGCACCTGCTGCTCCTGCTGCAGAACATGGAGCTTGCTTCCTTTACAAAAATGGTACCTTTTGAGACCTGCATTCTGCATTTTCCCCAAAGAGTGGTGGAAGGTTAGACTAAATTCTCTTCTACACTTGCTGGGCTCTTTGTTAACCTGTGGCCTGTTACAGGATTAAATCTACAATTCTGGCCCTGTAAGTCATTCCAAAGTTCGGCTGTAACCTGGGTTTCAACCATGTAACTGAAAGTGCATGTGTAAGGACATTTTCCCCACATCATAGCCCTCCATACTAGAGATACTTACTATCTAAGGCAACATGACACACACGCATCAGACAGACTGCCAAAAATGTTGCCTGATTGCTTTGCAAATATTTATATTTTTTGATGAGGTGTGTATGTGTATTCATTCCCCCAACATCTACTGAGCATATACAATACCTGTGCAAAGTGCTGGAGATGGGCAGCTCCCCAGGTGATCAGTCTGTAGTGATGTCTGTGTTGCAGCTGGATGTAAGAGGGATGCAGGTATTGGGTCAGCCGGCCTGGAGGAGATTCCTACATGGAAAGAAGGGGCCGGTGCTCCATCAGGAGAAAGAGTCAGGAGACCATGCACATGGGTATCCACGATGTCTCTGGCTAAGGAGGGCCTTGCAAGACTGAATCCTCAGGGATGTGGGATGCCCATGGAAGACTGTGATCATGGAGTCATTTCTTATACAGGGTGACGACGGTGAGACCTCAGACAGAAGGCTGCTGCAAGATTAAGCGGGCAGTGGAGAGGGAGTGAGTGATGAGCAGGAGTGGAGGAAAGGCACGCGTCTGAGAGGCTTGGGACCCAGGCCAGCCAATGCTGGTGTTTGGAAGAGTCCAAAGATGGAACTCCAAGAGAGGTGGTGTGGAGAACATGGAGCGTGTAGTTAGAAGTTGTGCTGCACGACCACAGGACAGGACTGGAGGGTGTTCATCAGATTCAGAAACGGGCTCATTGGAGACCTTGGGGAGGACACTTACTGGAAAGGTGTCATACCTGGATTTTAGTGAGTTGAGTGAAAGAAAGGCAAGGAGTGGGGATAAATGTAGGTTCTGATTGAGAGAAGTTAGGCTGTGAAGGGAAAGGGAGAGGAACCAAATCAATCAGAAGACAGTACAATAGAAAAGTAGGCAATGAATATAAAGAGACAGTTCAAAAGGGAAACCCACATGACTAATCAGATGAATCAGTACACCCAGTTATGGTTAGGGAAATGCGAATTTAAATAATGGGGAAGATTTTTACCCTTTCAGATAAGCACACATTTTCCAAGTCTGATAGTGCCAAGATTTGACAGATGTGGAGAATGGGGAACAGTGCTGGATAAGTGCATTGATATAACCACTTTAAGTTGGAAGTTGGGGGTGCAAGAACCTTACAACCCATAGGCCCATCCGCTCTAGATATAGACACAGGAGCAGCTTCCAAGCTGCAGGTCATGGCCTGTCAGTGGGCTATGAAAGGAATTTGTGAGCAGCATTTTTAAAGTGAAATAGACTAGAAAATATGAGTTTCATACTTAGTAAGGGCAAATCCTATATAATAAAACCCTAATATGCAAATCGACTGAATAGCAGAACAACTGGTTGCTATGATGCACACTGACCACCAGGGGGCAGGCGCTCAATGTAGAAGGTCACACAGGGGGAGTGCCGCTCAGCCAGAAGCCTGGCAAAGGGCTGGCAAGCACAGTCCACAGCAGCGCTAAGGAGCAGCGAGCTGAGTGGTAAGAAGCAGCGAGCAGGCGGGTGGTAAGGAGCAAGGGGTCCTGGACTGTGAGAGGGCTCTGGACTGTGAGAAGGCACAGGCCAGTCTGAGGGAAACCACCCCCCCGCCCCCCGCCCAGTGTAAGAATTTTGTGCACCGGGCCTCTAATATTTTATAAAACTTTTATTTCAAATATTTGTGTGTGTGTGTGTGGCATGTAGTACTGTAAAATTAAATTCTTACTCTGGGATTAAGAAACACTGCCTTAGAAAAGGCTCCCACACATGGGCCTGGGAGACAGGAAGGCACTCATTCCAGCAGAAGAGCAAAAAGAGAAGCAACCACCTAAGTGCCCAGCAGAAGACGAATAAATCAGTTGTGATGCATTTATACAAAGAACGGTGTAAATGAAGGAACTGGGGCTACCAACCTCAACACTGATAAATCTAGAAGGCAGTGGAGATTGGTCTGTGTGATACCGTTTACATCTGTTTTTAAAACAGTAACATTCTTTCTATTGCTCATGGACAAGTATGCTGTGGCAGGATGACATGGCCTAGAACGCAGACCAATTTTAGAACGGTGCTTCCTTCTGGGTGAGGGAAAGGGAGAATTGGGCTGGGGAGGGGTCAGAGAGGGCTGTTAACTGTGTCTGTGACATTTTTTCCTTTGAAAACATCTGAAACTAAATGTGGGAACTGTGAGTGTGTTCAATCTGGCTTTGCGGGTGTTATTTTTGTAATTTTTTGAAGGGCACCGATGCCCATTCCCCTCCCAGAGGAGAGCTTGTACTTGACTGTCCTTAACGGAGTTTCCAGGCTGTGCCTCATGGGGATCGCGGAGACTCCGGGCTGTGCCACCCTGCTCCCAGCGTCACTGTTCGTCAATAGTCATCCAGGTACCAGGGCCCCCCCCTTTTTTTAATAAGGAGATATTGTGACAGAGGTCTCTGTCCTCTGCCTCCCCGAGGCTACAGCCAGCAACACCAGAAGCTCCTTGGCGAAGGATTGGACCAGGAGGGGTGGGAACCACAGGCTGAGTGAACCAGTCAGAGTTTGCAGGGTGGGGACAGCAAGCACCTGTGGGGAGTCCTTACACCTGACCCAAGATTCGTACTGGAAGCATGTGCATCTTTCTTTTTAAAAAATATTTCCATTGTTTTTTAGGGAGAGGGAGTAAGAAACAACAATGATGAGAAAATCATTGATTGGCTGCCTCCTGCACATACCCTACTGAGGGTTGAGCCAGCAACCCAGGCAAGTGCCCTGACCAGGCATCGAACTGTGCGTAGGACGATGCCCAACTGTCTGAGCCACACTGGTCAGGGATGCATTGGCATCTTTACGTATTTCCTTCTTTTGGGTCATTTCAGGGGCCAGAACACTTAAAAGTATGTGTAATCAATGCAAGAAATCAAAACATTTGAGCTGCTGGTACAGATCATTCACAAAGGTGTGGCCCACTGGTGTTATTAGGGATAGTTACATTCTCTGGCTGAAGGCAGTTCAGAATTCTGGACTTCTTCCTGGCAGCATTCTGAAAATTAAGTTTCCAGCCTTTCAGAGAATTAGGATCAATTAGACAAGGGTCAGGCCTCTAAGAGTACAGGCTTCAGGCAGACCAGCACGAATCCCAACTTGAACAGATTACTTAACCTCTGTAGAGTGAAGATGATACCCACCCATCAGGTTACATGGAGTGTTAAATGAAGTCACATACACTTGGCATAGGGCCTGGCATTTCATTAAACAGCTAGTGTATGGGGCAGGTATTATCACCAAGTTACAGATGAAGAAATAGGCCAAGAGAAGTTCAGAATTTGCCTTTAAAACTAATCTGTGGCCTGATCCATGTGGGTCAGTGGTTGAGGGTCACAGTTTGATTCCTGGTCAGGGCACATGCCCCCTCCCCCACCCCCCGCCCCCGCCGGGCTGTAGGCTCAATCCCACAAAACATCCTGGGTTTTGTGGTAGCAAAAAAACACCCTGGTTGTCTGGGGTCCCTGGTCAAAAGTGGCTATTCTGAGAAAGACTAGCAGCTATCGGGGAGGCAATGTAGAGTCACAGATCAGAGGGCTTCAGTCTCAGATCACAATATTAGATGTGCAATATCAAGCAAAACATTTTTTAAATAAACTTTTTTATTGATAAAACATAAAGGGCACAAATATTAAGTATATAGTTTAATCAGCTATCACAAGGTAAATATAGCCACCACCCAAGTTAAACAGAATTTCCAATACCCTCCCAATTACCATTTCCCTAAAGGGAACCACTGTCCTGACTTCTGACACCAGTTTGTTTGTTTGTTTTTAAATATATTTTTATTGATTTCAGAGGGAGAGGGAGAGAGAGAGAAACATCAGTGATGAGAGAGAATCCTTGCTCGGCTGCCTCCTGCACGCCCCTGAGCAGCTGTTCCTGGAGGTTTCCCAAATCAGTGGTTACTGGCATGGCGGCCTGAAGGGAAGGTCTCTGTCCCTCGAGGGCAGCCATGCTGTACATTCACTGCTTCTCTCAGCAGGAGACCGGCCTGGCATGCTCTGCAGTTTCCGGATCCCTGGGGCCTGGTCCTGTGCGTGGTCCTCGAACATCCAGGCAAATAACTGCTTCAGCACAGGTGAGCCAGGGCTGCCACCCCAGGTTCCCAGAGAGAAGGATGTTTCGGACCTTAAATCCCCATATCCCGTAATCCCTCTCCCAGATTACAAGTGACACTTGTCTCTCCGCCCCATCTCTGTCTCTGTCAGGCTTGTCTCGGTGGGTCCTGGTGACCAACGTGGTGACGGGACACCGGCTGTCGTTTGGGACGAGCAGTGATGTCTTGGCCCAGCAGTTTGCTGTCATGGTTGGTGGGACGGGAAGGGCCTAATACAGTTTCCCAGGAGTGGAAATTTTGCTGGATTGAAATTGGGTTCCCGTGTGACAGTTCTTCCTCATCCCCCCCTTTACAGAGGAAAATGGCATGAGGAAGGATTAAGGGTTTCTTAAATGTGTCTTTACTGAATGAAAGGTGACTGATCCAGAGAGGCCTGGCTGAACTGGCTTTAAACAACTTCCTGTTTAAATGAACTGTTAGCAATTCTTGAGTAGCACTTGGATTAGCCAATAGGACAAGCAGTTTTTTGTTTTTAATATGTTTTTATTGATTTTTTTTTTAGAGAGGAAGGGAGAGGGATAGAGATGTAAACATTGATGAGAGAGAAACATCAATAGGCTGCCTCCTGCACACCCTCTAATGGGGATTGAGTTTGCAACCCGGGCATGTGCCCTGACTGGGAATCAACTGGGGACCTCTTGGTTCATGGGTCGATACTCAACCACTTAGCCCAGGGGTGGGCAAACTTTTTGACTCGAGGGCCACAATGGGTTCTTAAACTGGACCGGAGGGCCGGAACAAAAGCATGGATGGAGTGTTTGTGTGAACTAATATAAATTCAAAGTAAACATCATTACATAAAAGGGTACGGTCTTTTTTTTCAATAGTTTTATTCATTTCAAACGGGCCGGATCCGGCCCGCGGGCCGTAGTTTGCCCACGGCTGACTTAGCCACACCGGCCTGGCAAGCAGTTCTTTTTCTTTTTTTAACATTTTATTTTTATTGATTATAGAGAGAAAAGGAAAGGGAGAGAGAGATAGAAACATCAGTAATGAGAGAGAATCACTGATTGGCTGCCTCCTGCACACCCCACACTGGGGACCAATCCCGAAACCTGGGCATGTGCCCTTGACCGGAACCGAACCTGGGACCCTTCAGTCCACAGGCTGATGCTCTATCCACTGAGCCAAACTGGCTAGGGCATAAGCAGTTCTTTTAGTATATAAATTAAGTCCCAGTTCATAGTCTTTAATAGTTTCATAGACAGCTTTCAAGTTACACATTTTATAAATTTAAAAATCAAAATTCTAGTCTTAATGTATTTCAAAAACTTGTTCCACAGAGGAGGTAGTATGCCAATCTGCTTCCAGCAGTAAGCACAGAGTTCATTAATTCAGGTTTCTTCAGCCATCTTCCCTCTCTATTTAGGACCCCATGTCTTACCTGGACCTCTGACCTCTCCTACTCCATCCTCATCACCCCAGCTTCTCACACGATCTTGGTGGAGACAGGGCGCCATCACTTGGGCTTTAGAGTGAGGCCTAAGGGGCCAGTGCAGCCAGTGGGGACGACCTTGGGGGGACACATGAGGCCCAATTCTTCTCTGCTTTCATTAGGAACCCTCCCAGCTCCACTGAGGCTCAAACTCTGACCACCCACACCTCTGATCCAGGAGAGTTGGGACGGGGGAGGGCACACCCCTCCCGGCCTTAGCGGGAGGTACCAAGCAGTCCCTCTTTCCACAGACTCCTTTGCTGTTTAATGGCTGTCGCTCTGGGGAGATCTTTGCCATTGATATTCGATGTCGAAATCAAGGCAATAACTGGAAGGCCACTAGCCTGTTCCACGACTCAGCGGTGACATCTGTGAAAGTCCTGCAGGAGGAGCAGTGCCTGGTGGCATCCGACATGGCTGGAAAGGTACAGTAGACTGCAGGCAGCTGCCTTGCTGGGAGCCCAGTCTGGTCTAGTCAGACGTGGAACTGGTTCTGGTGCTTTTGATGGAGTCTAGGTCTCAGGAGTTTGAGGCTTAGACTTTTCTAACCGGAAGAGGTGTTTGGAGACCACCTGCCCTCCCTCATTCCTGGGGTTCACCAGTGTACCTGCTGGACCCTCCTTAATGGTCCCGTGTGCTGCTTCCCTCAGATCAAACTGTGGGACCTGCGGACCACCAAGTGTGTAAGGCAGTACGAAGGTCACGTGAACGAGTACGCCCTCCTGCCCCTGCACGTGCACGAAGAAGAAGGACTCCTGGTGGCCGGTACTTGGGGCAGGGGAGGTTCCAGCCACCGAATTCTATCCCTTGGCCCCCAGCATCTGAAGCAGCTGAGGGAGACATTACTTTAAAACAGAACAGAATATAGGGATCGTGGACTGTTGGGATTGGGAAGACTACATGGGACAGCCCTTTGTTCCCACATCAGCGGACAAACATTTCAGTAACGGGCAGGTCAGGTGCAGTACACAGCAGGTTGGGAGACTTGGATGGAGGGTTTACATCTGTTCACCAGGTCAGCATTCAGTGTGACCTTATCCCATTATGCAACTTCCTGTCAAAAAGCTTGGGCTCCCTGTTCTTTGAACTTGTGTGTGTTTCCAGAAGAGGATGCTGGAAAAAGAAGTTAAGGCCATTGTAAAGAAACTGATGCCTGGCTCCTGTAACACCATCCCTTTGTGTCCATGATTTGTAGAACAGGAAGCAGAGCTGTCTAGCCACTAAGCCCTATCGAAAGCTGTTACAAGAGTATACTGTTCGTGGACAATAGAATATTCTGGCAGCTGGAAGTTTGGTGGTTGGACAAATGAAATAGTAGGCTCTTGACATTAAGGAATCTATTCTCAGCCTTCTTAGATCCTCAAGCTTGCTGCTACTCCTGCAGAAAGAACTTCTTCCTGAAACCTTGTTGTGGCTAAGCAGTATCACTTGGTTAGAACTTTCTTAGGCTCCTTTACTACCTTCACCATCACCAGCAGTTAGCTTCCTTTTAGTCTGTTTTCCACGGGTTTTCAGCTCAGGAGAGTTTAGTGTTCTGGCTAATAGAGACACCTTGTTGACAGGCAGATGGGGGTCGGGGGCCAGTTGCAGTGGTCAGTGACCTGCGCTACCTGGATCCACCCACAGCCGCAGGAGCAACCTGCTGTATGTCCCTCGGGTGCCTGCCCTCTTCCCCTGACGCTCCCCAGGACGCATACCATGTGTCTGGACCACCAGAACCAGTGGTGCTAGTGTCGCATTCCTCATCACTGAGCCCTGACGGCCAGGTGGTCTTGAGAACTAAGCCGTGAAGCCAGAAAGAGCTCTGGGGAGAGCTGCACCTAGTTTGTCCCCATGTGTAATGAATTCATTAGCTCTCCGTGCCTACTGTTTTTATAAATAGGAAAGCGGTTGCACGTCATCGAGACCAAGTTGGGGCTGGGCTCCCTCTTTTTTTTTTTTTTTTTTTTAAATATATTTTATTGATTTCTCACAGAGAGGAAGGGAAAGAGACAGAGAGCTAGAAACATCGATGAGAGAGAAACATCGATCAGCTGCCTCCCGCACATCCCCCACTGGGGATGTGCCCGCAACCCAGGCACATGCCCTTGACCGGAATCGAACCTGTGACCCTTCAGTCCACAGGCCGACGCTCCATCCACTAAGCCAAACCGGCTCCGGCATGGGCTCCCTCTTGAGCAGCCATTGACACCAAGAGCAGCGCAGTACTCACCCATTAGCCAGACAACGAGCAAGTCCTCCAGGGTGTCACACAGCCAGTCGGTGCAGCTTGTCACTTGGAATACATGCAACTAGTTATGGTTCTAGAGGACCAGGGTGACCCATAACTTTGATTTTCAAAAACTACATATTATCAGTAGAAAAATTTTCCATTTGAGGGTTTGTGTTCTGGCTCCCAGGGAGTATGAGAAGCCATGTACACGAGTTCTCTGCACTCTCACTTACCTGCCGCGTGTCTGTCTCCCCTCCTAGTTGGCCAGGACTGCTACACGAGAATCTGGAGCCTCCGCGATACCCACCTGCTCAGAACCATACCCTCCCCACATCCCGCCTCCAGGACCAACATTCCCAGTGTGGCCTTCTCGTCTCGGCTTGGGGGTGTGCAGGGAGCACCGGGGCTGCTCATGGCTGTCCAGCAGGACCTTTACTACTACCCTTACAGCTAATTCTGCAGAGAACAGCCTGCAGGCATGTGGATTTGACTGAATGGAGTAAAGAGTAGCCATACCTCTGCCGTATGCTGTTTCCAGTGAAGGCATTTTAAATGGATGCTCTGTGTGCACAGATCCCATCCATCCTGCTGCTGCGGACATGAAGATGCTGTGTTTTATGTGGAGACACTTTAGTGATGTATGTCAGTTAAGTTGTGGGCTCAGAGAGCTTGAAAGTCCTTTTCATAAAAGGTACCTATTTCCTCTTGTTGAATTCCTTAGAATAGTCCCTTCCCCCTTTTATAAAACAAAAATTACTTTTTCTAAGGGCTGAAGATTAGCAATACCTAAATTAAAGCTTCTTTCACCAAAAGCCCTTTCAAGAAGCCTAATGAGACTGATAGGCTAGTCCAGGGGTGGGCAAACCTTTTGACTCGAGGGCCACAGTGGGTTCTTAAACTGGACCGGAGGGCCGGAACAAAAGCATGGATGGAGTGTTTGTGTGAACTAATATAAATTCAAAGTAAACATCATTACATAAAAGGGTACGGTCTTTTTTTTCAATAGTTTTATTCATTTGGTCTGCGGGCCATAGTTTGCCCACGGCTGGGCTAGTCAGTGCCTGGGTCCCAAAAAGACATGCATCTGTACTTGAGAACACCAGCTGGAGAGAAGGGGAAGAGGAAAGTCCTTTTCCTCGAGTTTCTAGAGAAAGATTGGAGGCTGGAGTTTGGCCTTCTCACACTCAGTATCAGGAACAAATGTTTGGGATTCTCCTTTTCTTTATCATTCATGGGCATAGGGCAGAAAGGTGGATCATTTTAGAACAGTGGTTCTCAACCTTGGCCGCACATTAGAATCACCTGGGAATCTTTAAAATCCTGATTTCTGGGCCTCATTCTCCAGAAATTCTGTTTCTTTGTTATGGGGTGGGGCCACAACATTAGTAACAAAGAAACAGAATTTCCGGAGGATGAGGCCCAGAAATCAGGATTTTCAAAAGATTCCAAGGTGATGCTAATGTGCAGCCAAGGTTGAGAACCACTGTTTTAGAGGCTAGTAGACTCTAGCGCAGGGGTGGGCAAACTTTTTGACTCAAGGGCCACAATGGGTTCTTAAACTGGACCGGAGGGCCGGAACAAAAGCATGGATGAACTGTTTGTGTGAACTAATATAAATTCAAAGTAAACATCATTACATAAAAGGGTATGGTCTTTTTTTTTTTAGTTTTATTCATTTCAAATGGGCCAGATCCGGCCCGCGGGCCGTAGTTTGCCCACGGCTGCTCTAGCGGCTAGAGGTTTTAAGCAGGCCTTCGCGTGCCTTTTGTTGAGGCATCCTTTAAAATGTTAGCCACAGCAGCTCCTGTTTCTGTCATGGGGACTTGAATGTCAGATTCAAGGGCCCCATCTCAAAGAAAATAGGCTTTGACTTTTTTACTGTCTAAGAGAAGCAGTTTGTGAGATGTTTATACCAAATGTTAAAGAGCATGTCTTTCTACCAAACAATAAACCAGGAAGAACCTTGGCATGGTCGTTGATATTAATGATTTCATCATGGTGCTTGGCTACTGTAGGGACAAACGAACATGTACTTAAATCTTGGGTGAGGAAAAGGGGATCGAGATTGGGATCAGCCCTAACGGCTTTGCTGGGGAGCCTTCATTTGCCCACAGATCCACCTGTGTGCCCTTTTCACCTGCTCTTGTGTTCCCCAAGCTGACCTCTTGGCTCCTTAGCCATAGTGGGTTTAGCCAGGAGGACCTACCGGTAGGAAAGCAGAGGGCAGGAGAGATGGGACTGTTGTCCCTGGCTCCACTCCTGCTCGGCTGTGGCTGCATTCCAACAGCTTCTGTTGGAACACAGCTCTCTGGGTTCCAGGAACTTCTCTCCATTTGTCCCTTCAGACCTACAGCTGGTAGTTGCACCTCACTGCTGCTAGCCCAGAATGCTTCAGCTACCCCCATGAGCATTCATCTGCTTCCTGCCAGAACTCAAACTAATACAACTTAGTGTACAGAGAAACACATCAAAAGAAAAACAGATGAGAATGATTGGTCTTCTGCTAAATGGGCTACATGTTATAATAGTTTTAGTGCCTCGTATTTTATAAAGACCTTTACCATCTTACCTGATTTGATTCTAATAACTACACATAAAGGAGGTAGGACAGTATTAGTAATATAAAAATTACTAACATCATTAATAGGTAGAGAAATCCATGCACAGATGTTGAGTGACTTGCCTCAAATCACAGACCTTTTTAGTGGAGAATTGGGACTTGGAACCGGAAGACCTGAGACCACATTCTCTATTTTTCATGCTCCTCCCATCACTGACCATACTTGCCATTATAACTGGTGGTCTGGAGAAATCAGGAAGTGACTCGGTACAAGCATAAACACGCGATGCTAACATTTCATGATACTTAATCACCAGGTAAATGAAATTTTCTGGCACCAGTGGGTAAGAAGCTTGCTAATTCTTCTGTGTTTAATCATTTAGATTTGTCCCTGTATTGGCAACCCTGGCATACTGGCCTGTACATGGGTCCCAGGAAATAATCTATATGATTGAAGGGCCCAGGTGGCCACTTACTGCAGTCTCTTGGAGTAACTTTGGTGACATGCCCCTGCCCAAGAGCACAAACAAGCATAATAAGTGCTGAGTCATGACCTTAACATCCACACATACTTTTGTTCTCTCAAGATCTCAGTTAACACAATACACAAGTTCATTCATTACAGGATCTGCAATTTAGAATCACTGGTTACTGCATGTCCACTGCAGAGCTCCCCCCACTACCAATAGAGTTCTGTACTATGTCAGTGGAGCCCAAAGCCCATGGTTGGCTACTCAGTTCAACTTCGCTCTCTCCCCAGACAGTGGAGACATTCTGACTACTCAGAGAATACCAGGTGAGTTTTGACAAGCGTGGCCCTATCACCGTATAACTTCTCTTACCAACATAGCCCAAGTTCTTGTTAAGTAAATACATTTGTTGAAGAACCATTTCAGATTTTCATTAGGCTTTATTTTTAAAAAGTGGGAAGCTTTCAAAGTTCTAATTTAAATTTAGCAATTTATTCTTGATCTCTAGTTAGCAGTCACTGCTCCTAACATTTAGTCTAGGTTGTATGAAAAGCAGTTAAACTTAGCTGAGAAGTTGATTAAGCATTTTGATCTGTTTGCTTATTAACATAGTATTCTAAAGATTAGTATGTTATAGTCTCGAAGCAGTTTTCACTTGCATGTCTATTAGGCATTTTGCCCTGTTCCCCAGGTAGAGAATGAGCAGGCAGCGGTGACAGCAGCCCTGAGCTATGATAAGCCCTTTGTCAAATGGCCTCATGTTTGCTTGTTTGTAGCCTATAAAGAAATGAGAACAATGGCTATCAGAAATGCCCTCAGATAAACACGTGCCTCACACACCATCTTGCTGGGTAGCCACCCTAGAATTCAGCTGGCCCCACAGGCTCTGGAGGCTACTCAGAATCAGTGTCCCTGGAAGCATCCTTTGAGACCAAGTTAGTCCTACTTACCTGTCAGCCCTACATCTGTCCTGGTCTAAATCTTTCACATAACCATCTCCGAAAACAACTGCAGGCCAAACTCAGTTTCTCCTTCCATTTCCCCATTAGTTGATGTAAAAAGCATCTAGGCCCACTCCTTTAAGTCTGCCTCTCCAGGCCTCCCACTGCCTGGCTAACACCCCTCCCTTCAACGGCTTCTTGTGCCTCAGAATAAAATGTGTGTTCTTTTGAATTTGATCACATATGCCTCATCCTGTTGCCCCATCTCCACCTCCCACCTGGTGCTCTCAGGATACATGTTTCAAGTTCCTCCCTTACCTGCTCTCTGTTCGAACTATCCTCCATTCCTTTTCCTCTGAAAAGTCCAACTATTAGGCTTGGCCGATGTGGCTCAGTGGTTGAGCATTGACCTATGAACCAGGAGATCACGGTTTGATTCCCAGTCAGGGCACATGCCCGAGGTGCAGGTTCAATCCCCTGGGGGGCGGGGGGGGGCATGGGGGCATGCAGGAGGCAGCAGATCAATGATTCTAATTGATGTTTCTATCACCCTCTCCCTTTCTCTCTGAAATCAATAAAAATATAAAAGGAAAAAAAATGAATCCATAAATAAGTGGAACAACAAATCAATGTCTCCCATCCTCTTGCTCTAAAATCAATAAGAGGTTTTTAAAAACAACTTTATGCGGAGCATTATCTCAATCCATTAAGTTTTGCTTCCCAGCAATTGTTGACAATTTGGCTCAAATTCACACAAAAAAATCTAAAAAACAACTTCATGTAGCCCCTCCCTAAAGGAGGGCATGGGGAGGAACTCATCTGTGCTAATGCATGTTGGGATAGAGCAGTGGTCGGCAAACCGCGGCTCACAAGCCACATGCGGCTCTTTGGCCCCTTGAATGTGGCTCTTCCACAAAATACCATGTGTGGGCGCACACGTACAGTGCGAAATTGACTTAAAACTTTAAAGTTTATTAAGTTAATTTTAGGGAACGTTGTGGAGTGAAAGATGTAGTGTTGAGGATTGAGAAAGGTATGTTGAGATGGTTTGGACATAGAGAGAGGATGAACGAAAGGAGATACACAAAACAAGTATACAAGATGAGTGTGGATGGGAGAGTTGGAAGGGGTCAACCTCAGCAAACATACCTCAATCAGATTGAGGACGTTTTTAGCAAAGGCCAGCTTAGGAGTGCCCTAAGTTAATAACAATGTACCTACCTATATAGTTTAAGTTTAAAAAATTTGGCTCTCAAAAAAATTTTCAATCATTGTACTGTTGATATTTGGCTCTGCTGACTAATGAGTTGCCGACCACTGGGATAGTGGATACTCCTGCTGTGAGGAGGGACCAGGAGTTCCTGGGGTGTAGTTATATTGTTTCTTTATCCGGGTGCTGGTTGACTCTATGTTCAGTTTCAGAAAAATAAGCTGAAATGTGTATGTACACTAGAGCTCAGTGGGGGGTTTTAGGCCTTTGTTTTCATTCTGTATTGAGCTGGCTTCCACCTGATACTCAGCTGAGGCTAGGACTGGAAGTGTGGAGCGAGAAGACAGAACCTGGTGTGACTCTGACACTGGGTTCCCTTCCTTTCCTGTTGGTCTGACTAGTGTGAGGAAGTTCAGAATACTGTTCTGCGTCATTCCTGTGGCTAGGCAGACTCCCATGCTCAGGGGCGCCCCCGCATGGCCACAGTACAAACAGCAGGTCTAACAGGGCCACACCCTATACATCTCTCCCCTAACCTTCCACATCAGGGGTCCTCAAACTTTTTAAACAGGGGGCCAGTTCACTGTCCCTCAGACTGTTGGAGGGCCGGACTATAGTTTAAAAAAAAAAAAACTGAACAAATTCCTATGCACACTGCACATATCTTATTTTGAA
Source organism: Myotis daubentonii (assembly GCF_963259705.1). Lineage (NCBI taxonomy): Eukaryota > Metazoa > Chordata > Mammalia > Chiroptera > Vespertilionidae > Myotis > Myotis daubentonii. Next base: position 23,443,403 of record NC_081840.1, on the reverse strand, counting down.
TTAAAAAAACAAAACGGAAACAAATACAATATTTGTATTTGCATGTGGCCCACGGGCCGTAGTTTGAGGACCCCTGCTCCACACCCTGCCCCGCCGACCCAAGTAGAGAGAAAAGAAGAAAAGGGACCCTGAGCAGGAATGAGAAAGACAAGGGAAGAGAAGATGGGGCAAAGAAAAAGAGAAGGGACAAAGACCAAAGTGTAATTAATAGCCACCAGAATGAAGCAACAGTGGAGGATCGACAGGAGTTGGACAGACAAGACAGGGCAGGGGAATGACAAAAATTCCACCACCACCACCCTCCCCACCCCACCCCGTGTTTCCATATGTCTCTAGTAACACTCGCCTCCGCTGAGGGCGGATTCCCCAGGGAATGTGAGCCCACAGCCACCAGAGTGAAACCCTCAGAACACAAGTTAAGCAGCTGCTACCACGGCACCACACAGCACCCACCACGCTGCCCTGCCCGGGACCAGGCCGGCATAGCTCAGCCTGTGCTCTGAGCTCCCCACCCCACAAAACCTGGTCTCAAGCTCCGTGGAAAGCTCTGCTGAACAGCCCAAGCACAAGAGAACAGCACAGTGAGTGAGCAGGTGTGGAGCCCTAGAAAGAGTTCTCTGACCATCAGTTTGAACACACTTAAGGAATATCCACTAAGTTCCTGGTCCAGGTCAGCCAACTGGGCTGGGGCATGCTATCTAAGCAAAGCTGGGGAAAACAGCCCATTGTCACGAAATTAAAACCCATGTCATGGTTTTGTGGGTTTTGGCTATGCTTTTTAAGTTCTTATTAGAGTAATAACCTGAGGCATTTCCCAGTAAAATATGACCACCCTAGAAATACGCCACTCGCTTGGCTTCTGCTTGGAAAGCCACCAGCTACTTTCCTATCAGCTCGAAAGAGGGAGCCAGACTTACTGATGACGTGAAAGGAAGGAGCCGCAGAGCCCGCGTTCAGCAGGAAGTCCTTTATAACAGCGCGGTTGATACACAGTACTAGAGTAGGGCCTGTCACGGCCACGGGAGCAAGGGAGCAGGTCTGCAGACCAACACATTCCAGGGCTCCCGTCACACTGACACACCAGAGTGACCGCCACGTACCCCCTGAAGCTCCGCCCACCCACCAGTTCAGTCAAGAACTATGTCACTTTTTATATCTTCGTTTTTGGCCATTGAAGATAAAGTCCACCATGATGACAGGATTCAGCACAACAGTCTTTCCAGTCACACCAGAGATGGACGTCCCAGCTCTTAATGAGAAGCAAAAGTTCATTGACTTCTCTTGCAAGGACCAGAGAGAATTTGTTTCTTCATGATCTGTTGAAATATTTACAGATACTCAAAAAAACCAAAACAGAAAATAACTAACAGTCCATTCTGTGCTCTGTTTCCCTGGAAGATTGCTCATGATCACCCCTCCAATAGCTAGAGGGGTCATGTGTCTGGGAACAAAGAATTAAGACACTTCAAAATAAGCAATAAAAATCCTAGTGCAACACTCAGAAGCAGATGGTGGCTTGAGAAGGTCAGGGGGCGGGAAGCGGGTGCTCTCTTTCGGAGCAGGGTATGGCCTTTGGGAAGCCGAGTGGATGCACAGACAGAAGCAGCGACAAGCAGGAAACACTGTTGGGGAGACCCTCTTCCTTCCAAGCTCTCCCCGGGTACGAGGCTGTCACATCCCCCGCTCTCTGACTTCTCGGGGCGGAGGACCCTACCCCTCGCCCCCCACCCACGCCGGTGACCTGCACGCTCGGCTGAGTGGCCTCTGAAACAGGCTGAGGCCCGGGCCTGGGATGCAGTTCTGGAGGCCCAGGGAGACCCCCTCCGGGCTATTCCCAGCAAGCACCTGGAAGCTCACTTCCCCAGGCAACCAAGAGGCCGAAAGGGAAAGGGAAAGGGAAGGAGAGGCTTCGAAGGCTTGGGGAGAAGAAACGGTGGCCAGCAACACAGTGGCTTTGTACCTGGCTCGGTTTTATGGGAAGACCTGCTGCCACTGCCACCTTATCCCTGTGCTGGGGACAGACCGCATTCAGCCTGCAACCAGCAGCCTGGAGAGACTCCATCTGCCTTTCGTATGTCGACACGGGGATATATTTATTATTTTTAACTGATATAATGCAACGGCTTCGACAAGCTGCTCAGTCCTCTGCCCCGAGGGGTTTCTGCCTTCGGGCCTGCCGCCAGGCTCACCCCAGCTTGCCATCTGCCCACCCCGCACCGTGGGAAAGTGGCCCCAGGATGAGCAGAGAGGATACACACCACCACAGGTGACCAGGAGGAGGGCCTACCTCGATGAGACTTCTGTTTCTAACCCTGAGAACCTAAGGAATTGTGAAGGCTGGGGAGAGGGAGCTGGGGTTAAAGGTCACCGGGCTTTTTATTGCAGTTAAAGCAGACTCGGACAGGATGGTCCCAGCCTCGAGATGGGACGGCCCGGCGGTCATGGGAGCACTCGTCACAGAAGCCCTGGCCGCAGGCCCGGCAGTGGTGCTTGGAGAGCTTGATGCTGAACTCCTTCCGGCAGTTGTGGCAGTGCAGGATCTCGTGGTCGGGCACCCAGTACGCCGGCCGGGCCGCATCCTTCACCAGACCTGTGGCGAGGAAGGAACCATGTTGGGCGGGACACGCAGAACCCAACACCCCGTCCCACGGTGCACGAAGGAGTCCTCAGACCCTCCAGGGGCTCCCAATGCAACTGCACACAGCATCACCGAGAGACCTTTTACACGGGCAATGCCTGGTCTTCACCCATTCCACCCAGGCCACAGTCTTCAGGGCGGGGGCCCAGGACCTGAAATGTGCGTATCTATTAAGCTCTCCCGGTGTTCCTAAGGTGCAGCTGCATTAAGAACCACTGGAGCAACAAGAAGTCGGGGTCAGGACATCTCTTCATTGGAATGCCAGTTCCACTGAGCACCAGTTAACTAGCAGCTGAAGATTACAAGAGGTTACTTCTCAGGCCTTAGCTTCCTCATCTTTAACAACCCACCGTCAAGAGCTGTTATGGGGATTACAAGCACTAACACGTCTTACCCACGGGCCTGAGACCCGGCCACAGGTGAGCACAGCTGGCAGGCTCTGTGCACCCAGGGCAGCCGGCCTCTCCCAGTTACCGTGACAGCAGATGCAACCTGAACTTCAAGCCTGGGCAAATGCATCTATTCCTACACCCCGGAGTCAAAGCTCACTGTCTGCTCGTCCTGTGAGCCACAGTGATGCCATCTGTTACACGCCATTTTCAGTGCCACCCACCCAGGAGACCTTGGTCTCTCCCCGACAAAGGGCTGCAGTACCCCAGCCCGACAACCCGGCCTGAGCCCTCCACACACTGGTGGGTTTCCCTTCCTCTCCCTCTTCCCATCTTGGTTACAATGCCTGGTCTTCACCCCATTCCACCAGGCCAGACGTGAGGAGCTATCTTACATCCTAAATGAGGAATAGCTTGGCTGGTGTGGCAGATTAAACAACCACAAATTCTCTGACACTCGTGCCCCCTCCTTGAATCTAGGCAGGCTCTGTGCCTACAGAAGACTGTACACGTTTCCAGGCCCAGGCCTTAAAAGAGACTGGCAGCTTCTACTTGTCTCTTGGAATATTAGCCTTAGAGCCCAAGCCACCATGTAAAGAAGTCCAACTACCACGAAGAAGCCACAGGAGAGGCCTGGAGGCTTTATGGAGAGAGAGGGAGGGTCTCCTGGAGACAGTCCAGCTGCCACACTGGAATACCAGGCAATGCCACTTGAAACAGAAGAATTACTCTCCCTGACTTAGAGTTGTGAGATGTGGTAAAATGGTGGTGGTTTGAAGCCATTACATGTTCAGGTAGTTTTTTATGCAGCCATCAGTGGTGTAAGAGAAAGGCCTCCGGATAGAAACACGAAACCACTAAGGTATTCCACAGAGTTAAGCAAATGTTCATCAATTTTCAGTCACCTTCCTGCTGCCCGACTCATCCTGGGTCTGCAAGCCTTTGACAAAATGACAGCCCAGGGCCCTCTGAAGCCTTCCATCCCACACACACTACACCCAGAGCAGCACTGCCGGGCCCACCTAGTGGTATGTCCATGGCTGTCACCACGGCTCCCAAAGTGTTCTGCACAGCCTCGCCCACCTTCCGAGCAATTAGTGTCCCACCTTCGTCATCCGCCTGTGCCTCAGCGACATCTGTAGACAATGATAAAGGAAAAGCCGTCAGCTCTTAGTCATTTCCCAAATGGAAAACTCAGGGCAGCAGCAGAGCGCTTCTGGGTTGTTCCCCAGGTACCACTGTGTTGCCTGGCAACTACCCCCAGGGGCTGGGCTGCGGGTCAGGTCAGCCCAGACCCTGAGACCGGTGGCACCTGTTAGTCCTTTACCTCAACCCTCGAGAGCTATCTTCTAGCCTTTCCTTAAAGTAGAGCAGAGAGCTTCCAGGAGCATGACCTAGAACCTTCTCCAAGAGAAGACTCAGTCCAAGCCATGTCTGGTAAACACAGGATAGGATTAACCACCCCCCACCACCACCAAGAAATAGCACCCCAGCGCTCAGACTGACCAAGACCAAGGGAGCAGCTGCAGTTAGGAACAGGGTGGGCATTATGGGAGTCCACTTCCCAACACCCAGTGCCAAGGAGAGAGGTCCCGCCCTCCACCCTGCAGCTCCCAGACCCCACGTTACCTAACTGGACATTCCTGGCTTCATAGCAGTTGTCACACACCCGCACAGGCACAGGGCCCCAGCCCCGCTCGGGCACCGGCCGGGTCTTGGATGAGCAGCCGTCACAGAAGCCCTCCCCACAGGCCCGGCAGTGATGCTTGGTGTCGTTATCTTTAAAGGACGTAGCACACTTGCTGCAGCTCTGTTCCAAGCCCAGAACAGACAGAGACAGGTGTCACTCATGTCTGCTCAGCTGAGAAAGCCACCAATACCCAGGGGGAGGCCCACAGGACCACCCTGAAACGGCAGGACCCCGCCAGTCCTAAGGGAGGGGCCCTAAAACCTGCAGCCACTGAAGCAGCTGTGATTATCATTTTCTTCCAAGAAGTGCCTGGAAAGGTTCTCAAATCATGTGGCTGCGTCACCGGGTTCTCAGAAGGCTAATGTAGCCAGGAGAGAAATGAGTCTATTTTTTTAATGGCCCACAAAAGAGCCTCTGGGAAGCTGGTGGGGAGCAAGTTCCCCGTCAAAGGATTTGGGCCACAGCTGGGTGCTCCCTTGCCGTGGGTGCTGTCAAGATTTAGGGATCAAGCCCAGGATGACTCTAACAGATCTCTTAAGGCTCCTGGCCTTCAGATTCTGTATCTATGATCTTAGGCATCTCATCAGTAATGATTGGCCCTTGCAGGTAAGGAAGCGAAAATCTATCGCAAAGAAAACACTTGCAGAATAACGTGAAGGGAACTCCAGGGGCGAAGAGGACACTGCCTGCCTTAATGCATCCCCCGTTCCAAGGCTCTGGGAGCTAACCTGACAGGGAGAGAAATTCCACGCCTCCCCCACAGAGCAAGCTTGGGACAGGGTGCAGCGACACAAGCAAGACGGGCCAGGCCGGGGCTACAGGAGCAGCCTGCCGCACCGTACCAGGATCTGGGAGTTGGGCCTCCAGTAGGCTGGTGCTATCTGGTCTGTCAGCCAGGATGTTACAGCCTTGGTGGGCCCAAGGCTAAGCTCAGACACCGACTGAGCCATGAAGTTCATCCCGTCCAAGAGGCGCTGGGCAGCATTGTTGTTGTCCTTCAGAAATCCATCAGTCTGAAATGAAAATGCAGGCTCCCATCACGCTCTGAGGGAAGGGACTCCAAGGAAAAGGGCGGGGATCCCGGGGGAGCTGCACACTCATCACCGCCAACTCAGAGCCACAAACTCCCTGGCAGAGAAAAACAGGGACAGACCTTCTAGGCACTATCACACCAACCAGTCATGACGACCATAAGACTTGGTGCGCCGCTGCTCAATCAGGACTGAGTTTGCCCACAAACAAGATATACGCTCCAGGAAACACTCACATAACGATGACACCTCCCGCAGGACACCCCCAGCCCAGGCTGGATTAGGAACCCTCCCTCTCAGTCCTCTAATATCTGCACAGCTCCAGGAATCCTGTTTCCACATGTAAGAACAGTATCTGTTTATGCAGTTGACTGTAAACTCTCTGAGAACAATAACCTATCCTTTTCACTTTTGTATTGTGTAAGTATCTAGTTCAATTCTGAGCACAGAGTACTCAACAACATATGCTGAGATAATGAATGGATGAATGAATGAACAGAAGGAGAGGAGCCTGTATTCCCTAATTCCGAGGACGATGAGGAGTGCAGCCTAAAAGTACATTACAGTGTTACTGTTTTCTTGGACTATAAACGATCTTGCCACAGAGACGAAAGCTTTCGCAAGAAATAACTAAAGCAGATCAAAAACAAAAGACAGTCACAAAACACCTTGTGAGAAAGTTATACTAGTGTGAGGCCATATTAAACCCTTGGACCAGAATAGCCTGGACCATCATGTCAGGGGAGACTGGGAAGAAGAGGAACAAAACAATAGGAAATTGTCAGTTATGTGGTACCTGAAGGATCCAGGCAAGCTCAAAGGTGGACTCACCGGTGGCTTTAGGAATCACCCTACAAGGGGAACATCACTAAGTAAGTCCCTTCGAGAAAACTGCTTATTTTTTTCCATGAAGGGAAAGGTTTTGGATATGTTGTGATTTATGAGTAATTCCATTATGAACTGTGGCTTAATGCAGAATCAAAGCAACATATAAATGCCTCATAAACAAATTTATTTTTCTAACATTTGGAATTCAAAAGTCAAATTAAAAATAGTGAGGGTCGCCCGGCCAGCTTGGCTTGGTCCCCAGTGTAGGGCATGCAGGATGCAGCCAATCAATGATTCTCTCTCGTCATTGATGTTTCTCTCTCTCTCTCTCTCTCCCCCCCGCTTCCCTCTTTGAAATCAATAAAATATGTATTTTAAATAAAATAAATAAATAAAAAATAGTAAGGGTCTATAGTAATCCCATTTCTTAGAATATACGTCAAGAAAATTTCCAAAAAAAGAAACGGTTTTCTTACATAAAGATGGTCACTATCGCATTTTCTTTGATGATTAAAAAAAAATCATAAACAGCATGCATGAAAGTTTAAAAAGGGAATGGAGAATCAAACTATAACACTAGACATAATGTTACACAGTGACTACAAATGGAATCATGAAAAATGGAAGCAATGTGGAAATAGTATTACGGTAAGAAAAAAAGGCAGATAAATGGCATGTAAATTATAATTACAACTATATAAACATATGCATATGGAAAATGACTGAAGAGAATATGAAAAAATGAAGTTTTGCCCTAACTGGTTTGGCTCAGTGGATAGAGCGTTGGCCTACAGACTGAAGGGTCCCAGGTTCGATTCCGGTCAAGAGCATGTACCTTGGTTGCGGGCACATCCCCAATGGGGGATGTGCAGGAGGCAGCAGATCGATGTTCCTCTCATCGATGTTTCAAACACTCTATCCCTCTCCCTTTCCCTTCCTCTCTATAAAAAATCAATAAAATATATTTTTTTAAAAATGAAGTTTTGCCCAGCCAGTGTGGCTCAGTGACTGAGTGTCGACCCATGCACCAAGAAGTTGCAGGTTCAATTCCTGGTCAGGCACATGCCTGGGTTGTGGACTTGATCCCCAATAAGGGGTGTGCAGGAGGCAGCAGATCAATGATTCTCATAGCTGTTTCTCTCTCTCTCTCTCTCCCCCTCTCAAAATCAATAAAAACATATTTTAAAATAAATAAAAATGAAGTTTTATTTGCAAAGGCAGTATAACAATAGATCAACTTTTCATTTACTTTATTTCAAGTTGTGCTTCTAGTATGTATGCAAAAAGAAATGAAAATAATTAACGAACTAGAACAAGAAAAGTTCTTTAGATCATGCCTTCCTAAACCACCAAAATGCTGAAAGTCATGGTTAACCTTATTTCTAAACAAGTTCCACTTTTCCACACACATGTATAACTGAACGATACAAGAGAAAGAATAGTAAATAAAACTGCTCTTACTCCAGGCCACACATGCACAATCTCTGTCCGCACCACCGTATCCACAGGATCTTGGTTCCCAAACCAGTATTGCCGGCTACGATAGACCACGCCGCAGTTAGGACATTCGATCACATACCTACAAGGAATGCAAACAGATACTATTACCCTGCCAGGTTTCCGGGGAAACAAACACACCAGACAACCCTTAGCTATGTTGTTTACACTCACCCAGACCAGGCATATTTTGCAAGACCCATCCAGGGGGAGTCGGTGGAAGCAGATGTCTTGGGCACTACGCTGACCTCCTTGCCTCTCTCATAGCAGGCCTGAAACATGGAGCACTCTGCCAGCTTCTTCTCTGGACACCAGTCCCCGTGGCCTCTTCACATCCCTGTCCAGCACCCACTCCCCACAAACCATACCGTCTGAGGGTCTACAGACGCCGAGGTTAGCACATCAGAAGAAAGTTCATTTCTCTAAAGAAGCCAGTGCCCTGAGTGGTCATGAACTGAATGTATCCCCACCCCAGACCCCAAAATCTAAGCTGTCAATTTTACACCCATCACAGACAGAAGAAATCAGAACTCGGTTCCTGAAGAACACTTCCGTGCGTAAGAAGAACAAACAGCCAGTGTATGTGACCCCTGCCCACAGGCTCAAGAGACTAAGGGGAAAATAAGCTTTAAAAAAGTTCCACGAGGCCCCAGCAGCAAACATGGGTGAGTTATTTTGGTTAGAGCTGGGGCGAAGTTCCAGAGAGATTCCATTTGAACATCAGATACTTTGGGATGCAGCAAAGCTGCCCCAAGCCAATCTTTCCACCAGGAGAGCGACCAGCAGCCAGCTGCTGGAGCAGGGAGAAGCTCGGGGACTCACCTTGCAGGTATAAACTCGGTTGTCATACTGGTGGGAGTAGCTGCAGCGGCTCTTGGCTTCATGAGGTACTCCTTCTTTCCCATGATTCATGCTGTTCTTACATCCAGCCCTGAGTGAAGCCCAAAAGCTGACAATGAGGCGGCCAATGGAACTGATGCTACTTACGCAGAAGAATCTGACCCTGAGCCAGAGATGGGGCCCAAACCAGACCTTGGTTATGAACGAGGCCCCGGGCACTGAGCACAGAGGACAGTTTGTCTCAGGAACCCACAGGCCTCCCGTGTCCTTGCACTCAGCACCACTACAAAGGTAGAGCAAGGAGTACCTTGTCTGAGGAGAAAAAGCGAAATGGAGACACTCTTCTTAGAAACACCACCTGGCCCCTCAGTAGGAATGGAGGCGCCAGAAGATACCACCTTGACACAAGATGAGTCTTGAATGGCTCTCAGGAAATTGAAAAACCCAAACAGCATGAATTAAGTTTAACCAGGACAGGCTGCCAAGATGCCAAACAAAAACCATCCCCCAACATTTGGCAAAGCACTAAGAGGAGGCGTAAGCCGGACAAGAAAACCTTCCAAACAAACAGCGATCCCGGCCACCCTGACAGCACAGCATACAGATCAGAACTTCAGAACGTCCCTACGGAGAAGGAAAGTCCTGGAAACCCTGGGGAAGCTCAGCTAGAATGGAAACGCAACGATCCAACGGAGCCTAGCCCCTCGTGCTGGGCTCACGGAGCAAGCAAAAAGGAAGATAAATCACGCTGGCAATGAACATCCCTCTGTCCAAGATAATCCCAGTCCTCCCCACCCCAGGCCATCTAATCCAACACCCAAATCCTTTTTACAAATTCAGAGCCAAGTGGTTCAGTGCCTGGTGGTGGCCTACTGGGTTCAGTGCAAAAAGGCTATCAGAACAGAAAAGGCTCAGAACAGAAAGGTCTCCTCCTGTAGATGGGCAAATGTGGGCAAGGACAATAAAGTGGCGAAGGGGTGGACAGGCAGAGAGTGAGTACCCGACGTGGAGACTGCAATCTGACGGTGACACACTGCATTTACATCCCCTGGGCTGCTTCAGTCAAGTCACCAAACTGTGATTTCACAGCCCTCAACAGCTCAAGTTAATCCAGTGCCCCCAAAGTGTGGTCCCCAACCAGCAACATCAGCATCACCTGAAAACTTACCAGAAATAAAAGTTCTGAGGCCCTAATCAGACCTATTAAACCCAACTGTGGGGCCAAGACCCACCGATCTGTTTTAACATGTCCTTCCGCTGTTCCTGATGCATGCTCCGTTGAGAATCAATGCCCTATCCCCTGTACCAAAGTGTGGTCCACAGACCAGCATCAGACGCATCACTTGGAGCTTGTTAGAAATGCAGATTTCCACCCAGAACTGCTGTCCACACTCTGCATTTTAACAAAATCACAAAGTGGTGTATATACAGACTGATGTTTGAGAAGCACTGCTCTAATGCAATGTCCTCAACTCAGACTACACATTAGAAAAATCTCAGGAGCCTTTTAAGTATTCCAGTGCCTACGCCCCATCCCAGACCCATTAAACCAGCCTCCTTGAAGGTGGGGCCCAGGCCTGGATACTTCTGCAAGCTCCCTGGATAATTCTAATGTGCCCTAAGCATTTGCCCTCACAGTGAGAGGAATCAACTAGGATTCACATGGACCACAGTGCTGTGCACACACTGGGCTCTCTATCAAATATTAGTTGAGTAAATGGAATAACTATGATTGAAAGCCCTGATAGGAGAAACATGGGGAAACAGGCAACCTAAAGTTTTCTGTAGTAAAAACTGCCCAAACTGGAAGCCAGTCAATTTCACATCTAAACCAGGCTGAAATCTTCAGGAGATTCTTCATAACCATGTGTCCCGGAATCCCCTGCAACCTCAAAGAGTGGTCCCCCGACCACCAGGATCACCTGGGAACTTGGAAATCACCCCCTCGGGCCCCACCCCAACCATCAATCAGAAGGTTTCATGTAACCAGGCCCCAGGTGACTCGCATGCCCACTGGTGACTGAGAAGCACCATTCTGGGTCTCTTTTCCCAAGATGGGGAGACGGCTGGCCTCACTTACCCGCAGCTGAGGCACAAGCAGGAGCAGGTGAAGTACTCGTCTGGGAAAAAGGAGCTGTGCGCCATCTGGTCATCAGGGATCTCACCGCTGAAGCGGTCGCTCAATGCCTAGCGAGGAGGGAAGGTGACATGAAGGCACAGCAGAGAGCCCTGCTTTGGCTCTTCTGCGACTTTCCTTTCTAAGATTCCCCCCCAAACACACACCTTATTTCTTACAGGCTCCACAGCAGGAAGAGGGAACTTACCTTCAACCTCCTAGGCCCAACTTGCCTGGAAAGAACCAGCCGGTTTCCCGAGAGGTCAGAAGTGAACAAAGTTACTGTTCTCCACTAATTACCTTGGAGGTTATAAACACCTCACACAGTCATTCATTCAGAACCTCCACAGATACTGACTAATGCCCACTTACTTCATCCTTGTAAAGCTGGGACCGAGAAACCAAGACTTGAGAAGGGGGTTCGTCTTTAAGTCAGAGACACAGCTGACCAGTAAGGAAGAGTTTCATGGGCTTCTATCCAGTTCTAACCACAGGCACGCATTTAGCGTTTACTAGGCCACAGAACTATCTCAATGCAGAAACATATGTCATCGGCCAAAAAAACAAGAATTATCGTAGTGTTTGGCAGCCTTTTATCAACTACAGTAACCCAAAAGACAGCAAAGGGCCAAAAAAAATGCCAAAAAGAAAGATAGGGTATTTGCAGAGGCAAACTGAAATTTTTCTGTTGAGAAGCGCTTCCATTTCTAATCCTGTTTTCACGCATCGCTTTATATTGAAAGTACTCTTCAAGCCGATTTCCCCTCCTTCCAGGCCCTGAGTCACATTCAGTGGAAAAAGTAATGTAAATTAAATAGGAATGGGCTTTCCAGGCTTCAAACATCATTAAGTGCACACTGTTCCAAGCTTCTATCTTTCCGTCTCCCATACTGAGGCAGACAATCATTATTCACGGGAAGAGAAGGAAAAGTAGCCTAAAGCAACAGGACAAGATGTTACTTCCTTTGGTAAAAGCCAAAAGAAATTTTAAGATGAGATTTGGAAAAAGGGAATATTAGGTTCTAAACCAGTGGTTCTCAACCTTGGCTGCACAGTAGAATCACCTGGGAATCTTTTTAAAATCCTGAATTCTGGGCCTCATCCTCTGGAAATCAGGATTTAAAAAAATATATATTTTATTGATTTTTTACAGAGAGGGAGAGGGATAGAGAGTTAGAAACATCGATGAGAGAGAAACATCGATCAGCTGCCTCCTGCACACTCCTTACTGGGGATGTGGCCGCAACCAAGGTACATGCCCTTGACCGGAATCGAACCTGGGACCCTTGAGTCCGCAGGCTGACGCTCTATCCACTGAGCCAAACCGGTTAGGCTGGAAATCAGGAGTTTAAAAAGATTCCCAGGTGAGATGAACAGAATAAACTGTTGATTATAATAGAATCAGGGACATAGAAAGGGAATGGACTGACTATTCTTGGGGGGGAAAGGGGTGTGGGAGATGTGGGAAGAGACTGGACAAAAATCGTGCACCTATGGATGAGGACAGTGGGTGGGGAGTGAGGGCGGAGGGTAGGGGGGGAACTGGGAGGAGGGGAGTTATGGGGGGGGGCGGAAAAAGGAACAAATGTAATAATCTGAACAATAAAGATTTAATTTAAAAAAAAAAAAAAAGATTCCCAGGTGATTCTAATGTGCAGCCAAGGTTGAGAACCACTGACCTAAGGGCATTCAAATTCAGCTTCTGCAAGGATAACGCAGGGCCTATACACCATCAACTGCCAGCAATGGCCAACCCAGTGGCAATCCTTGATTTAGACCCCAAAAAAGATCTGACAAATAATAATACATGTAAATCCTGTTGCCTTGGGGGTAATTTTGTAAAGACTAACTTAGGGAAACACTAAGATTTTGAGAGAAAAGATAAATGAATATGCATATGAATATTAATGAGAATAAATGAGAAGCAAGGCAAGAATCACACTCTAGCCCAAACTGCTCTCCTCTCTCCTACTTCTTAATGTGATCCATCCTTTGGCAATTTTTAAAAATATATATTGTTTTATTGATTTCAGAGAGGAAAGGAGAGGGAGAGACAGAAACATCAATGATGAGACAGTGTCACTGATCAGCCAACTCCCGCATGCCCCCAACCGAGTATCGAGACCAAAACCCGGGCAGGGCATACGCCCCTACCAGGAATCAAACCATGACCTCCCAGTTCACAGGTCAACACCCAACCACCCAGCCACCCTGGCTGGTCCTTCAGGGGTTTTTTTTGGACTCACTTTTTTTATAATACCTTCTCAATCACTTTAAACACACTACACTCTGCCTTCTCTGAAGCCCTTTTGTATTCAACAACCAAATCAGTATTGAGTAATTAGGCAATGATGCAAAGCTATGGATCTATGGTATTTCATCTCCTAAACATTGTGAAAGAAGTTTCCAACCTTTATAACTCCTAGCGAAGGTCCTAACCAAGAGGTCATGGTTTGATTCCTCTGCTAGGACGTAGGAATGAAGTGCCAGCACCAACCTCCCCATGCACATACCAACTTCTGTTCTCCCCCTCCTTACCTTGGCTCTGCCTCTGTGCCAGGCTTTATCCCAGGCCCACAGGCCCTCTCTAATTTTAGGTTAACTACTCCCTGATTGGCCAAATTACTGATAACCTTGTAGGCTATATTTCTTACAGGTGTGTGCATGACCCTCTGGGGCTAGCTGGTGGGAAATGTAGTGTTATCTTCCTAATGCATCAATTTACAGAAAGATCTGGGGAGCAAACTATCCTATATAATAAAAGGGTAATATGCAAATCGACCTCCTGTGGAACAACCGGTTGCTATGACATGCACTGACCACCAGAGGGCAGACACTCAACGCAGGAGCTGCCCCCAACCCGCAAGCCCCAATTGCCCAATTGGGGCCTGCTGGTCAACCTCTTGGTCCCTTCCCCAGGCGGGCAGGCTCCGATCGCCTGATGGGGAACAGGGAACTGGGGGTGGGTGGCAGTGGGAGGTGGGGCCCGCTGCCAGGGAAGATGGCCCTGATCGCAGGCCAGGCCTAGGGACTGTATCCATGCAGAAATTTCGTGCGCTGGGCCTCTAGTTATTACATAAAAAACAAGCATGGACATAGTATGAAACTAAATGGAAAATTTGCAGTAATTAAACATGAGATACCCTCCCCCCAAGTCACTTCAGGTTGCAGTGGCAGCTTTGCTCTCTCTGTGCCTATTTTCTCATCTATAAAATGGGGATACTAGAAGGAAAAGTCAGGGCATGTCCACATATCTCAAAGTTGGGCACAAAACGATCTGCAGCCTGACTCCCATGGTACATGTGCCCATAGAACCTCCATCACTGCCTGCCCTAAACAAATCAACTGTGAGCTTATGCTGGCCAAGGCAACAGTACCCTCTTATGACATCAGAAAGAGAACTCCTCGTCTAACCAGCCACAGCACTTCATATGCTGGTCACCCATCCTCCGAAATGCTGGGACACACGAAAAGCATGGTACTTCCCTCACAAGTCACTGGAATGATGAGTCAGACCATGACAAGCTTCAGGAGGACTTCACATGAGTCAAGAGTATGGGAATATTCAGTAACTGCTTTTTAAAGATCTGAGGTTAGTGTGTTTTGTATACAAGGGTAAGGAGAAGCTGTCGTCCTTCCTGATTGTTACTTTCCAGTAAAGATACTACCACCTAATCCATATACTTTGTCTTTCAAAAATTCCAAACCTCACATCATTCCAGGGATCTTGGGCTCTCCTCCTTCTGAGGTCCCAAAGATGTGAGAGAGAGGCAGGGAAGGAACTCCCCTGAAAAAGCTTGGGAAAGCATTTGAGGTAAGTCTGGAAAAGGTTGCCTGGAGACCAGGTGATCTTGAACTTTAGTTGTCCTGGCAACAGTGTGGCTCTTTCTACTGAACCTGAAAGGTTAGCCCCAGTCATCAAGGGCTGGCAGTGAATGTTCTGATTCAAAATGGACTCATGCAATCAATGATGCCACCCCCAATGGAATATAATAACTTCATAAGTACTTAAATGCATCCTGTGATAAACTCTGTGATAAAAGTCAGAGTTTCTACATTCAAATATCGGAGGCTAAAAGAGGTATTAAATAAAACCTATACGAATTCAACTTGCAAATGATTCAATTATTAAGAACTGTAATACAGACAACATAGTTAATTCAATATTAAATTCCCTTACTCAATAGGGATCTGAGCATCTCTTTTCTTTAAAAAGATTCACCTGCTTACTCAGGCATGCTCTGCTTGTAGGTATCTGGCCTGTTGCTACTATAGAACCTGCGCAAAGGAGTGAGTGGTCAGGAGGTGGGAAATAACCCAGCTGCAAAAGAGGCACCGGGCCTGGACCACAATGTGGCAGGTCAGCGGGATTAATCAGGAAGCCTAAGGGCAAGCCACCAAAACAGAAAGTGACTGTCTCTCTCTCTCTCCCTCCAAACTCTTCAATCTTCCTCATCAAACACATTCCTGTTCGATAATGACCATGAAAAGCAGCACCTGAGCTCCCTCTGGCTCCAACAGTGCTACATCGATCAGGTGGAACCACGTAACTCAGATGCAGCTAATAACTTTTTAAAAGTATACCAAGTGTCATTAAAAAGAATGATGCATGTATTATATACTAATATAGAAAGATAACCAAGATGCATAATTAAGTGGAAAAAAAACAAGTTCTGAAATAATATGAATGTATGATCCCATTTTTTTTTTTTTTAATATATTTTATTGATTTTTTACAGAGAGGAAGGGAGAGAGATAGAGAGTTAGAAACATCGATGAGAGAGAACATCGATCAGCTGCCTCCAGCACATCTCCTACTGGGGATGTGCCCACAACCCAGGTACATGCCCTTGACCGGAATCGAACCTGGGACCCTTCAGTCTGCAGGCCGACGCTCTATCCACTGAGCCAAACCGGTTTTGGCTATGATCCCATTTTTGAAGGGAAAAAATTTTGAGTAGGTGTGTGTGTGTGTGTGTGTGTGTGTGTGTGTGTACATGCACTTATATAGAATTGAAAATTTTGCTGAAACCGGTTTGGCTCAGTGGATAGAGCGTCGGCCTGCGGACTGAGGGATCCCGGGTTCGATTCCGGTCAAGGGCATGTACCTGAGTTGCGGGCACATCCCCAGTGGGAGATGTGCAGGAGGCGGCTGATCGATGGTTCTCTCCCATCGATGTTTCTAATTCTCTATCTCTCTCCCTTCCTCTCTGTAAAAAATCAATAAAATATATTTAAAAAACAAAACAAAACAAAAAAAATTTCTAGAAGAATATACAAGAAACTACTTACAATGGTTATCTGCAGAATAAGAGATTATAGGGAAGTTAAAAGAATTTAACTTTATGATCCCATTTATTTAGGGAGAAAAATATATACATATGCTTATCTATGTACATGTGTATCACTGGAAATTTCTAGAAACATATACAAGAAAATATTAACAATGGTTATCATAGAGTGAGGGGGAGAGGAAAAAAGGGACTCAGTTCATACCATAGACATGTCTGTGTTATTTGAATTGTTTTATCATGAACACACATTGCTTTCATAATTTATTTTATTTATTTTATTTTTTTTTAAATATATTTTATTGATTTTTTACAGAGAGGAAGGGAGAGAGACAGAGAGTTAGAAACATGGATGAGAGAAACATCGATCAGCTGCCTCCTGCACACCCCCTACTGGGGATATGCCCGCAACCCAGGTACATGCCCTTGACCGGAATCGAACCTGGGACCTTTCAGTCCGCAGGCCGACGCTCTATCCACTGAGCCAAACCGGTTTCGGCATCTTTCATAATTTAAAAAATTACTTTTTTCAATGAAAATAACCAAGTACACAAATATAACTTATGGGAATGTCCTTTCTAGAGGCAACTAGCAATATGTATCAGGAACCTTAAAAGATGGCCACATGCTCTGACCTTCCTAGAAGTGGAATAACTATTGAGAAGGAATAGAGCAGAGTTAAAAGCACAGACTTGGAGCCAGACTACCTGACTCAAATTCTTCTCCGCCACTTTCACTAGATAAGTCATCTCAAGCAAATTAATTCACCTCTCTATGTCTCCATTTCTTATCTTTTTTTTTAATCCTCACCAAGGATATTTTTTCCATTGATTTTTAGATAGAGTGAAAGGGAAAGGGAAAGAGAGATAGAAATATCAGTGATGAAAGAGACACATAGACTGGTTGCCTCCCACATGCCCCCAACTAGGGCTGGGAGCCTGCAACCCAGGCATGTGCCCTTGACTGGAATCAAACCCAGGACCTTTCAGTCCACAGGTTGATACTCTATCCACTGAGCCAAGCTGGCTAGGGCATGACCCAATTCTCTTTTTTATAAAATACCACAATTTATCCATTTTTTGCACAATTAGTTTGCATTTTGTTGCTATTACAAAGTGCTATTAACATCCTCATACAGTTTCCTTGTGTTCCTGTGGAAGTTTCTTTAAGGCAAATTCCTAGAAATATGGCTAGGACATATATTATGCATATTTTACCTACACTAGATATTTATAAATTACTTTTCAAAGTAGTTCTAAGAATTTTAACTCAACTAGCAGTTGATAAGAGTTTACTGCTTCATATAGACATTTTAATTGCCAGACTTCTCAGTGTTTGTCCTTGTATCATTGTGATTTTCATTTTTGTTTCTTTGATTACTAGAGCAGCGGTCGCCAACCTTTCGGACCTCACGGACCACAGTGTTCCACGGACAACCGGTTGGCAACTGCTGCTCCAAAGGTTTCCTTAAACCAGCATTCGCCAACCTTTCAAATCTCACGAACCACCAGTGGTCCATAGACCACCGGTTGGCAACTGCTGTACTAGAGAGCTGAAGTTTATTGGTGAATCACAGTTTTTATTGCCTTTTATGTGTTTTGTCTCTCCATTTTCCTAAAAGGTTTATATTTTTTCCTAATAATATTCCTGTATATTTTATCTAAAACTTTAAAAATCATACAAAAAATAATCATATAAATCTATCCCGGGCTTTCTCAGTGTTCACTCAGTGAGTTAGGGAGGAACTAGACAAGGTAAAGAATGCCAGAGAGAGAGAAGGAAAAAAATGAAACAGGAAGATAGACAAGTTATTTTGGCAATGATAATTTATCTGTTTATGCCAGTGATTTTCAACCTTTTTTATCTCATGGCACACATAAACTAATTACTAAAATTCTGCAGCACACCAAAAAATACATTTTCTGCCAGTCTGACAAAAAAAATGGTATAATTTTCATTCATTTACAGCAGATGGCTATTGTTGTGTTGGCTGTTGTAATTTTTTTTAATTGATTTCAGAGAGGAAGGGAGAGAGAAACATCAATGATGAGAGAGAATCATTGATTGGCTGCCTCCTGCACACGCCTTAACAGAGATCAAGCCCACAACCTGGGCAGTGCCCTGACCAGGATTTGAACCATGACCTCCTGGTTCATAGGTCAACGCTCAATCACTGAGCCACACCAGCTGAACGTCATTTGTTTTATTTGACAATCTAAGAGAAAAGAGGTCAGTGCCCTTGACTAAATAGTCAGATATTGCATGTTTTAGAAATTCTTGCAGCACACTGGTTTAAAATCACTGGTTTATGCCCATCCCCACTCTTTTTTTCCAAAAAGGACTCAATGCTATTTGTAAAAATAAATACAACATAAAACAAAATTTTAAAAAGGTCGAGAATAGACAGCCATTATATTATACACTGCTATGACCTATGAAGGCTTCAGTTAGAATGTATTTTTTTTAAATATATTTTATTGAATTTTTACAGAGAGGAGGGAGAAGGATAGAGAGTTAGAAACATCGATAAGAGAGAAACATCAATCAGCTGCCTCCTGCACACCACCCACCGAGGATGTACCTGCAACCAAGGTACATGCCCTTGACCGGAATCAAACCTGGGACCCTTTCAGTCCGCAGGCCAATGCTCTATCCACTGAGCCAAACCGGTTAGGGCTAGAATGTATTTTAACAGCAATAAAATTCTAGTGGGTCAATTTGCCAAATATAGTCCTCACAGGTAGCTTCCTATTAAAGTGATAGAGAATTGACAACTTCTAATATAAAGTGGGTTAAAACCAGACAACCCCAAAAAAAGACAAAAACATTTTTTTCAAAGATCTGAGTAAACTGCAAGAACCCCAGTAAATTGGCACTGGCCAGGTAGGTCAGTTGGTTGGAGCGTCATCCTAATACACCAAATTTTCAGGTTCAATCACATACAAAAATCAGGACACATACAGAAATCAACCAACAAATGCAGAAATAAGTGGAACAATAAATTGATTTCTCACTCTCTTTCTTCCTTTCTAAAATAAATAAATAAAAAATTTTTAGAAGAATCCTACAATTTCCTGGGGAGAGCCCAAAACATATGCTTATACAAAAAATGCCTTGTCATGGACAAGAGCAGTGGGTCCCACGTCTCACTCAGTACAGCATAGTGTGCTAGTGTTAAGGAGGGACTACCTACCTCAGAGAACAGAAAACGTAGGGTAGGGTTCAGGTGAAACTCTGAGGACACCACTATCAAAATTCATCAGAACTCAGCTGACGATGCTCATTTTAATCTCAGAAAGCTTCGAGATTCCTATCACCTCCTAAGAATACAGTGTAACTATTTTTTTTAAAAGTGTCCAACAAATGGCCTGGAGTAGGCCACCCAAGACTCTTAAGGGTAAAATCACTAATTACTGCTTAAGCACTCAGTGTCCCTGATGATGGTCTTATTTAAACATTAACCCAGCTATTGGCCTTGCAGTCAAAACTCATATTGATCGGATTCACAGCCCTTTGCATAACAAAGTATGGATTCAGCCTCTTTGGAGAATGTTTGCAATACTTGGGTGTGACCTTCCACTCTGACTACCTTTGAGCCCTTACATGGCCACTAGCCTATACATCTAAGTACACTTTAATCTCAAATTCTAATTAGAAGTATGTATATTATGAATTATTCAAATATAATCATTTTTCATAATTTCTTTCTTAATATTATTCACAACAGTTAATACTTATTGAACTAGTATGTTGCTTCTTAACATATGTTGTTCTCATTTAATTCCCCACCTCAACTTCACTAGGAACATTCTATTATTACCCCTACTAGAGGCCCGATGCATGAAATTCGTTCAAGGGGGCTCAGCCCTCGCAGCCCTAGCTTTCTCTGAAGGTCGTCTGGAAGGTCGTTCGGCTATCTGGTCTAATTAGCATATTATGCTTTTATTATTATAGATTGTTATGATGAGGAAAAATGTTTGAAGAAAGTGCTACAAGTGTTGTCTATCTTGGGGTCCACTCTATTTCCAGCACCTCAGATTCTACCTGGCACAAAATGCACTCATTTATTTGTTTAATGAACAAACAACTGAATTCATTTGCCAAGACTAAGCAGCTGGTAAGTGGCAGAACTGGGATCTGACACAAGTCTGACTCCAGAGCCCAAGCTTTTAACCACTGTTAGTCCATTTGGGCTGCTATACAAAACTAGAGGCCCGATGCAAGAAATTTGTGCAAGAGTAGGCCTGCCTTCTCCCGGTTGCCGGCACCAGCTTCCCTCTGGCACCCAGGACCTGGGCTTCCCTCACAGCTCCATCTTCGTCCGTAAGGACGTCCAGTTTAATTAGCATATTACGCTTTTATTATTATAGATACCACAGACTTAACAAATTTATTTCTAAGAGTTCTGGAAGCTGGAAGTCCAAGGTCTGGGCACCTGCATAGTCAGGTTCTGCTGAGAACCTGCTTTCTGGTTCATAAATGGTGTCTTCTCACTGTGTCCTCTCTTGGGGGGAGGGACCAGGGAGCTCTCTGGGGCTTCTTTTATAAGGGCATCACCCTCCTTCATGAGGGCTCCATCCTCGTGGCCCAATCACCTCCCAAAGTCCCTCCAAACACTAACACACTGGGTATTAGGATTTCAACATAGGAACTTTGGGAAGACACAAACATCCAGCCTGTAGAAAACTCTGCCAAAACCACAAACCTTTTTTGGAGGGTAACTTTTCATTTTGATATAGAATTTCAAGCTTATAGAAAAATTGCAATAATAATACAAGGAACTCCTATACACAGTTTACCCAGATTCACTAAATGCTGACATTGTGGCCTACTGCAGACCTTCTAAACTCAATGGGTTAAGCAAATCAGCCTAGGCCCCAAGTTGTTCCCTGTGCAAACCAGGGCCTGCCTAGCTTTGTGCCAAACTCAGTTCTCCCCCGTCCTCCCTTCCCTCCCAGTCCCAGTCTCTGATCCCTCACCCTCAGGGCATCCTCATATCCCAGCTCCAATCTTCTTGTTAACATTCCCCTGTTCTCTCTCCAGGCCCTGCAGCCCCAGCACTGCCCCCAAGGCGCAGCTCCTTTCCAGCACTTCTGTCCTAAGCCTCAGCCATAGTAACACAGAGGTGTACACAAAGCAAACCACAAAAAATAAGCAGTTTTTCACCCAGATGGATTTCATGAATTCATTATAAATAATGGTAAAATAAAGAAGTACAGCCCTAGCTGGTTTGGCTCAGTGGATAGGACATCAGCCTGCGGACTGAAGGGTTCCAGGTTCGATTCTGGTCGGGGGCACATGCCCGGGTTGTGGGCCCGATCCCCAGTGGGGCACATGCAGGAGACAGCCAATCGATGATTCCCTCTCATCACTGATGTTTCTCTCTCTCTCTTTCTCTCTCCTTTCTCTCTGAAGTCAATAAAAATATATTTAAAAAAAAAAATAAAAGAAGTGCATAGTGAAGATAAAATACTGTGCTGAAATAAAACCCTTGAAATACTAAAAATAAGCAATAGAAAAGACACCAAATAAGCAAAAATACTGAAAATTAGATTCTATATGCAATTATATGAGATGATAGAAAAATGATAGATGTTCAATGTTTATATATACCAGAGTAGGCAAAAGGAGGTTTACAGTTGTTGGTACAGAAAAACACATGCAAGTTATGATTATAATAATACAAGAATAAACTTATACAGTATGCAGGCCAGATGTTCCCCACCCCTGGATTAAATGAACAAATTCTGTAAACTTTGGTACCTCATAAACAGCAATTATTGTTATCCATATATGTTTTTGTTTTTTTCTTGGCCAAATTTCTACCTGTGATACTAGTTTTCCATTTATAGTGATTACAAAATGTTGCTTACTTAAATAAATTAATTTAGGTTAAAAACAGAAACAGGTGAGTCTATATAAAGAAAAACAAAAGGGCTGTTGAGCCTCAACATGAGTCGGCTCACCAGAGCTAGGCCACACCACCCATAAATTAATGCTTTTTCCTATTCCCTAAAAGCCTAGTTTTTCTCTGATATAAGGACCTATCACTTTTTAAAAAAATATATATTGTTATTGATTTCAGAGAGGAAGGGAGTGGGACAGAGAGTTAGAAACATCAATGATGAGAGAGAGCCGAAACCGGTTTGGCTCAGTGGATAGAGCAGACTGAAAGGTCCCAGGTTCGATTCCGGTCAAGGGCATGTACCTGGGTTGCGGGCATATCCCCAGTAGGAGATGTGCAGGAGGCAGCTGATCGATGTTTCTCTCTCATCGATGTTTCTAACTCTCTATTTCTCTCCCTTCCTCTCTGTAAAAAATCAATAAAATATATTTTTTTAAAAAAATGATGAGAGAGAATCATTGATTAGCTGCCCTCTGCATGCCCCTTACTGGGGAATCGAGTCCACAACCCAGGCACTTGTCCTTGACCAGAATCAAACCCGGGACCCTTTCTTTAGTCTGCAGGCCGATGCTCTATCCATTGAGCCAGACCAGCTAGGGCAGGACCAATCACTTTTTAACTATCACCTAAGATTCCTCTGCACTCGAGCTCCTAGCAAGATGATGTCATTTGAGAGGTGTAAACTCCACTCATGCGCTTCCTTTTCCTATAACCTCTCTTTCACCCCAGGTTTCCAATCACCACTATCAACAAAAGCTGGAGAACTGAGTGTTCTCACCACCCACTGGCACTCCAGTGAGAAGCACTCGAGGCAAGGCGGGAGCCAACTGACCTTCAGGGCTTTGAAGATGACTCCTGGGTGTCGGGGAGAACGGGTGGTGTTGTTCTCTAGCTGCTGCTCCAAAGCCCTCCGAAGCCCAGAGAAGTCCGTGGGAGGGTTGTACGTCCTGGTTCCCTTGTAGTGAATGGAACTGAAGGCTTCAGGGAAGCGGCCCAGCTTCCGGAAACGGTCCTGGATGAGCTTCTCCGGCACCTCTGACGGGTGATCTGGACAAGCAAAAACAGGTACATGAACAGTGACCTTTCATTTATTTGTTTGTTTACACTCCTCACCTGATGATATGTTTTTATTGATTTTATTTTTTATTGATTTCAGAGAGGAAGGGAGAGGGAGAGAGATGGAAACATCAGTGAGAGAGAGAATCATTAATTGGCTGCTTCCTGCACACCCCACACTGGGGACCAAGCCTGCAACCCGGGCATGTGCCCTGACTGGGAATCGAACCATGATCTCTTGGTTCATAGGTCCACACTCAACCACTGAGCCATGCCATCTGAGCTGTTTTTACTGACTTGAGAGAGAGAGGAAGGGGGAGAGAGAATGAGAAACACTGATCAGTTGCCTTCCATATGCCCCAATCCGGTATCGAACCCAAAACCTTTTAGTATACGGGACAGTGCTCTAACCAACTGAGCCACCCAGCCAGGGCAATAGTGACTTTTCTTTAAAAAAAAACTAAAAAGTCACCTGTCTTTCATTCCAAAAGTCTGACTCCATATATATACAAAATACTTAAGCAGGCAGAACCAATCCAGGCTGTTAGAATTCAGCTTACCCTTGTCTAGAAGGACTGAGCAGGACTTCTATGAACAGGGTGCTGGTGTGTCATGATCTCGAACTGATTTCACAGGTATGTTCAGGTAGTGAAATTTCATCAAGTTATACACTTTTGATATGATGTGAACTTTTCTCTCTGTACATTATTCTTCAAGAAACTCTTTTTTTAAAAATCTGCTCATTATGCCCTGGCCGGTGTTGCTCAGTTGGTTAGAGCATCATCCTGGGCCGTAAAGATCCAAAGTACCACAAAAATGCTGATTCCAGAGGCATTCGAAATTTAGCATTTCCAACCTCCTCTCCTTACCTGACCATCAATTGCTATGAGTTTCTTCTTCCATTCTGGAACACTTACATTTCTTATCTTCCGACCAAACCAAAGTCCTCCATATTCTAACTTCTTAATATGGCCCCAGTGCACTTCCCTCCTACTACCACTGCCCTGGCTCACCCCCCATCACTTCCCACCTAGAACTGTGAAAACCTCCTGGCTGGTCTCCCTGCCTCTTCGAGGCATGCCTCTCCAGTTCATCCTGCAACAGGCTGCTGGAGGATCTTTTGAAAACACAGGACCATCCAGGAAGCGCAGAGAACCCCAAACAAAAGGAATCCAAAGAGGACCACACCAAGACACATCATAATTAAAATGCCAAGAGCAAAAGACAAAGAGAGAATCTTAAAAGCAGCAAGAGAAAGAAACCGAGTTACCTACAAGGGAATACCCATACGACTGTCAGCTGATTTCTCAACAGAAACTTTGCAGGCCAGAAGGGAATGGCAAGAAATATTCAAAGTGATGAATGCCAAGAACCTACAACCAAGATTACTTTATCCAGCAAAGCTATCATTCAGAACAGAAGGTCAGATAAAGAGCTTCACAGATAAGAAAAAGCTAAAGGAGTTCATCACCACCAAACCAGTATTATATGAAATGCTGAAAGGTATTCTTTAAGAAGAGGAAGAAGAAGAAAAAGGTAAAGATACAAATTATGAACAACAAACATGCATCTATCAACAAGTGAATCTAAGAATCAAGTGAATAAATAATCTGGTGATCATAATAGAATCAGGGACATAGAAAGGGAATGGACTGACTATTCTTGGGGGGGAAAGGGGTGTGGGAGATGCAGAAAGAGACTGGACAAAAATCGTGCACCTATGGAAGAGGACAGTGGGTGGGGAGTGAGGGCGGAGGGTGGGGTGGGAACTGGGAGGAGGGGAATTATAGGGGGAAAAAGAGGAACAAATGTAATAATCTGAACAATAAAGATTTAATTAAAAAAAAAAAAGAACCTAAAAAAGAAGAAAAAAAGAAAACATAGGACCATGTAACTCCCTGCTTAAAATCCTGTCACAGCCATCCATGATGATTCCCAAGAATATCTCCTCCATTCTTTCCCATATAATCTATGCTTCAGACACACTGAGCCTCTTCGTTTATTCACTGAGTGAACATCGGTGGAGAGCCTACCATGTATCAAGCACTAGGCCAGTTTAGATATAGTGAGTAAGACAGGCAAGGCTCCTGCCTTCGTGGAGTTTCCATTCGAATGGGAAAAGGTCCAAAATGAGTAAGCAAACATGCAGCATGATTTCAGAGAGCGAAAGGGGCCCTGATGCAAATGAACAGGGAGATGCAATGAGAGTACAGCCACCAGGATGCAGGAACAACTTCACGGGACAGTCAGGGAAGGCTCCGAGGAGATGAGAGCTGACTCTGAAAAACCTATGACTAGCTGGGGGAAGAGCAGCATATGCAAAGGTGTCAGCAGAGAAAAGGCTGACAGGACTAGTGGAGGGAGTATACACATATGTCGTGTGTGTGTGCACGTACACAAACGCATGAAGAGGGGAGGGCACTTAGTGGGTGAGGGGAGAGAATGGGGGAGGATAACTAGAGGAGTTCAGAGACGCAGCTAGGAGTAGAGTGAGGACACCGTAATTAGGAGTTTGGATTTTATTTTGATGTAGTACAAAGCCACTGACAGGCTGTAAGCAGGGGTATGACATGATCTAATTTATAAACTAAGCTTTTAAAACGATCACTCTGGAGGCTGTGTGGCAATGCACTGAAGGGGGCTACAATGGAAGTCAGGAAGCTGTAACAGAACCACCACAGTTCCCTGGACCCAACTTCCTCCTTCAAACCACTAGGGATTTGCCCTTCCTAGAGCGTCCCTGTTCCCCTCTGCTACGTAGCCAAGTCTCTAGAGTTCAAATGTCACCTCCTCTTTCCTAGATCCCATTAGAAGGTGTAGCGTGTCCCTCTTCCACACTCCCACAGCGCCAGTACCTACATCACCTACGGAACAGAACACCTGTGGTTCCTCCAACTAGACTGTGATTTATTTGAGGGTGGGAATTGTGTTCCTTTTCAGCTTGGTGCCCAGTGCTCAGCACATTGTGCACTTAGTTAACTGAATGAACAGGTAAATGGTGGGACTGCTTTCAGGGACAATACTAATGTTCCCACCTGCATCCAATTACTGTTGTTGCACCTGCTCCCTCAACCTCCTTCTCAGGTCATGATCTTGCTTCCTATTTATCTAAGAAAACAGAAACCATAACACACACACACACACACACACCTCTTACTTGCAACTGTGTCCATATACTCTATCTTCTCTCCCATTGTTACAGATGAACTGTCCATGCTCCTAAGGCCAACTCTTCCACTGTGCATTAGTCCAATGTCCCTGCTATCTCTTAATCTACTTTCCAGTGAATTACTCTCGTCAGTACAAATATCTGTAATACCTTTCATCTTAAATTTTCAAAAGGGAAAATTCCTTGAATTCCCACATTAGCCTGCAGCTATCATTTATTTGTCTGCTAGCCTTTATAGAACTCTTTGAAAGAGTTGCATATACTCACTGCCTTCATTCTTCTCCTCTTATTCACTCTCAATCCCACTCTGACTAGGCTTTCATACTCACCATCCCTGGGAAACAGGTCTTATACAGATCACCAAGGACCTCTATTTTGCCAAAGCCATTCAACAATTCTTGATCCTCATCCTGACCACAAGCAGATTTTATATGTGTGTGTGTGTGTGTGTGTGTGTGTGTGTATTATAAAAGGCCTGTGGCCCTAATGCTGTAATGACCAAAGACCAGCGCGGGTGGGAGGGACAGTGAGCACGGGGAGGCCACGCAGGTGGGCGGGGCTGCGCAATTTCACGCACTGGGCTTCTAGTATATACATATATATGTGTGTACTGATTTCAGAGAGAAAGGGAGAGGGAGAGAGAGATAGAAATATCAATGATGAGAGAGAATCATTGATCAGCTGCCTCCTGCAAACCCCCTACTGGGGATCGAGCCCACAACCCAGGCATGTGCCCTTGGCCAGAATCGAACCCAGGACCGTTCAGTCCACATGCCTATGTTCTATCCTCTAAGCAAAACTGGCTACGGCCACAGAAGATTTTGACATGGTTGATTCATTCCGTCCTTCTGGAAACACTTCCTTATGTCTTGCCCAATCGCCACCATCAAGTTGCTATTACAGCCCAACGGCTGCCTCCTGGTACCAAGAAAGGCCAATGCGTGACACAGCAGCCCATCTACTCACCAGAGCCCAGTAGCTGAGTGTGCACAGTCTCATGGAAAATGATAACAGCAGGGCCCAGGGTGGACAAGGGCACATCCAGGCCACAGCGGGCAGTAGTAGCCTTAAGCTCCTTGGTGAAGTGCTTCAGATAAGCTTCTGAGGCGTCCCCAAGGAACTTGAAGAGGTCATTATGCAGCCGGTCTGCATGAGTTCGATAGATGACGAGGTCTGAGATGGCCAGGACCTTAAGCAGCAGCCGTGTTCTCTGGCTGATATTCACCGTAGCCCCCAGGAGCCCTTCCGTGTCTATCACTGCCACTTTGTGGACTGGGTCATATGCTGCCCACACTCCCACGGTGCAGGACTCCTGGGCAGGGGAGGTTTTGAAGACTTCACGGCCATAAAAGAAAGTGTGATTGAGGGTATGAGACTTCCCATCACCAGTATTTCCAAAAATGGAAACAACCTTCAGATGCTGATCTGGTTTGCAGTCCAATTTCCTAATAAAGTCCTCTTCATTAGACACCTTAAAAAAAAAAAAAAAGACAATGAAATCAGGAAATGGCAAAGTAGCTAGAAGCATGTGCAAGAAGAACAAGTGCTTCCCAAAGTCAAGGTCCATGACTGCTTGTTAAAGTGGCAGGGAAAGGAAGCCCCAGTGTGACAGCCCCACCCAGCCCCTACCCTCAGCAAAGAGCAAAGAGAACTTCTAAAGCCTCAGTCAGTATCGGAACTCAGTACTCATAAAGAACTGAGAGTACAAAATTCTCAGAGACGACATAGGAACAAATTTTTATGACCTTGGTTTAGGCCATGGTTTCTTAGCTAATACAGCAAAAGCAATACAATGAAAGAAAAAATAGATAAAATGGACTATCACAAATGAAAGCTATCATTCTGCAAAGGATATCACTAAGGCAGTGAAAAGACACCCAAAGAATGGGAGGAAATATCTGTAAATCATTTGATAAGGGACTAGTGTTCAGGATATGTAAAGCACTCAACACGAGTCTGACTAGTGTGGCTCAGTGGCTGAGCATCAACCTATGAACCAGGAGGTCACAGTTCAATTCCCGGTCAGGGTACATGCCCGGGTTGTTGGCTCGACCCCCAGTAGGGGGCATGCAGGAGGCAGCCAATCAATGATTCTCTCTCATCATTGATATTTCTATCTCTCTCTCTCTCTCCCCCTTCCTCTCTAAAATCAATAAAATATATATATATATTTTTTAAAGTAATGCCAGGCCCCACCCAGTGTGACTCAGTTGGACCATCATTTCGTGTACCGGAAAGTTGCCAGTTATATTCCCAGTCAGGGAACATACCTGAGTTGAGGGTTCCATTCCCAGTGGGGCGTGTACAGGAGGCAACCAATCGATGTTTCTCTCACACCTCAATGTTTCTCTCTCTCTCTCTCTCTCTCTCTCTCTCTCTCTCTCTCTCTCTCTCTCTCCCCCCTTGCCCTCTCTCTAAAATAATAATTACATTTATACATATATAAATATATGTATTACATACACACACACACATATATATATACATATATATGTATATATATTTTTTAAAAAGTAAGGCCAGGCCCTAGCTGGTTTGGTTCAGTAGCGTCGGCCTGCGGACTGAAGGGTCTCAGGTTCGATTCTGGTAAGGGCACATGCCCGGGTTGCGGGCTCAATCCCCAGTGTGGGGTGTGTAGGAGGCAGCCAATCAATGATTCTCTCTCATCATTGAAGTTTCTCTTTCTCTCTCTCTCTCTCTGAAATCAATAAAAATACACATTTACTTTTTTTTTTTAAAGTAAGGCCAGGAAGGAAGAGACCTGGTGCGAATGAAATACCAGGAGATCCAAAAAGATTCTCAGGGCCACTACTCTCAGAACACAGATTACCAAGAACAAAACTCCTAATCCAAACAAGTAATGTTTTACTCCAGCTAAAAGAGTGATGAACCTTTACAGCAAGTCTCCTCCAGCCATAGGAGAAAAAACACCTTCCTGATACTCAAGAGTATGCTGGTTTGAAAAAGAGCAGCTAGAGAAATGTAAATAGACCACTGGATGTAATCATATCAGCCCTCATTTCCCATAACCTCAAGATGGTAAACCACTCGTTATTCTATTAATAACATCACTACTGTTACCTAGTTAGGAGCCTTAATGTTAATGATCATACCAATAATTTTCTAAATGCCCACTATATCCAAGGGGCAGGACCCTGTCTATTTTCTCTTTACATCTCTAGCATTTATTTATTTATTTATTTATTTATTTATTTAAAATATATTTTATTGATTTTTTACAGAGAGGAAGGGAGAGAGATAGAGAGTTAGAAACATCGATGGGAGAGAAACATCGATCAGCCGCCTCCTGCACATCTCCCACTGGGGATGTGCCCGCAACCCAGGCACATGCCCTTGACCGGAATCGAACCTGGGACCCCTCAGTCCGTAGGCGACGCTCTATCCACTGAGCCAAACCGGTTTCGGCACATCTCTAGCATTTAGAACACCACCTGACACAGAGGAGGAGTTCAATGTCCAGCTATTGAATAAATGAATGCTAGGCACCCTGTTTGCCATTTTAATCACTTTTCTCCACTCTGTATCTTCCTTAGGGCTTAACACACAGCCTCATTCAATCAACCTGGGCTCATGATTTACCAGACAACTGAGAGGAACAAGAAGTTACATGGAACAGCCCATTTTATTTATTTTAAATCTTTATTGTTAAAAGTATTACATATATCCCCTTTTCCCCCCGAGTTAACTCCCTCCAGCCCACCTCCACCCCAGGCTTTCACCACCTAATTGTCCATGTCCATGGGTTATGCATATATACATGCATGGGTTATGCATATATATATATATATATATATATATATATATATATATATATGCAATTCGGTTGATTACCTCCCACCCACCCACCTCCCCCGCCTTCCCTCTGAGATTCTGCACTCGAACAGCCCATTTTAGACTGGTGTCACTCAGCCAGCCTGGTTCCAAGCTGCTAAGTTGGCCAGCAGGAGAAACAAACCAAAAGCCCCATAAAGCTCAGCTGGTGTGGCTCAGAGGTTGAGCACTGACCTATGAGCCAGAAGGTCATAGTTCGATTACTGATCAGGGCACATGCACGGGTTGAGGTTCAATCCCCAGTGGGGGGTGTGCAGGAGGCAACCGATCAATGATTCTCTCTCATCATTGATGTTTCTATCTCTCTCTCCCTCCCTTCCTCTCTGAAATCAACAAAATAATATATTTTTTAAAAAGCTCCATAAACAACTACTAGCAAGGAGTCAGGTAAGGTCAGTGATCCCCCACAAGAGCCATTCACCTTCTCAAACAGTCCCCTCAGTATCCATAAGGGTTGAAGAGTACATCTAAAGATTTTCTCCCCTAGAAATCTACTGTTATGAATCTGTCAGCCCACCACAGTTACCCATATATGTAAGAGCAGGCACCTATAAAGGGACACATGGCAGCCTTCAGATACAGAAATGTCTCATTACTCATATTAAGTGCTGACTAAATGATGTACATAACATACATAACTTCATTTGGGATGAAAATAAAACACTCCCTATAAGCATCTGGGATATTATTTTGGCACTTGGTATCCTGGGTAATGTATTAATCACATCTGTTCATGTGTTGGGCATATACAACTGAGTCTAGAGCAAAGAATTCTGGGAGAAGAAGCTCAAAGCTCTAGGCTGGGTTTGGTTTTGTTTTTTTTCCTTTTAATTGATTTTAGGGAGGGAGAGAGGGAAAGACAGACATCAATATGAGACACATGGACTGTTTGCCTCCCGTATGCACCCCAACTGGGGATCAAATATGCAACCTGGGTATGTGCCCCGAGTGGGAATAGAACCCAAGACCTTCTAGTACACAGGGACAATGCTTCAACCAACTGAGCCACATCGGCCAGGGCCATAGGCTGGTTTTTCTACTGACAGCCCTGGCTAGTCATTTAACATGCACTGACTGCATTTTTTTTTTCATGTATAAAATGGGGATATAACCACTTTTGCCTCCTTTGACAGGGTAGTGGATGCTAATCAAATAAATAGATAAATGAAACATGCCTTGCAAACAGAAAACATGGTTCATTTTTCCTTCCTGTATCTTTCACATAATTTTGCTCCCAGTTTTACTACTCAATTCATCTTTAAATGAGCCAGAAGGAGAGAACAGCTTAGGCCTAGGTGGTAGTAAGGCTAGTTTTCAGTCCGGGGAGGAAAAAGGAAAAAGAAGACTCCCTTTGATGAGGGAAGGAAAGGGCCAGAAGGGAACAAGGCTCCTGCTCCACTGGTTCTTCCTGTTTGTAATCAATGATCCCACTTTGCATAGCACCATGCCTGGCACAAAGGAAGCACTCAATAAATATTAGCCGTTAATATTTAAAGACCAGCACTGGGAAAACATCCAGGTGCACTGCAGTAGCAGCTGAGCTGGGACCTGCTTGGTGCTCAGAAGTTGCTCATTTCAGGTACGAAAGCAGTAATGGTGAAATCTAAACTGATTCTACCTAAAAAAACGCTTGTTGCTTGCTTCTGATACCTTCTTTCCCTCAAATCAAAACAACATATTATCACTCATACTGGCTTTATAGTTGACTCTTAGTAAAGTTGGCATCTAATAGTATACACATCTTTAAGAAAACAGTGTACCTCTTCACTTCACTCACAAAGCTTTTCACTTTATGTAAAGATTAAAGTTTCTAAAAGGAAAAATAACAGTACTCAGTGAACTTCACTGTTCCAAGTTAGAATTCAGAGCAGTTTATGGTAGTGAAAAGTATCCAGCAGTCAACCTCTGACCCAAGCAGGCAACAGAATGATGAGTCTCCCTTAAGAAATTCGTTCTTAGCCCTCACAGAATCATCCAGGAAGAATGACCAACCACATGGGCTTTGTTCTGAGGAGGCCTGGAAGGAAAAAGCAAGAGATGGGGAAGGAGCTGAAGTAAAGAGCCTTGGAAAGTACCGTAAAGTCCAACAGAACACAGTCAGACTCCTGAAATTAAACACTAAAGACAACAGAAAACAATCCCAAGGAAAGTAGCTCAGCATTGAGGTTCTTTCAGTTTTGGCCTCTCTGGATGAAGAGGATCTAATTGGTACCAACTACAATCATAAAGTCCTTCAAATCTTTACAAAGGTGTTCCCTGTGGCCAAGGGCAAAAATCAGCTCCTAACCCAAAGCAATAGGAAGAGCTGAGGGACACTTGCTTGCTTTCAATAAAAATCTAATGCTTATCATAAATTCCACCCCTGAACCAAAAAGATTATTTCTTAAAATGTTATTTATTTTAGAGCAGCGGTTCTCAACCTGTGCGTCCCGAACCCTGTGGGGGTCGAACGACCCTTTCACAGGGGTCACCTAAGACCATCAGAAAACATATGTAATTACATATTGTTTTTGTGATTAATCACTATGCTTTAATTATGTTCAATTTGTAACAATGACAATACATCCTGCATATCAGATATTTACATTACGATTCGTAACAGTAGCAACATTACAGTTATGAAGTAGCAACAAAAATAATTTTATGGTTGGGTCACCACATGAGGAACTGTATTAAAGGGTCATGGCATTAGGAAGGTTGAGAACCACTGTTTTAGAGAGAGAGGGAGGGGGAGGAGGGAGAGAGAGAGAGAAACATCGATTGGCTGCCTCCCCTCAAGCACCCTATCCAGAGATCAAGTTGCAACCTGGGCATGTGCCCTGACCAAGAATGAACCAGTAACCTTTCAGTGCACAGGATGATGCTCAACCAACTGAGCCATTCAGCTAAGACCCAACAAATTATTTCATACCTCTCCATTGAGATTCTAAAACTAGTCTAAGTTGCCCTATCCAGTTTGGCTCAGTGGATAGAACATTGGCCTGCAGACTGGAGGGCCCTGGGTTCGATTCCCGTTAAGGGCACATACCTCAGTTGCAGGCTTGATCCCTGGCCCTGGGCGGGGTGCATGTGAGAGGCAACCAATTGATGTGTCTCTCTCACATCCATATTTCTCTCTTTCTGTCTCTCCCCCCTCCCACTCTCTCTAAAAATCAATGAAAAAATATCCCGAGTGAGGATTAATAAAAAAATAAATAAAAAATAAAGCCCAGTCTAAGTCAATAGTTATTCCCAAAGTTAAGCTCCTCTTCATTACTTTTCTGGTTGGTCTCCAGTTTACTTTGCTTTCATTCCATTTTTGGCTGAGTTCAGTGAAAGAGACCGAACCCACTGAAACCAACCAGATTCTCACTCTTATCAGAACTGGGACCATTATCCCAAAAGGAAGCTATAACTTGATAATTTCATTTAACTGAGAGCAGCACAGGCATAGAACTTGTTACAGTTTCCTTATTCCAGGGAAGGGACAAGGGAAGTGGAAGGTGAGGGAACTCTTCCTTGAAAAATCCAGACTGACTTTCATCATGTTGAAAAATGCTCCAGCCCTAACCAGTTTGGCTTAGTGGATAGAGCTTCGGCCTGGCCCGCAGACTGAAAAAGGGCTCGGGGTTTGATTCTGGTCAAGGGC
Source organism: Myotis daubentonii (assembly GCF_963259705.1). Taxonomy (NCBI): domain Eukaryota; kingdom Metazoa; phylum Chordata; class Mammalia; order Chiroptera; family Vespertilionidae; genus Myotis; species Myotis daubentonii. The sequence goes on along the minus strand of NC_081840.1, from coordinate 23,409,473 downwards.
ATGTACCTTGGTTGTGGGCTCGATCCCCAATAGGGGGCGTGCAGGAGGCAGCTAATTGATGTTTCTTTCTCATCGATATTTCTAACTCTCGATCCCTCTCTCTTCCTCTCTATAAAAATCAATAAAATATATTTTTTTTCTTTTTTTTTCTTTCTAACTGTCGTTTTATTTTTTATTTTTTTGGTACTTTATTTTTTTAAAATAAATGTTTATTGTTCAGATTATTACAGTTGTTCCCCTTTTTTCACCCCATAGCTCCCCTCCACCCAGTTCCCACGCCACCCCCTGCCCTCACCCCCCGCTGTCCTCATCCATAGGTGTACGCTTTTTTTCACCGGGTCAAAGGTCATACACATGGAAAATGTAGGTATTTCCATCCACAACGTGTCCCTGTGCTCGGAAAGGTCTCTCACGACTTGTTCACGCTCTACTCAGAAAGGGTACAGAGCCACATAACGGCTTTTTAAAATAATGTGTCCTCTTATGTTTAAAATGAGGATTTCACTACCAAAAGTGAGGAGAAAGCAACACTACAGCTGCTCTCGCCCCTCTCACCCTTCGGGTGATAGTTGTGTGTGGGGCTGCGAGCTGGTTCGCGGGCCGGCTGTCAACGAAGCCGTCTGGGTCGCTCGCGCGGTTCCGCTGGCTTCCCAGGGGCCGTCGCAGCCTCACAGGGGCCGTCGCAGCCTCACGTAGCCTCACAGGGGCCGTCACAGCCTCACAGGGGCCGTTGCAGCCTCACGCAGCCTCACAGGGGCCGTCGCAGCCTCATGCAGCCTCACAGGGGCCATCACAGCCTCACGCAGCCTCGCATGGGACGTCGCAGCCTCGCAGGGGCCGTTGCAGCCTTATATTTTTTTTTTAAAGGAAAAGTGCTCCAGGCAATGATTTAAGCCCATGGCCTAATTTTCAAACAGGATTTTACTTAAACAATGTCAACCAGTCAGTGGCCACTCTAATTTTAAAGCCCAAATGATAAGAAGGCTCCATTCCAATAGGAAACCCTTACTGCCAGAAAGTTCTAGTAAACCTGTCTCTCTAACCCAGAGAGTTCAGAAAAAGGCCTCTCATTCTATCCTAAAAGAATTGTATATCTTTGTATTTATATGTATGTATCAATAGCATCATATAAAAACAACTGTTTCTCAATCAAATGTTTTCTTAAGACCACTGGAGGCATGAGATTGGCTTCACAAACACACTGAACACATTCGTTAAGGGCAAAGATCACTTTCTTCCACTCCAGTGTCCCCAAAGTGCTCCATTACTTGAGAGGTCAGGAATTCTCCCATGTCTTCTGACACATGGCCTCACAGACACTGCCTGCCACTCCCCTCCTACTCTAGAGCAAGAGAGAGATTGTTTCTATGTAGAGATGACCCACACAATGAATTCTTAAAAAATAGTCATTTTTAGCTTCATGATCAGTCTCTTTGACTTCAAACTATTCAGCTCTCCATTTATGTCTGAACTAGTGGCCCCATGCACAAATTTTTGCACATTGAAAGGAAATTAATTAGAAGAAATATTTGAATATCGCTATTCACCCTTTCTCTATAATAGAAGTCTCAACCAAATTCACAATTGACAATGACAGATTGAAACACACGCGTGCGATTGGCGCCAGTGAGAGCTTTATATGTACCGTGCATGGGTGAGTCAACTTAGCCTTTTATATATAAAGAATAAACTTGCTTAATTAGACCTGCTTTCTGATTTAGCTAAACTTTTTCCTGCCCAGTGAAGTTACCCAACTTCTCTTTCAGGTAATTGTCACCAACACAGCAAATATCAACACGAAGCAGATTATTATTGTAGATCACACAGGGAGAACAAAGGGTAAAATATTTAACTGCAGCAGTGTTTGACTATATTCTGCACAGTGAGAAAACCTGAAGTCATTTTCAAGGTCCACCATTTCTTCTTTTCAGTCGGGTCAAGTTTCTAAGCTTTCTAAATCTCTGTTTTCCGGCTAATGAAAAGAAAATAGGATTCCACTGAGTCTCTATCTACCTACTCCAGGGCTTCTGTGATGAGGATCAAATGAGATGAGGCACAGGAAAATGCTTCACAGACATTTGGTTAAAGTGTAAAATGTTTCCACCTGGCTATAAAGCAAGTCGTATTCCTGGGCTGAAGAAACTGCAAGGAGGCTAGTCGTGGCTAGGGAGAGGAAGCCAGGCATTGCTACATGACATCGTTATTGGCGCCCACAGTCACCGTTTCTGGGCTGGACTGGGCTGTGGGACGCATTTTGCAACATGTGGTCTCAGCAGCATCAGCCGCAATTTGGTGGGCTGTTGCTCCAGGTGGTGGTGGGAACCTGTGTCCCACTTGGGGGAAGCCGAGTGTTGCTTTGTGGGCATCAGGTCTGCAGTACTGTTTCTCTGTAAATGGCCAGTGCACGTCACGGCAGCTCCTGCATTGAGCGTCTGCCCCCTGGTGGTCAGTGTGTGTCATAGCTACCGGTCGGATGGACACTTAGCATAAGTCTTTTAAATAATATAGACAGATAGAAAGCTTCCCAAAGCAAAGCTGAATTCTGAGCAGACTGGAATTACTGAGGCATCCTCAAGAGCCACATGGTCCTCAAAGGACTCTTCCAAGGAGCTTACAGATGGGAGATGCAGCTCCCCTTTAAGTGACCAGCTACAAAAACGGGCCTAGCCCGGCTGGTATAGCTCAGTGGTTAAGTGTCAACCTATGAACCAGGAGGTCCCGGTTTGATTCCCAGGCAGGACACATGCCTGGGTTGCGGGTTTGATCCCCAGTAGGGAGCATGCAGGAGGCAGCCAATCAATAATTCTCTCTCATCATTGATGTTTCTCTCTCTCTCTCCCTCTCCCTTCTTCTCTGAAATCAATAAAAATATTTCCTAAAAAAACAACAATGAGCATAAGGGCTGGTAAAGGCTCTGAGACTTAGCAGTGAAAACCTGAGGCTAGAGAGAAGACAAGAGAGTTGGGTTTAAGTCCACCTCTACCTGAATTACACCAGAGATAAGTTACTCAACCTTTCTCTTTCTCAGTCTTCATTCTCAACCCATCATCTCTGTTAACATCATCCTGCTTCTGAGATTCCCAAAGAGAATGTACTCCATGCTAGCAAGGGGTCTGGTCTGTATTGTTCACCACTGCAGCCCCAGCACAGGGCCTGACACATAATAGGAAATCAACACATATTAATTTGTTAAAACAAATTAATAAACTCAGCACAAAATGCAGATGCTACAGTCTCTTTAGAACGAAATAGTCCATATTACCATTAAGTGTTCACCCAACCAGCCTCCACCACTCACTGACTTTAGAATAACCTTAAAGAAGTTATTTCTCTGAACCTCAGCTTGCTGGAAGGATTAAATGAGACGATGTACATCAGGCATTTTGCACAGTGGAGGCATGTAGCAAATGCTAGAGAAGTGTTGCCTGACTTTATTGCTGTAAGCTGTCTGGTTTACCTCCAGGCCAGTTATTGCAGTCACTACAGAATTTTCATTCCATTATCCCAATTAAAAACCCTCCTGAGGGAAGTTTTCCAATAAATGCCTCCTTACAGAATTAGGGATAATGGGACAAGGAAGATACTCAGTATTTACCACTCCCTCCCTCAAAAGGATGTATCTTCAATTTAACGGGGGGAAAAGGCTGCTACAAGGTTGCATAATACATATATTATGCATAAGAAAGCATTCAATCTTCAAAAGAATGATTCCAAGAATTATCACTACACCAGAGACTCACTAAAGTGCTCTTCTCACAGTTTATGCCGAAGATCTTAATAGATGACACAGCTTTATAAGATCTTTGGTGTCTGGGTCCAAAACTGAGAGGGGTCTGGTTTCTATTCAATATGGAGTGAGAGAGTAGAGCCGTGGTTAAGTAAGAATATAGCATATACTAGTAACTATTTTAAAGTCAATTAACAATAGTAACTCCTCCAGCAATAACACCCTCCTCTGAATGGCCATATTTTCTCCATACCGCTCTGACATTATCCACCTTATTCTATGTATTTGTCTTCTACCAGCACTAGACTGTCCTCTCACCAAGGGCAAATTCAGTGTCTTACTGCCACTCTGTATCTCCCTCAGTTCTCAGCACATAGTAGGCACTCATTAAATGTTTGTTGAATTGTTACATTTATTTACTCTCATTAGCACATTTCATTCATTCAACAAATATTTGAGTGCATACAGTGCCAAACACTGTCTAGATGCTGATGAACAGAAGAGGTAAAAATCACAGCCCAGTCCAGCCAGTGTGGCTCAGTGGTTGTACGTCGACCTTTGAACCAGGAAATCACTGTTTGATTCCAGTCAGGGCACATGCCCAGTTGCTGGCTCGAGGGCATGCAGGAAGCAGCTGATTGATGTTTCTCTCTCACATCGATGTTTCTTTCTTTCTCTCCTCCCTTCCTCTTTCTCTAAAAACCAATTAGAAATCTTTAAAATTAATTAATTGATTGATTAAATGGCACAAGAGAATCTTCTGGGGGGATAGAAATGTTCTCTACCTTGACCTTGGTAGGGGACAGGGGGGTTACTCGTGTACATATATTTGTCAAAACTCATAGAATTGTACACTTATAATGTGTAAATTATACCACAAAAGAGTTTATTTTTAAAAGTCTTGTTACGTCATGTACTTTTTTTTATGTCATGTCAAATGGTGATAGTGGTATAAAAAGAAATCGGGATATAAGACTAGGACTACAAGGTGGGGATAAGGGTTGCTCTTGTAAATATGATAGTCAGAGAAGGCTGCACTTTAATGCCAAAATCTAGGTCAATCCTTTAAAAAAAAAAAGTAGCAACTCCATTTTCTGTGGTAATGAAAGGAAAAGGAATGTCACAAATAATGCAAAACAGTACATTAACCTGAAATCATTTATGTTTAGTTCTAGACAGAAACTTCCCCCTCCCCCGAAAGCGACAGACTTTTCAGAGATTACTCAAACTAATAAGGCACATAATTGACACTCAATAAATGTTTACGACTGTTGTTCAATGACACATGTAAATTGAATTGAGCTCTTTGAAAAAGGTTATGAGAGATTATGGAAAACAGTTTAGTCATAGGATGACATATTCACTCGGCAGAAATGACTGGGCTGGAAAGCAGAGGAACTTCTAAAATACTCTAGGACTGCTGAAGTGCTCTCTCAACCTCAAGCTGGGGTGTCTGTGCCAACAGGTCAGAACCAAGCTCTGTCAGTTCTGTTCAAGCATTCCACCATCTAGACCAGGTGGACAAACTTTTTGACTCGAGGGCCACAATGGGTTCTTAAACTGGACCGGAGGGCCGGAACAAAAGCATGGATGGAGTGTTTGTGTGAACTAATATAAATTCAAAGTAAACATCATTACATAAAAGGGTACGGTGTTTTTTTTTTTTTTTTTCAGTTTTATTCATTTCAAACGGGCCAGATCATGGGCCGTAGTTTGCCCACGGCTGATCTAGACTCAAATTCCCTGGGAAAGAGAGCAGGAATTCAGTCACAAGCAGAAGGAAATCAGGAAGAGGGGGAAATTTTCCAGAGCTGCTAGAAAGTAGAGTCATCCTCCAGTGAAGTGAAGGCAGAGGTCAAGTGCTTACATATGGCTGGTATACACGCTCTTTTCCCAAGAACGCCAGCCACTACCAAGACAACCACACAAACAGTTTAAACAGAGTCTCTTAATTTCTGGCCAACAGTCATTGGAAAGAGAGGCAAAATGAACAAAACATCCTCCAAGGAAGCATCCACCCTTTCCTGCCTCCAGAAATCCTACTATGTCCTTCCTTCCCATAGGTCTTTCCAATTCCTCTTGCCTGCAACTTTCTACAATCCCTTCTTCAGGGTCGCATCCATTAGCTTTCCTCTGATTTCCCACCACCAATCAAATGTGCTCAATTCATTTAACAGTTCTAAGCCCAGGTAGAAATGATCTCATGGGAGCTCCTCCCAAAGCAAGCAAGACTCCCCGGAAAACTTTAGCCAGCTCTCAGAAGCCCTTCCCTGCTACACCATCTCCAGGATAAACTCGAAGGTGGTACGGCCAGGAGATGCATCCACAGGGAAAACATATCAGGTCAACAGAATAGGAAAGCTTCCTCTTCTACTACCCCCAACTCAAAAAGCCAAATGTTTGACCAATTCCAGAAAAAATCAATCACTTTAAGGAAGTGACAGACCAGAAAAAAATAGAATTGCACAAATTGGAGGTAACTTGAAATAGTTAAAAATAGGTACCCTAAGCCGAAACCGGTTTGGCTCAGTGGATAGAGCATCGGCCTGCGGACTGAAAGGTCCCAGGTTCTATTCCGGTCGAGGGCATGTACCTGGGTTGCGGGCACATCCCCAGTGGGAGATGTGCAGGAGGTGGCTGATCGATGTTTCTCTCTCATCGATGTTTCTAACTCTCTCTCTCCCTTCCTCTCTGTAAAAAATCAATAACATATATTAAAAAAAAAAAATAGGTTCCCTGAAAAGCTGACTCACAGTGATTTTGATGGCTTATATGGGTCACATTTTAAACAGCCCTGCACTAAACAAAATAGCTTCCCAGGTGAAATGCCAGGAGCCTGTGTAACAGCAGAAGATGCAGAGCAGACACTGAAGGCACACAATAGGGGCTCTTTCATTTTTTTGCCTGTCTGAGTCATCCTCAACCCTGCACTTCCCAGTAATCCCATACATGCCTCCCCCTCCGCCATTATTACTAAACAAAAGGGGCTTTTACTTGGGCTTTTAGAAGTAAAAGGCAGCAGTAGTGGCGGGAGCCTCTGCTACTCCTCCGATTATTGCTTATTATTTTGACAGACAAACAGCTCCTGAACAGATCTATGGCTCTGTGTTACTTTTTAAAATATAGCACCTAAGGACCAAGAGTAAATATGTATATTCGTGTTCTGACCAGAACTTACCAAAGGCTAACAGCCACGGCACCAAAATTGGTCCTTATAAGAGTTCGGCCGCAGGGAGAGAAAAATGGGATGTCCCACAATTGAGAAGATGATGACCCCCTGGCTCATGACCTATTGGCCAGATTTAAGGGGTTTCTGCCAACCTGTCTGAAACAAAGGGCCTGGAAAGAGGGAGCCCCGCCCAGCAAGGTACCCCAGACCCGGAAGCAGACAAAGGAGTCACCAGCAGATGGGTCTAGCACAGCCAGTGTGTGGTTCAGGATTCCCGTAGTCTGAGAACATCCTCCGCTATTTTCCATTCCTGAATCCCATTAAAATAATGTCTCTTTTAGCCAACTTACCAAAAAAAAAAAAAAAAAAGGCCAAGTCCCAGTATTCTGAGCCACACTATTCTGGGACTGTAAACAAGTGACGCAGCCAAGCACCGTGATGGGTCTCCTTAAAGGGACGGTCTCAGTGAGATGAGGTCCCCCACTGACTGCGCGGAGGGAAGGACAAAGAGACTCCCTTGGTCTCCCCTTTCCTGGAGGGCCCAAGGCGTCACTTTCTGAGTCAAGGGGGGCTGCCTCAGTGGGTATTTTCTTAGCTTCTCATTGACCGCCCCGGCTCCCTGGCTTCCTTAGCACCTGCGTGCTGCCATGAGGAGTCTTTTGGCATGAAAACCTCCCCGCTTCTCCTGATGTCCCAGTCAGGGGGTCAGTCAGCATGAAGAGGAAACAGGGGAAATTTCCTGTCAGGCTGCTGCTCTATTCTCTTGGCAAGAGGACAGTTATAGGAAGTTCGTAGAAAAGAGACAAAGAGGAGAATGGGGTGATTATGAAAAAAAAAAACTTGTATGGGGTTTAAATGTATGTGCACATAAGAATGAAGAGAAAATTTTGAATCTTTTTTCCCTTTTACTAATAAACATTCTGATAAGATATCTGAGTTCCTACTACCCTCTTCCTCCCCTCGGAGAACCCTCATTATTAGAACTATTCTTCTAACCTTTGAGTTATTTGCTAAGGGTGTTGTCTCTAACTTCAAGAGATTACAAGGACTTGTCAGTGTGGATCATCTTCTTATTATGGGCTGTAAACAATGGATCCCTAAGTCCTTTGGTTTGCCTAGCACCATTCTACTGGGCCTAGAAAAATCAACGAACACAACCCAAAAAGTCTAACTATTTCACTGGAGAGGTTACAAAATATGCCAAAAGAAAATACTGATTTCACCTAGATTACTTCTGAGGAGTGAAAAAAAAACTAGTGTACCGATTAAATATTTTGTTCCTGATATATTTTCCACTTCACTAGAATCCAGGTTTCCTATTCAACCAAACCTTCATCTGTTAGATCAGGTTTCCAATCTCAGCACTACTGACATTTTGCACCAGATAACTATTATTTTTGTTAATCCTCACCCAAGGATTTTTGTTTCCCATAGATTTTTAGAGAGAGTGGAAGGGAGGGGGAGAGACAGAGAGAGAGAAACATCGATGTGAGAGACATCGATTGGTTGCCTCCCCAACACACCCCAACTGGGGATGGGGATCAAACCTGCAACTGAGGTATGTGCCCTGGACCAGAATCGAACCCGAGACCCTTCAGTCCATGGGCTGACGCTCTAACCACTGTCCCAAACCAGCTAGAGGCAGATAATTCTTTTTGTGGGGGGCTGCCCTAAGCATTGTAAGATACTTAGCAGCACCCTGGCTTCTACCCACTTGCCAGTAGCACACCCCCCTCTACCCGCATCTGTGACAAGCAAAGACATCTCAACATTGCCAAATGCCCCCTAAGGAAGCAAAATCACTCCTGGTTGAGAATTACTGTGTTAGTTTAATACCAAATGAGGCTAATTTAGCTCTCTATTGTATAAATTTTGTTCTTAAAGACTTTCAGTTTTATAGATTCAATAAAAGTTGGGGTATTAAGCAGATGCTATTTGCACAAACCAAAAGCCCAGGAGTCACCACTAGGTTCTCTCATCCCCTCACTCCTCCACCCAATATATCAGCATTCGTTTTACATCCAAACTTTGTGCCTCATCCATTAATGTTTTTCCATCTCATCATGTCAATAACACCAAATCTAAGCCACCTCTCACCTCACCTTCTGCCATAGCCTCCTATGTGGTTTCACCACTTTCATACTTGTCCCCCCACAATCACCACAGTCTAGTCTTCACACTCCAGTCAAGGGACAGCTCTTAAAAAGTTCTATCAGATGTGACTCTCTAGCATAAAACAGACAGGTGCTTCTCATTACTTTCATAATCCAGTTACTTCTATGGTCTACAAGGCCCCATGTGATCTGGCACCTGCTTGTTTCTGCACCTGTTTCCTTAACACACTCCAGCCACACTGACATGCTCAAACATTCAGTCCCACCTTCTTTTTGTTCCCATTTCCCTCTGGAGGTCTATTTGCCCAGGTAGTATCAATCATCAGGTCTTCGCTTATAAGTCACCTCTACAATAAAACCTTCCCTGACTCTCCTGCAAGAATGGATTCCAAAACATCTTGCAGGCCCTGGCTGGGTAGCTCAGTTAGATCATCGTTCCAAAACGCCAAGGTTGTAGGTTCGATCCCCGTTCAGGACACATACAAGAATCAACCAATGTATGTATAACTAAGTGGAACAACAAATTGATGTTGCTCTCTCTCCCTCTTCCTCTCTCTCGCTAAAAACCATCTGTTTATGTGTTTTACATATGTGAACTGTGCTTTCCCCACTTAAATGGTAAGTTCTATGATGGCATGGACCAAGTTTTATTAACCATGTATCCCTGGAACCTAGAAAGTGCCTGGCACATAACATGTGGTCAATAACTGTGATGAATTATTGAGTGGCTTTGGCTAGCAGGCCACAAATGAGTTTCTACTTCTGAAACCAAAAGTTAGTCTCTCGTCAAATTTATAATTCTAGTACCCACTCAAATGACAACAACGTGATAAAAAAATTTTTACCTCTAAAAGGTAACTTTTTGCCCTTTAAGTTTTCCAGAAGAAACTGAATACTTGAATCACAAGCAACAAATCTTAGGAGACTCTCTGGCCATAGATTTGAGGAAACCACACATAACATTAGCAGCCTATAAGCTGCTAATGTTCCTTATGTACACGGATGCCTAGAAAGAAACAAGAAAATAAAAACAAAGTTGGGGCCTGACTCATTGAATCTTTTTTTGTGGTCTTTTTTTTTTTTTTTTTTTTTGGTCTTTTCTCTTTCTCTTTTATTCCCCTTTTCTTTTTTTTCTTTCATAGAATATTTATTGCTATGAAGAAGGAGTTCTGCAATGACAAGTCTTACATTTGTATAGAGCTGTTTCATTTGATTCTTACAGCAGCCGTGAGGAACTGGTGATCTGATGCTTTTGACCATATAAACCTTAATTAGAAAGTTTAAATGATTTGGTCAGAGATAGCAGAAGTCTCACAAAGCAAGGATCTTAGAGCCAGATGCCTGTGTTCAAATCCTCTGCCACTGACTGTAACGTGATCTTGGCAAGTAACTTCCTCTCTCTGTGCTTCGGCGTCCTCATCTACACAATACAGTGCTACAGACGGAATGTTTGTATCCCCTCCAAAATTCACGTTGAAATCTAACCCCCAATATGATGGTATTAGGAGATGGGGCCTTTGGAGGTGATGAGGTCATTAGCATAAAGCCTCATGAGTGGAATGATATGGGTCCCTTATGAGAAACCCAAGAGCCCTAGCCAATCTGGTTTCAGTGGATAAGAGTGTCAGCCCTCGGACTGAAGGGTCCTTATTAAGGACACGTACCTTGGTTGCAGGCTCCATCCTGGCCCTGGTTGGGGCAGAGCGGGAGGCAGCCAATCAATGATTCTCACTCATCATTGATGTTTCTATCTCTCTCTCCCTCTCCCTTCCTCTCTGAAATCAATAAAAATATATATTTTTAAAAAGGGGGGGACTGGGAGGAGGACAAGAGCCAGCTGGAATAGGTTAATTGGGGGGAAAGAGAGAACCTATGTAATACTTTCAACAAAAAAGATTAAAAAAAAAAAAACTACTACAACAGACTGGTAGTGGACACTATGTGCCAGGCCTTATGACAAATCCTTCCCATTCCTAATATCTTTGAATCCTCTTAACTACTACTATGAAGTAGAAGGCACAGAGCTTATAACCTGCCATGGTTATATAGCCAGTAAGTGTTATAGCCAGGATATGAATCAAGTAGTCTTCACTCGAAAGCAGAGACCTTACATATACTACCTTCTCTGGAAAGTATAAACATTATACCACCCCTTCCCCAATCGCCCCTAGTGGTCATACACTACCCTCTCCCCAACTCAGAATCAAACCAAATGTTCTTCAGTCCTTCTGTAATCCCAGGTGCCTCACTGGCTTTTACTAATCAGAAGCCTATACACGAAAATATAAGAAGAGCCCATCTGGAGAAAATACTATCCTTATCAAATGCCACTTAAAAATTTTTTTTTAAATTGAATTCAGAGAGGGAGGAGGGAGAGAGAAAGGGAGAGAGAGAGGGAGGAGGGGGTAGAGAGAGAGAGAGAGAGAGAGAGATAGAGATAGAGATAGAGATAGAGATAGAGATAGAGATAGAGATATGATAGAGATAAAGAAGTATCAGACACACATGGACTGGTTGCCTCCCATACTCTGAACCACAACCTAGGTATATGACCAGGAATTGAACCTGCAACCTTCAGTGCACAGACAACACTCCAACTGAGCCACACCAGCCAGGGCTCAAATGCCACTTTTTTAAAAAAATTTATTTTTATTGATTTCAGAGAGGAAGGGAGAGAGAGTGGGAGAGAGAGGGAGAAACATCAATGATGAAAATCATTGATTGGCTGCCTCCTGCACACCCCCCAATGGGGATTGAGCCCGCAACCTGGGCATGTGCCCTTGACTGGAATTGAACCCGGAACCCTTCAGTCCGCAGGCCAACGCTCTATTCACTGAGCCACACCAGCTAGGGCTCAAATGCCACTTTTTAAAGACCAGCTGGTGTGGCTCAGTGGTTGAGCATCAACCCATCAATCAGGAAATCATGGTTTGATTCCCAGTCAGGGCACATGCCAGGGTTTCAGACTCAATTCCCAGTAGGGGGCGTGCAGGAGACAACCAATCATTGATTCTCTCTTATCATTAGTGTTTCTATGCCTTTCCCCATCTCCCTTCCTCTTTCTGAAATCAATAAAAACATATTTTTTTTTTAAAAAAAAGACCTGCTTCTCTAAATGGAGCGAGCAGGCTTACGACTTATTGCCTATCACTCCCATGGTACTCACCATCAGTGGTTCTTTTCCCTGCACAGGTACAATCCCTCATCACTCACATTTATTCACAATGTGCCAAAGGCTCTCATTCAGAAAACTGTTCTACATCAGTTCTTCCTGATAATAATAACAGCTATCATATACTGAGCACTTACTATGCAATAAGCTATACAAAACTGCCATCTCATCCTCGCAACAAACCAATGAAGTCTCAATGTTCCCAATTTATAGATGAAAAAACTGAGGCTCGGAGAAGTAAAGAAATTCAGCCCCCCCCCCAAAAAAAAAAGAGAGAGAGAGAAAGAGAAAGAAATTCAGCCCAAGGTCACACAACTTGGTGAGGAACTAAACCTGGCTCCTTGCAATTTAAGCTTTAGGGGTCTTGCCTTTTAATGATTAAAATGGGAGCTCCTCCCTAGACTCTCCTTTTGAGAGCTACCTTCCAACAACAGATCGGCTCCACTACCACATGAGTCCCCAAGGGCTTACCTGAATTTCTTCGTTTTCATCTACTAGGAGGAAGCTCACAACCCTCTCAGTCATCTTCTTCCTCTTGGTCTCCTCGTCCATCTCTTCTTCCTCCAGTGACTCCTGGCCCTTCGGGACGTGGTAGGCAGTAACGGGGTGTCTCCTTTTGTTGCCCCCAGAATGAGTCCTCTTCTGGCACTCCAGGCACAAGTTGATTTTACAGGTCTGGCACCTCACAGCGGCCCTCTGCCGAACACCTGGGGAGTGCCCACTGGGGCCCTTGCAGGGGTCACAGTACGGGACGTGGCCAGGTTTGAGTCTTATCCGCTCGTGGTTTCTCAGGCGCTCCTGCCGATGGAGCTCCTCCTCGCAGCGGAGACACTGCAGGCTGCAGCACTCATCACACTCAAAGACGGCTTCGTCAGTCCCGCTGCAGGCGTAACTTTCCTGGCACATGAGCCCTGGGTTCAGGCCCTTCTGTGCTGGGGAGGTCTGAGCACTCATACTCAGGTTGGTAAGGAAACCAACCACCATAAAACAGCCACTGGGCTATCCCCAGCAGTGAAAACAAAGGCTTTGAGGATGAAGACCACACAGAAATACCACAGGGTTCTGAACACCTTACACTTACACACACACACACACACACACACACACACACACACACTCAGTGTCCCATTAGAAATTCTTCACACACTCACAAATGTTCAAATTTTTAATTTTCGGCCTCCAAGGCTTCTGTATCAGCAGCAATGTTCATTTGGTTTGATGGTTTCATCCTCCATAAAGTGCAGACAAGTATGTGGTCCAAATTAACTTGGAAGGGTCTTTTATGGCTATCTGAGAGAGAGCTGATGTGTTCACTGAGGTGGACTCATTCGCTGGGCCTCAAGCACGAGGTTTTGGTAATGAAAGAGAGTGGTCAGAAGCTTTTCAACATAATCCAACCTCAAGGCAATACTTCAGGGGATACCTAAAATAAAGGAAGGAAAAGGATTTCACTCATCTAAAAACAGAAGTACACCTTTAAAGAAAAAAGAAAAAAAAAAAAAGCCCTGGCCGGTTTTGCTCAGTGATTAGAGCATCAGCCACTGGACCCAAGGGCTCGAGTTCAATTCCCAGTCAAAGGCATGTACCTCAGTTGCAGGCTCAATCCCCAGCCCCATTGGGGATTCCACTGTGGTGTGGGAGGCAACCAATCGATGTGGCTCTCTCACATCAATGTTTCTCTCTTTCTCTCTTTCCCCACCTCCTCCATCCTCTCCTCTCTAAAAAAATCACTGGGGCCGGAGGGGGTCAATAGGGGGAAAAGGGGGACATATGTAATACTTTCAACAATAAAGAATTATTTTTAAAAATCACTGGAATGCTCACTTTGGCAGCACATATACTAAAATTAGAACAATACAGAGAAGATTAGCAAGGCCCCTGTGCAAGGATGGCATGCAAATTTGTGAAGAGTTCCATATTTAAAAAAAAAAAATCACTGGAAAAAATAAAAATACCCTCAGGTGAGGATTAAAAAAAAAAAAAAAAGATTGTGATTAAATACAACACCAAAACTCCTGTAAGAAATCTCATTCTTGCTTGTAAAATTTACACTGGCTCAGCCTCACCAGTGTAGCTCACTGGTTGCGCATCAACCCATGAACCAAGAGATCAATGAATAGATTCTGGGTCAGGACACATGCAGCGGTTGCGGCACCATCACCAGTAGGAGGCATGCAGGAGGCAGCTGACAGAGGTTTCTTTCTCTTCAGATGTTTCTATTTCTCTATTCCTCTTCCTTCCTCTCTCTAAAAATCATTCTGACCTAGCAATTTCTGCTCAAAATTATGGTCAAGTTGTCCTTTGAAAATAACCACTACCTCTAGGCCCAAGGCATTTAAGAGACTTTGCTACTTTATTTCCCAGACAGAAATTTTCTGTTCACTCAGTTATTAAATTCAGAATAAAAATCACTGGCCTGGCCGGCGTGGCTCAATGGTTGAGCATCGACCTATGAACAGGAGGTCACAGTTCGATTCCCTGTCAGGGCGCATGCCCAGCTTGAGGGCTAGATTCCCAGTGTGGGGCATGCTGGAGGCAGCCGATCAAGCCAATCGACGGTTCTCTCTGATCACTGATGTTTCCATCTCTCCCTCCCTCTCCTTTCCTCTCTGAAACAAATAAAAATAGATATTTTTTAAATCACTAAGCAAAAAATCCTTGGAGGGACAACCTTCTGCAGCCCCACATGCACTCCACAATTGGGAGCGATGGAAAAAGAAGCCTGAAAAAGCTAAAGAAATGATAATAGTAATAAACTTTAGTACCATCCAAGTACTAGAGTTGTTTCAGGTTAGACAGATGTCTATTAAGAACTCTAAACCTGGAAACAAGAATCACCATTTCATGCTTGAAAACAATATATAAAACAATTACTGTACTTCCTTTTGTTCCTTCTCTAACTGAAAAAAAAAAGAGCAACAGGAGACAGAATTCCTGCACTATGGCCCACCGCAAAGCCAGACCCGCAGTGAGTTAAAACCATTTTTCTCTTTGTTACTCAAAAACTTAAAAATAACTCTTTAAAAAAATATATAACTGGGGCAAGAAAGGGGCTTTTGTGACTTCTACAATTATATTCCAAACTCCCCTTCGCCTTGACACCCATTCTAAAGCCCCAACGAACTGCAAAGCCCTCTTTTCAGATATTTCCTTCCTACCCCTCCTACACAGAAATCAACCGATCAATCTTATTTTTAGATAAACAAGGAAGGCGAAGGGAGTGACTAGGAAACCTTATTTACACTCTAACCTCAGACGTGCCCAAACTAGCTCCCACACGAAAACAAAAATTTGTCGCAATTGAGAGAAATATAAAATCAGCCTTCAAAAGAACACCTCCCCGCCCGCCAGGCAAAGCCAACATGCCCACTCTGCCCCCTACCTCGGTATCTCCCTCCAGCCAGGGGATTCCTCACCCTTCCTTCCTCCCGGGCACCACCACCACAACCCGAGGGGTAGGAGCAGAGTCGAAGAACAAAGACGGTCTCCCCAAACCCCCCACAAACACTGGCAGAGGCCAGAGCCGAATCTATTGTTTATGCCACCCCACCCCCACAACAGCCGCACCCGCCACCCCGCCTTGGGGGCAGACTGAGCTCCAGGACTACGGTTCGTGCCCTAGGCAGGGCCGTGCCCTTCCCTCCCTCCCTTCCCGCGACGGCCAGGGGACCCCACCATGGAGCAGCTCGGCTGCGGCCAGGCGGCGTCGGGGGACCACGGGTCGCCGGTGGGGGCGGGGGCTGTTTCTCAGGGCACCGGAGAATCCATCCTCATCTCCATCTCCGCCCCCCACCTCCTTCGCAGCCTCTCGGGCTTCCTCCTCTCCTGTTGTCAGTTGTGATCAGCTGATCGGAGTGAACTTCTACCAGGTCCGACTAACAGGAAGGCGTGAGCTGTGCAGCCCTAGGAGGGAGGAGGGGGCGGGGGTGGAGTCTGACGCTCCAAACGCGGAGAATGGTACGCACAGCTTCCTGGGAAATGTAGTTTCCTGGAGAGGCATCCTCCCCTACGCGCCGGAAGTGCGGGCCCTGAATGACTACAACTCCCAGTACTGAAGAGATTGCTCGTGCCAGGAAGTGGTGGAAACAAGCCATGAAGCATTTCGGGAGTTGGAGTTTTTGCATTGACTGTGGTTTCTGCTGTTTTCAGAGCCTTGTTTTGGGCATTGGCCCCAGAAAGGATGGCGTTAAGTTAGAGAATGATGTAATGTGTAGTATACGCAAGGTAATTTCATCTCAAATAACCCTTATTTCCCACCATTCCTTCAGAAATGTGTAAAAACAGCCCCCACTTCCTCAATTTCACCATGTACAAACTAGGGGGGAAAAAGAATTGGTAAGAGAATAAAAGTACTCCTGTGAGTTTTATTTTCCGTTTACCAGTATTCGCCAAGCCAACCATTAATTTCCCCTTATTTTTTCTAACCTTTCCTTACATAGTTCCTGAATTTTAAATCATCCTTAAGTTAAACAGAGTATATTGTCAGATAAGCTTGCAGGCTTCAGTGCAGGGTAATAATTAATAGTGTTATCTGGCTTTATGTGAAAGACCATATATTTGTTTAGTGTTTTCACTTTGGGGGTTGTTTTTGTTTTTTCTGTCTGTTTGAATCTTGAAACAACACTGAAAAAAAAAAAAAAAAGCCTGATGTAGTCAAAAGAGCACTGATCTAAGATGCCAAGACTGAAAGCTTGTTCTAGAAAGCTCATGGGTAAGTCGCTCAATCACCCCACGAAATGAAGAAATTGTACTGTATAAACTCTGAAGTCTCTGCCAATTCTAACGTTATATCATTCTGTCTTGATAATTGTTAACCCAGGAGAGAATACTAAGGTTGAGTTACTTGACAGGTCACTCAGCAAATTATTGACAAAGCTGGGACAAGAACCCATCTCCTCAGCCAGCAGCTGGAAGGAAGGCCCTGATCAGCCCTGATTGCTGGCCAGGCCTAGGGACCCTGCCGGAGCACAATTTTTGTGCATCGGGCCTCTAGTAGTCAATAACATTCTAACAACTATGTATGGTGTCATATGGGTACTAAATTTATCGGGATGATCACTTAGTAAGTTATGTAGTGTCTGATCTCTGGGTTGTACAGCAGGAACTAATATAATATTGTATGTCAACTGTAACTGAAAAATTATTTAAAATAAAAAATAAGCCTAGCCTGTTTGGCTCAGTTGATAGAGTGTCAGCTGCAGACTGAAGGGTCCCAGGTTCGATTCCGGTCAAGGACACATGCCTGAGTTGCAGGCTCAATCCCCAGTGGGAGGCGTGTAGGAGGCAACTGATCAATGATTCTCTCTCATCACTGATGTTTCTCTCTCTCCCTCCCTCCCTCCCTCCTCCTTCCTCTCTGAATCAATAAAATATACATATATATTTAAAATATATATTAAATAAATAAATAATCTAAGACTTTACTGGAAAAAAATAAAACATAAGTGAGATCATTAAAAAAAAAAAAAAAAAGAGCCGAAACTGGTTTGGCTCAGTGGATAGAGCGTCGGCCTGCGGACTGAAGGGTCCTAGGTTTGATTCCGGTCAAGGGCATGTACCTGGGTTGCGGGCACATCCCCAGTAGGAGATGTGCAGGAGGCGGCTGATCGATGTTTCTCTCTCATCGATGTTTCTAACTCTCTATCTCTCTCCCTTCCTCTCTGTAAAAAATCAATAAAATATATTTAAAAAAAAAAAAAGATATCCCTGACCGGTTTGGCTCAGTGGATAGAGCGTCAGTCTGCAGACTCAAGGGTCCCAGGTTCAATTCTGGTCAGGGGCATGTACCTTGGTTGCGGGCACATCCTCGGTGGGGAGTGTGCAGGAGGCAGCTGATCCATGTTTCTCTCTCATCAAGTTTCTAACTCTCTATCCCTCTCCCTTCCTCTCTGTAAAAAATCAATAAAATATATATTTTTTAAAGAAGACCCTATCTCCTGATTTAGTCACAAACTCTTATTTATTTATTTATTTGTTTGTTATTTATTTATTTTAGCATTCTTAATAGTTTTTTCATATATTTTTATTGATTCCAGAGAGAAAGGGAGAGGGAGAGAGAAATAGAAACATCAATAATGAGAGAGAATCATTGATCTGCTGCCTCTTGCACACCCTCTACTGGGGATCCAGCCTGCAAACCTGGCCTGTACCCTTGACTAGAATTGAACCCAGGACCTTTCCAGTTCGCAGACCGAAGCTCTATCCACTGAGCCAAACCAGTTAGGGCAAAAGAAGAAATTTTAGAAAGAAGGTTAAGAAAGCAAGTCTTTAGCTATGCTCTTGAGACTGGCTAGCCTGCTATAAAATTTCCCTAGAGAGTTTTGTTTCTAAGACCACCACTATAACTTTTTGTAGCCCTAATAATTTACTTAGTAATTATAAAATAAATATATTAACATATCCTGGGAACAAAATGGTATTTAATCCTTTTTAAAGCCAAAACTACCCATTTGAAATTATATTTTTTAAAGTTATAAGAACCCCTTAAACTGTGGGAGATGGTTGCCTCCAAGGAGTATACTAAGGTGAGGAAGAAGACTTTCTTTGAATATGTTTATACTCTTGAAAATTTTTTCTATGTAAGTGCAATGTGTCAATAATAATGAAAAAACTTTTCTTAATTTATTGATTTTAGATAGAGAGGAAGGGAGAGGGTGGAATGAGAGAAACATCATTTTGTTGTTTCACTTATTTATGCATTCATTGGTTAATTCTTTTTTTTTAATGTATTTATTTTTTATTGACTTCAGATTTTGGAGAAAGGGAAAGAGGGAGAGAGGGAGAGGGAAACATCAATGATAAGAGAAAAGCCCAGCCAGCATGGCTCAGTGGTTGAACATCAACCTATGAACCAGGAGGCCAAGGTTCAATTCTGGTCAGGGCACATGCCTGGATTGTGGGCACAATCTCCAGTGTGGGGTGTGCAGGAGGCAGTAATCAATGATTCTCTCTCTATTGATGTTTCTCTTTTTCTCCCTCTCCCTTCTTCTCTGAACTCAATAAAAATGTTTTAAAATAATGATGATGAATAAATATGTTTTGAATAATGTAAAAAAATAAATAATGATGAGAATCATTGATTGGCTTCCTCCTGCAGCCCCACACTGGGGATTGAGCCCACAACCTGGGCACGCGCGCCCTGACCTGGAATAGAATCATGACCTTTTGGTTCCTAGATCAACGCTCAACTGCTGAGCCACACCCGGCTGGGCTAACAGATGGTTGGAATGATCAGATCTGTTTCTGTTAGTTATTTTTACTCATTCTCATTTTTTGTGTGCTTATTTTTTTTACTCTGAGCTGGGTTTTCCTTGGAAAATTATTTCTGGGAAGTTTTTGAGGCCTAGGATACAGGTTAATTCCACCAGAGAGGATTTGCTTTCAATTCTGCCAGGAGGGACCACTTTAAACTATATTCATTGTTTGGGACTTTTGTTTTTAACCATTGAGATGTATATTTGGGTTACACATCCCTAAGAGGGCAGGCTGATGGTCCTGTGTCCCCTCTACAGCTCCCTGAAATCTCCCCCTTCCAAGAGGACTTTTTTCCCCCCCAGTCTGTTGGACGACAGTGTTCCCTTGCAGTTCACCCTGACACTGACACTGTGGCGCTTTGAAGCACCCATCTGTCCCACTTGCCCCACAAGGCCTAGAAAAACCAAGCTTCGATTGCCAAGTAAGGTAAATGCCCCGGGCAAAGTGACATCACCGTTCTACTTACTCTTTGGATCCTGCCTTCACCTAGATTTTGGTCTGATAATTCCTTATCTTCTTGTTGACTCTTCAATATTTTACCAACATGTTTCGTTATGTTCAAGAGGATGACCTGTTTGCCATATGATGTGCCATATTACAAAAAAGGAAGAGCCAAAAATATTGTAAACATTTTGTATGGTGACATATGGTTACTAGACCTATCATGGTGATCACATTGTAAGATATATAAGTGTAGAATCACTATATTGTACACCTCAAACTAATATTGTGTATCAATTACACTTTAATAAAATATTTCTTAAAACGTTATTGAACAAAATTAAAGAATAAATAAATAGGAAGATATCCTGTGTTTTGGGATTGAAAGACTATTGTTATGATTGTAATATTCCTCAAATTAACCTACAGATTTATTGAATTTTCTATAAGAATTTCCACATTTTTAAAAAAATTTTTTATTGATTTCAGAGAGGAAGGAAGAGGGAGAAAGAGATCGGTTGCCTCCTGTACTCCCCCTACTTGGGATCAAGCCCACAACCCGGGCATTGGCTTTACCAGAATGGAACCTGGGACCCTTTAGTCTGCAGGTGCATGGTCTATCCACTGAGCCAAACCAGCTAGGGCATTTCTTAAGTTTTTTTATTATGAATGGACAGTTGATCTTAAAATTCATGTGGAATTGCTAGGAACCCTGAATAACAATGTTAAAACAATCTTGTAAACAACAAAGTTGGAAGACTCTCATACTTCCTGATTTCAAAATTTATTACAAAGCTACGGTGATCAAAACAGTATTGTGCTAGCCTGGCTGGGTGCTCAGTGATTAGTGTCAGCCCTTGAACCAAAGGGTCTTCAGTTCAATTGCAGTCAAGGTCACTTGGCAGGTTCAATCCCTGTCCAAGTAGGGGGCATGCTCAGGAGGCAACCAATCGATGTGTCTCTCTCACATAACTTTTTAAAACATGTTTTATTTATTTAGTTATTTTTACTTTTTTGTTAAGCCTCACCTGAGAATATTTTTCTATTGATTTTTAGAAAGAGTGGAAGGGAGAGAGAGAGACAGAGAAACATTGATATGAGAGAGACACATTGGTTGGTTGCTTTTGCACATGCCCCAACCAGGGCCAGGGATCAAAGCTGCAACCAAGGTATGTGCCCTTGACCCTTTCCACTGAGTCAAACTGGCTAGGGATATTTTTATTGATTTTTAGAGAGATAAGAAAGGAGAGAGAGAGAGAGAGAGAGAGAGAGAGAGAGAGAAACTTCAATGGGCTGCCTCCCGCCTGGCCCCCACTAGAAATTGAGTCTGAAACCCAGGCCTATGCCCTAACTGGGAATCCAATTGGCGACATCTTGGTGCATGGGTCAATGTTCAACCACTGAATCACACTGTCTGGGCTCCCATGATGTTTCTCTCCCCCTTCCCCCCCCCCACCTTCCCTCCTTCCCTTCCACTATCTCTAAAAAAAAAAAAAAAAAAAAAATCAATGGGAAAAATAAACTCAGGTGAGGTTTAGCAAAAAACAATAACAAAACAGTGTTGTACTATAAGGATAGATATATAGATCAATCAAATACAAGTGAGAGTTCATAATTAAACCCCTCCATTTATGGTCAATTGGTGTTCTTTTTAATTCCTCACCCAAGGACATATTTTTCATTGATTTTTAGAGAGTGGAAGGGAGGGGGAGAAACATACAGAGAGAGAAATAGATGTAAGTGAAACACATAGATTGGTTGCCTCTCACAAGTGCCCTGACAGGAATCGCACCCAAGACCCATCAGTCCTGGGGCCCATGCTCTATCCACTGAGCAAGACTAGCTAGGGCTATGGTCAATTGATTTTTTTTTTTTTTTTTTGTCAATTGACTTTTGACAAGGGTTTCAATATTATTCAATAGGGAAAAGAATAGTATTTTCCACAACTGGTGCTGGGATAACTGGATTATTCGTATACAAAGTAGTGAATTTGTACACCTATCACAACATATATCAAAATTAATTCAAGACCTAAATGTAAGAGTCAAAACTATAAAATTTTTAGAAAAAATATAGGTATAAATCAGCTGTGGGCAAACTATGGCCCGTGGGCCGGATCTGGCCCGTTTGAAATGAATAAAACTAAAAAAAAAAAAAAAGACCGTACCCTTTTATGTAATGATGTTTACTTTGAATTTATATTAGTTCACACAAACACTCCACCCATGCTTTTGTTCCGGCCCTCCGGTCCAGTTTAAGAACCCATTGTGGCCCTCGAGTCAAAAAGTTTGCCCACCCCTGGTATAAATCCTAATGACCAGCCCTGGCCAGTATGGCTCAGTTGGTTGAGTATTGTCCCTTGCACCAAAAGGTCGCCAGTTTGATTCCCAGTCAGAGCACATACCCAGGTTTTGGGTTAGGTCCCTGGTTTGGGTGAGTTTGCAAGTTCAGTTAGAGTAACCGATAGATATTACTCTTTCACATTGATCTCTCTCTCAAATCAATAACAAGGTATTTAAAAAAAATAGCAACCAATTGATGTGTCTCTCTCACATCAGTGTTTCTTTCTCTCTCCCCCTCCCTTCCTCTCTCTCTAAAAATCAATGGGCCGAAACTGGTTTGGCTCAGTGGATAGAGCGTCGGCCTGCGGACTGAAAGGTCCCAGGTTCGATTCCGGTCAAGGGCATGTACGTTGGTTGCGGGCACATCCCCAGTAGGAGATGTGCAGGAGGCAGCTGATTGATGTTTCTAACTCTCTATCTCTCTCCCTTCCTCTCTGTAAAAAATCAATAAAATATATTTAAAAAAATAAAAAATAAATAAAAATCAATGGAAAAATATCCTTGGGTGAGGATTAACAAAAATAAATAAGTAAGTTCTAAATCCTAAAGGTGGTGTTAGTAGTTGGGGCCATTGAGAGGTGATTGGGTCCTGAGGGTGGAACCCTCATGAATGCGGACCCACAGAACTCCACCATATGCAGACACAGTAAGTTGGAGACCTGGGAGAGGGTCCTCACCTGATATTCTGGCACCCTGATCTTGGATCTAGCCTCCAGAACTATTAGCAATCGATTTCCGCTATTTACTAGTATAAGTACTCAATCTATAGTATTTTATAGCAGCTGAAACAGAGTAAGACACCTTAGATTAGGTTAACAGGATCGTACCTATGACACCAAAAGCACAAGTAAAGAAAAAGTAGGTAAATTAGTCATCATCAAAAAGAAAATTTTTTCTTTAAAGAAAAGTTTTTATTGATTTTTTTTTTTTTTTTTTTTTTTTTTTAGAGAGGAAGGGAGCGGGAGAGAAACATGAATGATGAGAATCATTGATTGGCTGCTTCCTGCATGCCCCAAACTGGGGATTGAGCCCAAAACCCAGGCATGCGCCCTGACTGGAAATCGAATTGTGACCTCCTGGTTCATAAGTCCATGCTCAACCATTCAGCCACACTGGCTGGGTTTGTTCATCCTCACCTGAGGGCATTTTTTCCATTGATTTTTTTTTTTTTTAGAGAGAGTGGAAGGGGGAAGGTGGAAAGAGAGAGAGAGGAAGGGAGAAAGAGAGAGAGACACCAACATGAGAGAGACACATTGATTGGTTGCCTTCTACATGTGCCCGGACTGGGGCTGAGGATTGAACCTGTAATCCAAGTATGTGCCCTTGACCAGGAATTGAACCCTTCACCCTTCTGCACACAGGGCAACACTCTAGCCATTGGACACACAGGCCAGGGCTAAGTTTCATTATCTGTTTAACAATAGTTTCTACTTCGTGTGGGTTACTGTGAGAATTAAAGTTGCTGATATTTGTAAGATGCTTAAAATAGTGCTTTGGGCCCTAACCGGTTTGGCGCAGTGGCTGGAGTGTTGGCCCATGGACTGAAGGGTCCTGGGTTTGATTCTGGTCAAGGGCATCACCTTGGTTGCAGGCTCGATCCCCAGTAGGGCTTATGCAGGAGGCAGCTCATCAATGTTTGTTATCGATGTTTCTAATTCTCTATCCCTCTCCCTTCCTCTCTGTAAAAATCAATAAAATATCCTCAATAAAATATCCTATATAATAAAGAGATAATATGCAAACTAACCCTCACACCCTCACAAGATGGCTGCCTACAACCAGGCCAGCAGGGGGCTTAGTGAGGGACGAACAAGCAGGCTGCATGGGGCGACAATGTCAGCAGGGGGGTTAGTGAGGCACATCCAAACGACTGAACAGCAGCTGCGTGGGGTGACCAGGCTGGCAGGGGGGGGGGCTGTGAGGGGTGACCAGGCTAAGCAGGGGGGGGCAGTTGGGGGTGACCAGGCTGGCAGGGGGGCAGTTGGGGGCAACCAGGCCGGCAGGGAGGGGACATTTGGGGGCGACCTGGCTGGCAGCAGGGTGCAGTTAGGGCAACCAGGCTGGTAGGGGGGGCAGTTAGGGGCGATCAGGCTGGCATGCAGAGGCAGTGAGGGGTGGTCAGGCCAGCAGGCAGGTGAGCGATTAGGAGCCAGTGGTCCCAGATTGTGAGAGGGATGTTCGACTGCCGGTTTAGGGAGATTGGGCCTAAACTGGCAGACAGACATCCCCTGAGGGGTCCTGGATTGGAGAGGGTGCAGACTGGACTGAGGGGAACCCCCCCCCCCATGTATGAATTCTATGCACCGGGCCTCTAGTATAAAATAATATGAAATAAAACAGTGCTTGGTACAATGTTAGGGCTTTAACTGGGTTATAAAGTCTCTCCCTGTGTCCTAAGGGGCCTGGCTAGGGTTTGGGACTTCCTATTCAAACTACAAATATCTGGAGTAGTGAAAGGTCGATTTATTTATTTATTTTAATATATTTTATTGATTTTTTACAGAGAGGAAGGGAGAGGGATAGAGAGTTAGAAACATCGATCAGCTGCCTCCTGCACACGCTCTACTGGGGAGGTGCCCGCAACCAAGGTACATGCCCTTGGCCGGAATCGAACCTGGGACCCTTGAGTCTGCAGGCCGACGCTCTACCCACTGAGCCAAACCGGTTAGGGCTCATCATGTATCATTTTAAAAAAATATGTTTTTATTATTGCTTTTAGAGAGACAGAAGGGAAAGGGAGAGAGAAACATCGATTTGACCGGCTGCCTCCTGCCCACCTTCTGGGGACTAAGCCCGAAACCTGGGCTTGTGCCTGGACCTCGAATTGAACCCAGGACCCCTGGGTGCAGGGGGTGACTCTCAACCCACTGAGCCACACTGGCCAGGGCTGTACTAATTCCTTTTATCAGACATTTATTGAGCACCTGCTGCATGCAGGCTTTGTTGAATCTAGGCCCTGAGAATACAGCAACGAACAGCGTTTCTGCGCCTTGAAGTTTACATTCTAGTGGGGTAGGGCAGGCAGACCACAGAATAAGAAAAAATACATAGGACAGTAGATGGTGATTCGTTCTCTAAGGTCAAATTAAATAGGAAACAACGCAAGTAGGAACTGTTTAGATACGTTTCCATTTTACATACAGTGATCAAAACTTGCCATCGGCTCCGCGTCGTTAGCAGGGCCTCCAGGACAGAAATAAAACTTCTTACTCCCATTTACCAAGCGCCTCGCACTCAGCCCAGCACAGGCCTTTATGGAGACAGTAACTTCATATTGAATAAATTATGAGCCTTCTGCGAAGCAAGCGGTTGGGAAACAAAGGCCTGTCAATAGCTATTGACCGTTAAGCCCAGCCAGGGAATAATCTAATCACGCGTGATCCGCTTATTCTCCTTAGTCTAGTTAGCGAAGTTTTTTTGTTTTACGTTGGAGAATGAAAGCCATGGGAAATGTTTTTACAGGTCGGCTGAGGTATTTCCAACATCTAGTCACCTCACCGGCCCTCCCAGTGAGCGTAAGCATTTATGTGAGGTGTGTGTGCACTTAAAACAAATAAACAAAAGAACCCCACCGGGGCCAGTTCTCCCGGTACCCAGAGCCGTCGAGTTCGGCCGGGTGGGGTGGGGGTGGAGGAGGGCACAGAGGCGAGAAATGGTGTTGGAATAAAAAGCCATCGTTTTCTAGGGAAAGAGCAGCCCCTGGGGCTTCAGGTGCTGTGCGAGAGCCCACTGGTCGGCCCATCGAACCTCAAACAAGGATCTAATCCTCGACACAAACTATAATAAGTGAGAAATCCTCCAACGTCGCTCGCGCAGGGTCCAGCGGGAACCTTGACCTCAAGATGGCGTCCCGCAGTCACAAGACTCAATCGGCTCCAATCAAACATGGCCGGGTGGGTCGTAATTTACAGCTCGAGCCTTTCTAGGCGCCCCTTCTCTATGGTCGTTCGCCGGGGCGTGGTGACTGAGCGCCGACAGTGAGGGCTCTCTATACGCGTTCTTCTCTATGGTGCTTCTCTCCACGGTTTCGGCCGCAGTGCACGCCGGGCAAAAGGAAGACCTCCAGAAGCTCCCCGCGCAGCGCGGCAGTGTTTGCGCTGCGGCCTTTGCGAGTGGTCGCCTCAGAACCAGTCTCCCGGTGAGCGGCGCGCAGAAACCTCGAACCGGTGGAGTCTCCCGTAACCAGGAGCCCAGAGGGCCTCGGAGACAGTCCCCTTGTCTCGGCGGCGGGTGAGTTCACGCCTCTGAACGCGTGTGGAAACCGGGTACCTCGGCTCGGAGCGGGGGGGGGGGGGGGGGGAGGAAGGAAGGAAAAGCCGGGAGGGCTCCGAAAGGGCCCGGGGTGGGACGAGGGTAAAGAGGGGGGCCGGGTGGGGGAGGGGAGGGGCGCGAGGCCTGGGTTTCCTCACTTCTCTAAGGCCTCGGAAACCAGTGGGCCGAGCAGGAGCCCGTGGAGGCCGGACCCGCTTACCGCCAGAGCCTTTCTCCTCGCATTGTCGCCCACTTTTCCTTTTCCTTTCACGGATGGCCACCGGGAGTCCCGTCGGCACCTCCTGGGATCCACGTTTGCCACAAAACGATTGGTCCGCCCCTGGGGAGCCCTTCGCGGAGGCCCCCGTCGGAGCCTTACGGTACAATTTCCGGGCCTAGGACTCGCTTGGCCTAGGCTCGGCCGAGAAGCCAGCATCCACCCTTTTTAGAGAGGTGCCGGCTACCAACGGATCTCTCTCCCTCCCCCTCGGGTCACCGAGAGCCCGCCCCCGTGTGACCTGCCCACCCACCTCCGTGCCCCCGAATGTAGTTAATGCCCGCTTTCTTTCTTTTTTTAAAGCGCCCTCCTCGCTTGCTTGTCTAAGATTGAGATGAGTGTTGCGGTCCTGCCCCCTTTCCTCCAGTGGAGGTTGCCGTGAGCTGTACCTCCATTCATTCTGTCTAGGCGATGACCACGCTTGCACATTAAAATGTGTGACTTCTTTCTCACCCTTCTTTGGTCTTCAGTACTACTTCTTAAATACGTTTTTCGAACTAGATCTAGGAGGATGAAGATTATTTTGCAGTTATGTAATGTGGATTTGTATGGCCCTGGAAAAGCCATGTTGCTCCCGGGCAGAGTGGAGCGGACCGAAAGGAGGGAAGAGATTGGACCTCTCTGGCACCCGACTGCTGTAGTGTGAAGTGCTGTGCCTTAGGTAGTTGACAGCAGTGTCTACACAACTTCACGTTTGCCTTGGGTACTTCAATTTTTAAGATTGGTTCCCGCCAACGTTCAGAAGCCTAGGAAGGCCGTTCAGTTGGTTATCAGTTGCTCGTGATTTAATACGTAGATGCTACACTATTACAAATTTTAACTTTTCTTAAAAGCCTTTGTTGTCCTCATCTGTAAAATAAGGATTAGGATAGTATTCACTTCATGGATGAGTGAGATTGGAAATTCATTGAATGTATGTAAAATCCTTAGTGCAATACCCAAATAACGTAGTGTTTAGTCCATTTTAACCAGTACGTATTGTTATTTAAGAATTTTCAGTGAAGTACAAGAGCCTAACCCTGATTCTTACATTTCTTCCAGTGTACTGTGAATAGACTATTTTTCTGTGAATAGTCTTATAAAGTAGAAGTTAATCCTTAATGCAAAGTTTCTCATTGGTATGTTACTAGAAAGGGGCATTATGACACAGTGAAAACAGCCCTTGGATTGGTAATTGCAGGATATTAGGGACCTTGAGGGGGTCCCTTCCCACTCATTGTGTTCCTTTGGACAAGTTAGCTTCTTCATCTGTAAAAGGAGAATATATCTACCCAAGGTAATTTGGGAGATTAAGTGAGATAATGTATGTTGAAGGCTTTTGTAAATGAAAGTAAATAAAAACGTGAGTTTTTATTAAATAATTCATCTTCTTGGAGTTACCGAATTTCCATTTTTGGTCCCCAGAGTGTAATTTAAAAAATTTTTTTTTTTGGTAGAGAACACATAGTTAGGAAGAAAATTATTGTCCCACTGTTGCATATAGGCACCATATACTAATTATAGTTTGAATACGTTTATTTTGTGTTTGCTATATTTTTATTCCAGTGTTAAGGCTCTTAATATATTTTAAAAATAAGTCCAATAAGTCCATTTTAATGTTGGGTAACTACTTCAGACTTCAACATTTTTGTCCCCAGATAAAGGAGCTTTATACTTAATTATACATAATTTTTTTAAAATTTTTTTTAATTATACATAATTTAAGGGAAACTTAACATTAAGTATTTTATAACATTGGAAGCAAAAGCAGTCTTTGAATCTTTTAAGGTTTTACAAAAAGATTCTTTTTTTAAAAAATATATTTTATTGATTTTTTTACAGAGAGGCAGGGAGAGGGATAGAGAGTTAGAAACATCAATGAGAGAGAAACATGGATCAGCTGCCTCTTGCACATCTCCTACTGGGGATGTGCCCGCAACCAAGGTACATGCCCTTGACCGGAATCAAACCTGGGACCCTTGAGTCCACAGACCAATGCTCTATACACTGAGCCAAACCGGTTAGAGCTACAAAAACATTCTGTTTTTAAATTTCTCGATAGTCTTTTGACACTGCTGCTACCATTTATAATAATTTCGATTCCTCACAAAGTTTTTGAATAGCTTTTATCTAGCTTTTTTTTTGAAATTTGAAAATAAGAAAATATGATATTCCCACTAACCAGAATAGTGATAATGCTTTTTATAAACTTTATTTTGACATAATTTCAACCTTTAAAAAAGTTAGAAGAATAGTACAAAGAATTCTCAAATACCTTTCACCCATATTACCCAAATCACCTGGCCAATTTGCTTTATCCTTTCCCCTTTTTCTCCAGTTTTCTTCTGAAATGTTTACTTGTAAGTTGCATGTGTGGTGTTCCTTAACCCCAAAATGTGTATTTCCTAAAAGCAGGGACATTCTCTTATTTAACAACAGTACAATGGTCAAAGTCAGGAAATTAATATTGCTACAGTATTATCTAATCTGCAGGTCTTAATTGGATTTTGCTTGCAATTGTCCTGAATTGGTATTGCTTTTTTTAAAAGCAGCTTTATTTAAGTGTAATTGCATAAAATTCAGTCATCGTAAACTTACAATTCAATGATTTTTAGTAAATGTACTGAATTGTGTAACCATTACCCCAACGGATTCCTCTTTGCTGTTTACAAGTCACTTCCGTTCCCACTCCATTCCAGACTATCACTACCTTTATCATTGAAAATGGTAAAATGGCAAAGTGGAAATCTCAGAAAATTAATTATCAGCTTCCTTTTGGGAGACTCAAAACACTTTGATAACGTTATGAAAAGCTTTCTTGTAAAAGAAACTTGTGGTTAAGCATTTCCCATTCTTTTTTGGACATGGAACACTTTTTTCCTAGAAATAGTTTCTGAAGACTCCAGCAGGTCTGTGGAAATTCAATTTGAGAAATGATGTTTTGAGGGGCTTGCTTTGCTTAGGCTGGGGAGGTTATGTCAGTCCATTGTATCTTGCCAGGTTATAAGCAGAGCAGGAAACAGTGCATGCTGCACTAATCTTTTATAATCAGTGTAGAACCACTACTTGGTGTATAACTATCTAACTTAAATTTGCTCTTTCAGAACTAATAAAAATAATACTTAGAAAAGAACTGGGCACATATATATTTATTGAGTGAATGTAGTTGTATAGGATTACTTGCTGAGGAGAGTCTATTGGTTCATTTGCCTTTCACGATTTCAGAAATTTGGCAGTGTCTTGATGGGGTTAGCGCCTGTAAGTCTATCCCTGGTAAAATATTTTGTTTCTATCAGGATAAATCTGCAATGGAGGAATGCATATAAGCAGCAATGGTATTCTCAGGAGTGCAGGGAAAAAAGACTGGTTTGAAAGAGTAAAGTGGAAAAGAAAAGCAGAAGTGCATGAATATGTTGAGTGGTAGAGATAAATCTTATTTAGAAGTTTGGTTTTTGGGGGTGGGGGTAATATCAAATTTATTGAGATAAAATTTACAGGTAATAAAATGCACCCATTTTAATTTCAGTGAATTTTGACAAGTGCATAACCCTGTATGTTTTTGTTAATTTTTTACTTATCTGGTTAAAATGCTTTGACTCTCCTAAAAGTGAAGAACTCCTATTCAAGTATTTTTAAAATGCTATTTAAATTTTTTTCAGTGCTAATAAAAATAACCTCTCCATCTCTCCTTTTCTTAAATCCCACACACATTCCCCTTAGCAGTTGGCGAGCTTCATAATAAATCTAGAATCTAGCAACTTGTTGCCACTTTCACTGTACCACTTGTTCCAGGGCCCCCTCTTCTCTGGATTATTGAAGTCGTGTTTTGCTTTGACCCTTGTTTTTCAGTCTTAACATAGTGACCAGGAACACTGTTAAAATAAGCCAAATAAGAAATCCTTTAAATTTAAATGTTTTTCTTCTTATTTAGAGGAAAAACCAAATTCTTTACGGTGGCCTACAAAGCCCTGTACTCTCCGAAGCTCCTCCCCCGGTAATATTTTACAGTTATCTGACTTTCCTTGCACACTGTACTCCAGCTGTTGGCCTTGCTATTCCTCCTGCAAGTATTCCATGCCCACCGCTGGCTTTTTGTATTTTCTTTGTTTGGAAGATTATTGCCCCAGATTAAAAAAAAATTTTTTTTTAATCCTCACCTGAGAATATATTTATTGACTTTAGAGAGTAACATTGATTGGTTGCCTCCAGTATGTACCCTGACCACCGGGAATCAAACTGAAACCTTTTTGGTGTTCCTGGAGATGCTCCAAACAACTGAGCCCCCACAGCTGGGGCTATTGTCCCTAAATATTAAATAGGGCTTCCTACTTCAGACCATTCAAGTCTTTGTCCAATTGTCATCTTCTGACCACTCACTGTATTTAAAATAAAGCACGCCCAGGATGTAGCTCAGCGGTTGAGCATCGACCCAGGAACCTAGAGGTCACCTGTTCGATTCCCAGTCAAGGCATATGCCCGGGTTGCAGGCTTGATCCCCAGTGTAGGGTGTGCAGGAGGCAGCTGATCAGTGATTCTCTCATCGATGTTTCTCTTTCTCCCCCTCTCCCTTCCTCTCTGAAATCAATAAAAAGAGAATAAAGTACTCCCTAACTCTCTTTCCCACTTCATTCTACAAAGTATCAACTTTGAATATCTATGTAATTTATTATGAGTATTACAATTGATCAATTATAGGTAAAATCTGATTAGCTTTGCTTATGGTTTTAAAAGTTTTTTCTCAATCATTTTCACATATCAAAATATATAAAAATTTATGTTGAAATAAGTGGTTGAGACTCCCATTTTAGGATGTTTGAAAGTGAATAATATTTATCTAGAGGTTACCAGAAATGTTTGTGTTCTGAATGTCATGGAAGGGCTATTGTCTTATTAAGATTGCCTCAACCTTTGAAGTTCAACCTATGAATAAGCAAGTTTTGAACAGTGTGAAGTAAAAGGGAAATATTTCATAGAAAAATTAGAAGTGCATGGAATGGATATATTGGCATATACTAAAATTAAACGTGTAGTCTGATGAAATTTTTTTAATTCTTTTTTTTTTTTTTTTTGTTAATTCTCACCTAAGGATATTTGTTCCATTTATAATTATTGTAAGGTTAGCATAGTACCTGGCACATGGGAGCTTCTTAATAGATTTGTTTAATGACAACCTCAGAGTTAATTTGTTTACTCATTCATTCATTTATTCAACAGGTATTAATACCAACTGTCCTCCTAAGAAAAGTGCTGAGATAGAGTATTATAATACAAGAGCTTCTGTAAGTAGGACAGTAGCTGTCTCTGTTTTAAAAGGAGATATATTTTTTCTTATAGAGTATTTGTTTTTATTTTTGGGCAAAAATATAAAGGATTATTTAAAAATATAAGACATTTATAGTAAAATTAGTTGGCATTTCCCCTTTTTAATTTATACTGATACCTACTTACTATTTATTTATTAAAATATATTTTTATTGATTTCAGAGAGGAAGGAAGAAGGAAAAAGAGAGAAACATCAATGATGGGAGAGAATCATTGATTGGCTGCCTCCTGCACACCCCCTACTGGGGATCGAGCCCATAGCCCAGGCATGTGCCCTTGACTGGAATTGAACCCGGGACCCTTCAGTTCATAGGCTGACGTTCTATCCACTGAGCAAATCGGCTAGGGCTGTTTTTAAATTTTTTCTATTTTTAAATTAATTGATTCTTAGAGAGAGGAATGGGGATGGGAGAGAGAAACATTGATTTGTTTCACTTATTGATGCATTCATTGGTTGCTTCTTGTATATGCCCTGACTGGGGATTGAACCTACAGCCTTGGCATATCGGGACAATGCTTTAACCACCTGAGCCACAAAGACCAGGGCAGTTCTCTGTATTTGAATGATTACTTTGTGACCTGATGTTAAGATGTCTCCTACCCCCAGGTTTATAGTTCAGTGAGACAGTCATTTGTACTTGAGGAACTGGCCAACACTGAATCAATAAATACTGTGTAACTTTGTAAATTAGTTTTCAGAAAGGTGCTGATATGTATTAAAAATGAATGTATCAGAACACTTTTAAAAAAATAACTGTTAGAAACCTTCCTGGATTCTGAGTTTGGTTTAAAAAGATTCATTGATATTTCGTATTTAATTTTGGATATTAACTGAACCTCAAAATTTTTTTCTTCCTTTATATGTATTCCCATATGATTGTAGGAGTCTATCCTGAACTTAGATCGTGTACATTTTGGGAACTTATTTTAGAAAAGATCTAAATTTTAAAAATTCTCAATGGACAGACAGAGAAAAGAGGGTCTTTGCCAACTTCTTTGGGTAAGAAAACTTTAGAATTTTGCAGATACTCTAAAAATGAAGGCCAACAAACCAGGCATATTGAATTGTAAAGTTTTCAAATAAAATGATTTGTCATGATTTCTTTTTTAGACATCTGCAGTAAGAATGTCTTTCCCCCCTCATTTGAATCGTCCTCCCATGGGAATCCCAGCACTCCCACCAGGGATTCCACCACCACAGTTTCCTGGCTTTCCTCCACCTGTACCTCCAGGTAATTTTGTGAGTACTGTAGTTGTTTTAGCCTATACTTTTGTAGTATTTACTTTTAGGAAGATATGTGTGTGACTGTTAGTAGTAAAGATGTCTGTTAATATCATTCTGGAAATGTGATGTCTCATTTTCCTATGGCAGAAGTTTTCATATCTGACTGAGTATAAACTTATTTGGGACATTTTTTTAAAAAGTTACGTAAAAAAATAGATAGCTCATGAGGTTCAAAAATGAAAAAATAGTGCTTGCTTCGGCAGCACATATACTAAAATTGGAACGATACAGAGAAGATTAGTATGGCCCCTGCGCAAGGATGACACGCAAATTCGTGAAGCGTTCCATATTTAAAAAAAAAAAAGAAAAAATACACAGTGAAAAAATTTTATTACATTCCCACAGAATTATTTTTAGTTTTTTCTTTGTCCTTCCAGATATTTTCTAATGCATATTATAAGCCACGTAACTATATTATTTTATTCAACAGTGGGTTTTTTTAATTGATTTTTTTTTTTTTTATAAGAGAGGGGGAGAGAAACATTGACTTGTTGTTCCACTTATTTATGCATTCATTGGTTGATTCATGTATGTGCCCTACCCAGGAATGGAACATGCAACCTTGGCGTTTTAGGACGATGCTCTAACCAACCAACAGAGATATCTGGCCAGGGCTCCGTTAGTACTTTTTCTTTTAACACAGATATAGAGTATTATTCTATATACTAGAGGCCCGGTGCACGAAAGTCATGCACGGGTAGAGTCCCTAGGCCTGGCCAGCGATCAGGGCTGATCACGTTCCCTGCCTCTCCCTTCCCTTGCCACCCTCACACCGCCACCGAACGATTCCCCCAGCTGCCTCTTTCCCTTGCTCTCTCAGCGCCCTGCCTGCCATGTTCTGTGCCGCCCCTTGGTGGTCAGTGCATGTCATAGCGAGTGAGAACTCCCGAGGGGACACTTTGCATATTAGCCTTTTATATATACTAGAGGCCTGGCCTGCAGGATCAGGCCAAAACTAGCTCTCCAACATCCCTTGAGGGGTTCTGGATTGTGAGAGGGCGTAGGCCAGGCCGAGGGACCCCACTGGTGCACGATTGGCGTCAGGGAGGGACAAGGTAGGTTGGCCAGTTTGGGAGGGACCGCGGGAAGGCTCCAGGGTGTGTCGGGCTCTTCTCGCTCAGTCCCAATGGTCCAGACCCCAGCAGCAAGCTAACCTACTGGTCAGAGCATCTGCCCCCTGCTGGTCAGTGCACATCATAGTGAGCAGTTGAACAGCCTTAGCATATCATTAGCATATTATGCTTTGATTTTTTTGAATGGATGACCGGACACTTAGCATATTAGGCTGTTATTATATAGGATAGATACTATTTTGCCCCTCCATTACTTTTAGTTGATTTTTAGAAAGAGTGGAAGAGAGAGAGAAACACCAATTGTTTGCCTCCCCTATGTATCTGCCCTGACTGGGAATTGAAATTCCAACCTCTGGGTATAAGAGACAATGCTCCAACCAACAGAGCCACCCAGCCAGGGCCAATTTTTTTTTTTTTTAATATATTTGTATTGATTTCAGACAAGAAGGAAGAGGGAGAAAAGTAGAAACATCAATGATGAGAGAGACTCATTGATTGGCTGCCTCCTGCACGCCCCACACTGGGGATCAAGCCTGCAACCTGGGCATGTGTCCTGAACGGGAATCAGACTGTGACCTCCTGGTTCATAGGTCAATGCTCAAGCACTGTGTCACGCCGGCCAGGCCACTTTTTGTTTTTATTAAAGAACCAGGTATAACAAGATTCTTCTTAGGTTTTCAGATAATTTATCATTTGATACTTAAAGGAAAAAAAATGTGAAAGGATTTGTGTTTTACTTTTTTCTTGTTAATCCTCCCTTGAGGATATTTTTCCCATTGATTTTTTTCTTTCTTTCTTTTTTTTTTTTTTTTTAGAGAGAGCAGGAGGGAGGTGGATAGACAGAAACATCCATGTGAAAGAGACACACATCAATTGGTTGCCTCCCACACCTTCCCGGACTGAGGGAAAGGCATGGAGCCTGAAACCAGGGTACTTACCCTTGACTGGAATTGAGCCCGTGACCCTTCAGTCCAAGGGCTGATGCTCTAACTGCTGAGCAAAACTGGCTAGGGCTGTTTTTTACTTTTAAAGGATTAATTAATATTGTTAATACATAAATGAATCTGTATTTGTGATAGTGCAGGTTTTGTGGGTGTACTGAATAAGATGAACATGAATCAGTAACTATCCAGAATTTTATACTCCTTAAGTCAAAAGCATGTTCTGGTAGCCTTGTTACTTTGAGTAGTTTTTTGTTGTAGGTAAACTTGTATAGATTGACCTGATACCACATTGCTTTTGAAACTAAGATGTTCAGTATCTCATTAGTTATACATTTCTACTTAAATTAACTATAAGTGACTATCTATAAGAACAAAAGCTTAATATGCTAATTAGACCAGAGAGCCAAATGACCTTCCAGATGTCATTCCAGATGTCCTTCCGGATGAAGCAGCCGTGGTGGGGGCCGAGGCAGAGGCAGTTAGGGGTGATCAGGCAGGTAGGCAGAGTGGATAGGGGCAATAAGGCAGGCAGGCAGAGTGGTTAGGGGAAATCAGGCAGGCAATCAAAGGGGTTAGGGGCAATGAGGCAGGCAGGCAAGCGGTTAGGAGTGAACGGATTGCAAGAGGGTGCAGGCCAGGCTGAAGGACCTCCCTTTC
This sequence comes from Myotis daubentonii, assembly GCF_963259705.1. Lineage (NCBI taxonomy): Eukaryota > Metazoa > Chordata > Mammalia > Chiroptera > Vespertilionidae > Myotis > Myotis daubentonii. The sequence goes on along the minus strand of NC_081840.1, from coordinate 23,373,466 downwards.
CCCATGCACAGATTTTGTGCACTGGGCCTCTAGTACTTGTATATATGGCATGTAGTTGATACAGAATACAGTCATATATAATTGTGTGCTTACAACTTGCAATGCTTTTTCCTTAGGAACCCCAATGATTCCTGTACCAATGAGCATTATGGCTCCTGCTCCAACTGTAAGTATAATTGTTAAGTAAGTAAATTTTTTACTTATTGATTGATTTTAGAGAGAGAGAGAGACATTGATTTGTTTCCCACTTATTTATGCATTCATTGGTTGATTCTTGTATGTGCCCTGACTGGTTATCAAACCCTGCAACCTTAACGTATTGGGACAACGCTTTAACCAGCTGAATTACCCATCCACGGCTGTAAGTATAATTAATTTTGAGGAAATTAGGAGATATGTTAGTGCTTTTAAAACTAAAAAGCTTGATAAACTTAGATAAATTATTTTAAGCATTTAAAATTATAGTAGGAAGGATGTGGACATCCATTTCTATCATACTACTTACTTGATTAAGTAACATTTTCATTCAGCTGTGCATATGTTCCTAAAACTGCTCCCCAGATAGTTTTATGGTTTCTCTCTCATTCTCTAGACTGATTTACATATTAGTTCAGATTTAGGACATTGTCTTTTTCATTATTCCTCATGTTTTGGTTTCCGGAGATAGGAGAATGATATGATATATATGATCTCTTAAAAGAGTGTAAGAATTATCCTAGCAGAAATAAAAGTTTTGAAATGAAATTTTTGTTGAATATAGTTCTGTTCTTTTCCTCCTACCTACCTAATATTTAGCCTTTTCCGAGCTATTTTTTTGTGTGTCTTCTACTATGATACCTTCAAGCTTTGTAGTTTTAATGAAACCTTTCCTCTAGGGAAGTGTTTCATTATTTATTCTTAGGTCTTGAACCTTAATTCTCCACATTCATCAAAGCATCTTAATTAAGAATGTTAATATATTATAACACATGAATAAATAATAACCCTCTTAACTATTATTTAACCAGATATTTCTCTGAGTTCATTGGTAGAATATCAGGCTTCGTTTGGAATTCCACTATGAGAGAGGCTAGATGTTACTTTCAACTGCTTTACTATTTGTGGTTTTGAAAAGTGAGGGGAGTGGTGTTATTCACATTAAAAGGGAGATGTGAAGTAGGTGGACAAATAGGAATCTGCTGTGAGGCAGACCACTAAGAAGATAGGTTCTGCATACTAGGGGGGAGTCCAGCTTTTCTTGCATTAGGCACCAATGTTTGGTCATTTTGGAAAGCTTCCACATGATAGGTACTCTTACTTTCTTACATTTCAGCCTAAGAAAAGATAGCATTTGGAGTTTGGAGCAGCTCCCCCAGTTCACCAGTATTTATTCAGTGCTTATTGTGGGTGTTTTGCTAAATTCACTTCCAGATAAAATGAAGAGTAAGACTATTTCTTCCTTTGGGAACTTTAAAGTTAATAAAGGGACAATAAGCTAGAAATTCAAATAAGTGATAAAGGGTAATTTTAAAGTGTGGGGGAGTGCTATGGGAGTATTTGAATATTTTATAAGAGGTTTAGCAGGGATAATTGAACTTTTATGCTAAACAGAGTACAGTTGTGAAGAAACTTGTGGATGTAGTTGATAATTTTAAATGATTTATGATGTCTTAAACATAAAGTTTCTATCCAAGTTATTTTTGCTTTTCCAAGTTTTTAAGGAAAGGTAATCTAAAAGTGGGACTTTCCTTGTCATGAATGTTTGTATTAATGAAAAATGCTAAGAGCTTTAGATTAAGTATGTAGACCTTTTAATGTGCTACATAGAGGATGGTGCAAAAGTAGGTTTACAGTTGTAAGTGCATGAAACAGTTTATTCTTGCTTTATTATTTATTTATTGTATTTTCCATACGAACAGCTGTAAACCTACTTTTGCCCCACCCTGTATTTACTAATTTAACATTGGTGATTTTAGCCTAATGTTACATTAAACATGATAGGAAGTTTAATTGCCAGATCAAATTTTATTGCCTTTTTTAATTCTAGGTCTTAGTACCCACTGTGTCCATGGTTGGAAAGCATTTGGGAGCCAGAAAGGATCATCCAGGCTTAAAGGCAAAGGAAAATGATGAAAATTGTGGTCCTACTACTACTGTTTTTGTTGGCAACATTTCTGAGAAAGCCTCAGACATGCTCATAAGACAGCTCCTTGCTGTAAGTTAAACTGTTTATTTTTCATTTAAAAGGTTTATTTTTGTTATAAATTTTAAACAAAAAGCAGAAAGAGGACTCTGAATTTGTCTTTGTTTTATTTTGAAAATTTTTAGTCCAGCAATACTTTTGAACAAACAGTACAGTGATTACCCTTGTAACATATTGCTACATTTACTCTCTTTATATACACACACGCTACATACCTTTTTTGAGTAATTTGAGAGTAAGTTGTGATAAGACATTTCATCTCTGAATACTTCTTGTGTTTCCTGAGACCAAAGACATTCTCCTATATGACCATAAAATCATTATTACACTTAAGAAATTTGCCGAAACCGGTTTGGCTCAGTGGATGGAGCGTTGGCCTGCGGACTGGAGGGTCCCGGGTTCGATTCCGGTCAGGGGCATGTGCCTTGGTTGCGGGCACATCCCCAGTGGGAGATGTGCAGGAGGCGGCTGATCGATGTTTCTCTCTCATCGATGTTTCTAACTCTCTATCTCTCTCCCTTCCTCTCTGTAAAAAATCAATAAAAAACATAAATTAAAAAAAAAAAAAGAAAAAAAAAAGAAATTTAAGGACGATACAGTATTGTTAACTAATATACATAGATCTTTTTCTTTTTTAAATAAATTTTATGTATAAGTTATTTATATATTTGTTTGTAAATCCTCATCTGAGGATTTTTTTCAATTAATTTTTTTAAAATATATTTTATTGATTTCTTACAGAGAGGAAGGGAGAGAGACAGAGAGTCAGAAACATCGATGAGAGAGAAACATCGATCAGCCGCCTCCTGCACATCCCCCACCGGGGATGTGCCCTCAACCCAGGCACATGCCCTTGACCGGAATCGAACCTGGGACCTTTCAGTCCACAGGCCGACGCTCTATCCACTGAGCCAAACCGGTTTCGGCTTCAAGTAATTTTTAGGGAGAGTGGAAGAGAGAGGGAAAGACAGAGAAACACCGATGTGAGAGAAACACATCGAACCATTGGTTGCCTCTTGCAACCAAGGTATGTGCCTTTAACTGGAATCGAACCCGGGACCCTAGCCAAACTGACTAGGACTAGATCTTTTTCTTTTCTTTTCTTTTTTTTTTTTGACCAGCTTAACACATTTTTTTAAAATTTTGTTTTATTGCTTAAAATACTACAAAGAATGGTACATATGTCTCCCCTTTTTTCCCCCCTTGACCTTCCCCCGGCCTCCCCTACCCCCCAGTGTCTTATGTTCATTGGCTATGCTTATATGCATGCTCTATTTTTAAAATTTAATTTTCTTTATAATTTCTAAAATAGCATGTTTTTGTTTTTGACCTATGATCCAGTCAAGGATTGTACATCACATTTAATTGTCACACCTTGTTAGACAGCTTCTTTAATAAATTTTATTTATAAGTTATAGTTCCCTTCTCCCCACCTTTTTTTTATTTTGGTTTGCTTGTTTTCTTTGTCTTATGACATTGACTATATATATAGATTTCAGAGAGGGAGGGAGAGATAGAAACATCAGTAGTGAGAGAGAATTATTGATTGGCTGGCTCTTACAGGCCCCCTGCTGGAGATTGAGCCCGCAACCCAAGCACATGCTCTTGACTGGAATCGAACCTGGGACCCTTCAGTCTGCAGGCCGACGCTCTATGCACTGAGCCAAACTGGTTACGGCATCATGTTTTCTTTTAGAAGTGGAATTTCTGTGGTAGGGCATGCTTATCTTCACTTTAACAAGATGATGCTAATTTTCCCAAAAGTGGAACATTGCAAAGACATTTTCAAAAAATCTTCATTGTGATATAATTTATGTACCATAATACAGTATTTTTAGTATATTCAGAAAGTGGCACAAGCACCACTACTAATTCCAGAGCATTTTCATCACTCTAAGTAGATAACCCTGTAACCATTAACAGTCACTTCCCATTCTTTTCTGTAGCCCTTGGCAACCACTATTCTACTTTATGTCTCTATGGATTTGCCTATTCTGGGCATTTTATATAACATAATTATAAATATGTGACCTTTTTAACTTCAGTTAGCATAATGTTTTCAAGGTACATATATATATTATAGTTTGTACTTGTGGCCTGGTGCATGAATTCGTGCACATTGAAAGGAAATTAATTAGAAGAAATAGTTTAATATCGCTATTCACTCTTTCTCTATAATAGAGTGTGAACCAAATTGACGATCGACAATAGCAGATCGAAACACATGCATGCCAGCAAGAGCGTTATTGTGCATGGGCAAGTCAACTTAGCCTTTTATATATAAAGAATAAACTTGCTGCCGAAACCGGTTTGGCTCAGTGGATAGAGCGTCAGCCTGCGGACTGAGGGGTCCCGGGTTCGATTCCGGTCAAGGGCATGTACCTGGGTTGCGGGCATGTCCCCAGTGGGGGATGTGCAGGAGGCAGCTGATCGATGTTTCTCTCTCATCGATGTTTCTAACTATCTCTCTCCCTTCCTCTCTGTAAAAAATCAATAAAATATATTTAAAAAAAAAAAAAAAGAATAAACTTGCTTAGTTAGACCTGCTTTCTGATTTAGATAAACTTTTTCCAGCCCAGCGAAGCACCCCAACTTCTCTTTCAGGTAATTGTCACCAACATAGTAGTAAATAACAAAGGGTAAAATATTTAACTACAGCAGTGTTTGACTATATTCTGTGCAGTGAGAAAACCTGAAGTCATTTTCAAGGTCCACCATTCCTTTCTTCTTTTTAGTCGGGTCAAGTTTCTAAGCTTTCTAAATCTCTGTTTTCCGGCTAATGAAAAGAAAATAGGATTCCACTGAGTCTCCTATCTACCTACTCCAGGGCTTCTGTGATGAGGATCAAATGAAATGAGGCACGGGAAAACGCTTCACAGACATTTGGTTAAAGTTTAAAATGTTTCCACCTGGCTATGAAGCAAGTCGTATTCCTGGGCTGAAGAAACCGCAAGGAGGCTAGTCGCTAGGGAGAAGAAGCTGGGCGTTGCTACGTGACGTTATTGCCCAGCACCCACAGCCACCATTTCTGGGCTGGGCTGGGCTGTGGGCTGCATTTTGTACTATGGGGTCTTGGCAGCGTAGGCTGCAATTTGGTGGGCTGGTGCTCCAAGATGGTGGCGGGACCTGTGTCCCACTTGGGGAAAGCTGAGTGTTGCTTTGTGGGTGCCAGGTCCACTGTGCCATTTATCTGTGCGCATCACGGCAGCTCCTGCATGGAGAGTCTGCCCCTTGGTGGTTAGTATGTGTCATAGCGACCTGTCGGAAGGTGGGAAGGATACTTAGCATACAGACAGTCCTCGTTTGCATTGGACTCGATGTTCCTCGTTTTGTGGTTACATTGCATCACCATCTCTCATTTATTTGTAAAAAAAAAAAAAAACGTTCCGTCATTTCGACGTATGTACATATATGCTTTATGTTTCTTATTATTTACTGTATTTACCACAAGTAAAGGTCAGGGATTGTTATCTTTAAAATTTTTTTACTATTTCACTTCATTACTGCTGTGTATGTGCTCCATGTGGGTGACATAGGTGCTTATGTAGGTGGGCTCCGACTTACGGCAAAAGGCAAAAATCCTCGCGCTGTAGGAATGGCTCTCCAACGTACCCGAGGATTAGCCTTTTATGTAGATAGATTGGTATTTCATTCCCTTTTATGGCCTGATAGTGTTCCATTTAATGGCTCTACCATATTTTGTTTACTCATTCATCAGTTAATTTACAATTAGTTTGTTTCCACCTTTTGGTTACTATGAATACTGGTACTAAGAATATTTGTGTACAAGTTTTTGTATGGAGATGTGTATATTTTTTCAGTTTGAAATATCCCTTCTAAAAACTTGTTCTTGATTTATATGTGCAACAGAGTGCTTTGTTTTTAAGCTTTCTTTGGATTCCTAAATTGATCTCTTTTCTGCCTTTTATTTCTCTTCCACTTTTAGGTGTTCCCTTAAATGTCTGGTGATCCTAGATTGTTTGTCATGTTTAAGAGTTAGGGATTAGGCTGTAACCGGTTTGTATCAGTGGATAGAGCATCAGCCTGCGGACTGAAAGGTCCCAGGTTCGATTCCGGTCAAGGGCATGTACCTTGGTTGCGGGCACATCCCCAGTAGGAGGTGTGCAGGAGGCGGCTGATGGATGTTTCTAACTATCTCTCTCCCTTCCTCTCTGTAAAAAATCAATAAAATATATTAAAAAAAAAAGAGTTAGGGATTAAAAGGCTTTTTTATACTGGGTTTGTAAAATGTTAGCCATTATTTTAAGCAATCTAACCAACAGCCAGTTGTATTAAATATTCATATGTGGAGGTTTTTTTCTTTGAGGCTGGTTATTTTCTCTAGAAAATTTGGTTCATGCCTCATGAGTATATGGGTTGGGGTTGAAGGGCTAATTTTAAGCATTCCTTTTTTAAATACATTTTTATTGATTTCAGAAAGGGAGAGAGAGATAGAAATATCAATGATGAGAATTATTGATCAGCTGCTTCCTGTACATCCTCCACTGGGGATCCAGCCCACAACCCAGGCATGTGCCCTGACCAGGAATCAAACCGTGACCTCTTTCGTAGGTTGATGACCAACCACTGAGTCACACAGGCCAGGCTCAAACATTTCTTTTTTTTTTTTTTTCCAAGCATTTCTTATACTTTTACCTTTTTTCCTTGTTACCCACTCGATATCTTATCCAAACTTTCATTCGTATCTGGTGCTTCATATCACAAGCTTGTGTGTTCACCTTCTTCAGACTAAACTCTTCCTGTTTTCTGGGAGTGGGGACTAAGGTAGTTACTTGAGAAGAACTTTGACTTTATGCTGTATTTATATTGTTAGGCAAGCACCTGTTTTTATTCAGCTTCATGTTTCAACCCCATTTTCCGGTCTACCTTATTTTTATTTTTTTATTGAGAGAGAGAGAGAGGCAGAAACATCGATTTCTTGTTCTACTTATTTATGCATTCACTGATGGTTTCTTGTATGTGCCCTGACTGGAGATGGAACCTGCAACCTTAGCATATTTGGATGGTGCTCTACCCAACTGAGTTACACAGCCAGGGCCACCCTCCCCCACTTTTTGTTGACCTCTAGATCTACTTGGCTTTGTAGAATCACTTTAGCCTTTCTTTTTCACCAGTATCTGCCTCTGTAGTGATAGCTTTCTTCGCTCTATAGCAGTGGTTCTCAACCTTCCTAATGCCGTGACCCTTTAATACAGTTCCTCATGTTGTGGTGACCCCCAATTTCATTGTTACAAATTGAACATAATTAAAGCATAGTGATTAATCACAAAAACAATCTGTAGTTATATATGTTTTTTCCGATGGTCTTAGGCGACCCCTGTGAAAGGGTCGTTCAACCCCCAAAAGGGGTCGCGTCCCATAGGTTGAGAACCGCTGCTCTATAGGATGAGTTACCATCCATCATTTTGTTTAATATTTTGTTGAATTTTGCTGCTGTTTCTCATGCAGTGTTAGACTTCAAGTGTTTTTACCTTTTATATTATTTGATTATAAAAACAAAGAGAAAAAATATTTTAGTGGTTTCTCTGAAGGGAGATGTGAAACATTTACATTCAGCTTTGACAGGCAAACCAGGTATTTTCTAGAAGTAATTTTTTTAAACCTACTTGTTTTTTAATAATTAGAAATAATGTTTTAAAATTGAAAAGGGAAAAAAGTTGTAATAAAGTCCCACCCATCACACAACCTGCCCCTTAACATTTTGGAATATTTCTGATCATTTTATGAAAATTCACTTTGTTTTTTTCATAATTAAAATCTTACTGTATATCTGCAATTTCATGTCCCATGTTTTGCATCCCATATCAAGCACTTTCGCATGTCACTAAAACTTTCTAATATATACATGTATTTTAAAACAAAATCTTTATGACTTTAATTGAATTTACTATAGTTTTGACTATTATAACTTGGGCATTGATATATATATATTTGTAGGATAAATAATGCTGTAATATTTCTAATTTATTAAAACAATTTTCTGCAAATAAGAATCAGTAAGAATTTATATTTTTCTTTGAAATAATTTGTTATATATTTCATATAATAGATTTGTAGGAACTGAGAATTTCAAGAAACTTAGTTGCTAATTGATCTTTTTTTGCTTCTATTTTTTTCTTAGTGCTAATAGAGTTGTGCTCTTATTTGCATTTTAAGTTAATTTTGTTAAGTGGTAACATTTTTTTTTTTCCTTTTTAAGAAATGTGGCTTGGTTTTAAGCTGGAAGAGAGTACAAGGTGCATCTGGAAAACTTCAAGGTAGGTTCTTTTTTCTTTATTTATTGAGATCATTAAGTAATTACTGGCTTGTTTCACCTCACTTCACTTACAGTAATTTTAGACGTCCTTAGGATATGTCACACTAAAAATGTATGGTTAAATTTACTGTTTTAGGTTCACTCAGAATAGTTTCTTTCTGTATGGTTACGTTATTAACTTATGTAAATGTTTAGATTTACTTGTTTAATTTTACTTCCAAATTTTAGGTTACTCTATTTTTTTAAATTTTTATTATTATTTTTAAATATATTTTTATTGATTTCAGAGAGGAAAGGAGAAGGAGAGATAGAAACATCAATGATGAGAGAGAATCATTGACCTGCTGCCTCCTGCATGCCCCCCACTGGGGATTGAGCCCACAATCCGGGCATGTGCTCTTGGCTAGAATTGCACGTGGGACCTTTCAGTCCACAGGCGGACGCTCTTTCCACTGAGCCAAACGAGCTAGGGCTGGGTTACTCTTTTTAAATTTAATTTTGTTTCAATATCTCTGATATAAAGTCATGATAATAATAGTAAGACTAGTTATTAAAATGAAAGATACAGAAAAAAATTAGATGAATAACCAGCATAAGAGATTGTTACTTCTGTAGTTTAACTTCTCAGAAAAATGTTGTATTTATGTTGAATAAATGAGAACAGCCTATTCTCATTTATAGCTGTTAGGAAGTCTGGATGGATTGAGTTCATGACATAATGAACAGTCATGAAACGTGCTGAATTTGTTAACTATATTATCAGCACTTCTAATAAGTAGTAGTTTGCCTGGTTAGAATTTTTCTTTTTCCCCTGTTTTTATCTTTGTTCTTTTGGTTAAGGGTGTAAAAGTGAAACCCTTTTCAAAGGAAATTGAAGGAAAGGGTGGAGTGACAACATGAATAATCCTTGTATTACAATATTTGATCTCTTAATGATTTTAACTTTTCATAAATACTCTTCATCTATCAGTATTATAGTGATATTTTACTAATTCTTTACATCTATTGCTAGCCTTTGGATTCTGTGAGTATAAGGAGCCTGAATCTACCCTCCGTGCACTCAGGTTATTGCATGACCTGCAGATTGGAGAGAAGAAACTGCTTGTTAAAGTTGATGCAAAGACAAAGGCACAACTGGATGAATGGAAAGCAAAGAAGAAAGCTTCTAATGGGGTATGTTTTCCATAGTGTTATCTTCTCTAGACCAAATGTGCTCTTTCAGTGTAAATACTTATTATAAGTGAATCTAATATGGGGCTTTACAATCCCATCATGCCTGTGACTACTAACATGCAGGAGGGTATTTTATAGTTTATAGTTATTTTAAGTCTTTTATCTACCCATTGAGGGTGGATGACTGTTGGTTTGCTTGTTCCAGGTTGGGATGAAGGTAGTAAGGGAGGCTGGACAAGGTTAACTTGCCAGAGAAAACATTGGTACAGACTATTCCAAACAGAGCTAACTCATTAAGGCAGCTTTGTAAGTAAGTACAAAATATATTTCAACCTACACAATTTTTATTAGTTGCCCTCTCTTTTAGAAGTATACAGGTTCTAAAATACTGAAAATAAGTCTTATTTTCCTCAGGTGGGTGGCTATATAAAGCTAACCTAAAGAAAAGGAATTTTTATATATTGTATTGTAATGTATACATTACTACCTCAACAAAGCAAAAAATAGCTAAAATCTGAGTTTGTGTTTCTTTGTTATTCCTTTCTTCCTACTTCCTTTTGGCACCTCAAGCAGACCAGATCCAATATAGATTTATTATTTTTCTGTTTACAAAAACAAAACAGCCTTTTGTTCTCTTCAAACTTTTATTATCATTTAAAATAGAAATAGCTTTCTTGTATATTCTTTGTAAAAAAGATTCATCAATTAAAGCAAACTATAAAAAAGAAATTATCACCCATATAATCCCATCACCTTTGGTAACCACTGTAGATATTTTGTTTTTTGGTTTGTTTTTTTAAAATATACTTGTATTGATTTCAGAGAAGAAGGAAAGGGGAGAGGTGGAAACATCATTGATGAGAGAGAATCATCAATTGGCTGCCTCCTGCATGCCCCCTACCGGGGGATCAAGCTTGCAACCCGGGCATGTGTCCTGATGGGAAATCAAACTGTGACCTCCTGGTTCATAGGTCTACACTCAATCACTGAGCCATGCCTTCTGGGCATGTAGACATTTTGGTTCCATGTTTTTCCAGACAGCTTTCTGGGTTGATGAATATAGTTTTGATTGGAATATGTGTATTTTTCCTTCATAAATACATGATTAAATTTTAAAGTATTGTTTTGTAATTAGCTTTTTTCCCATGTTTCCTTGGACTTTTAATAATTTAACTTATTTCTCTGCATTTAGTTTCCTCTCTCATCTGACTGTTTACAGTACTGGCTATATTTCCAAAACATAATTATAAGTATGCCTACTTCCTGCTCATCCATCCTTAATGGTTTTGAATTTCTTACTGTTTGCTGCAGTTTACCTTTCTAGTGTCTCCCATTCATCCCCTTCCATTCAGTCATGTATCCATACAAACTTAACTTGTGCTTTGCTGACATCTCAAGTCCTTGTTGCCCATTCACATAGTGTAATTAAAATGTTACTTGCTTCATCATATCTAACCCTTGATTCCTCTCAAGCAGAATTAAATTTTCTCTTCCTATATCAAGCAGTTTTGTTCTGCTGTTAAAGTCAGTCTGCTTTGTAGTACATATTGTTTGTATTTCTCTGCCTCTCACTGCCTCTTATACCCAGTTTCATTCTTCTATCCTCCTCCATTCTCTGATTACAAGATAGAAAGGGCAGTAACTTCACAGAGTGTGTCCCTTTATCTTGTACCTCCCCAGAACCTAGTATAATGTCTTGCCCATAGCAAAAACGGAATAAGCATTTAGTGAATAGAAAATGCACGATTTTTTGTGGCTCATTTAACTTGTAAATCACCATTAGCCAGAGCAAACACAATTTTAATTTGGGTATATCTTCAAGAATGGAAATAAAGCCACCCCCAATAAAAACAATTTTTTCAGATAAATTGAAATTTTAAAAAATTAATAGGCATGACTCCTATGTATACTTGGCATGGTGCCCAGGTGTTTTAAGTCATATGACAAATACATTATTTTTCTAGAATGTAAGTTTTCCTCAACAATGGGGATTTAAAAAATGTCAAGCAATTGTCAGAAAATTTTTTTTAAAGTAACTTAGACAGGTATAACTATACTGTGGAGTAGATTGCAGATTTGTCATGATTTTCCAAGATGAAATATGAGAGGTTACTTGTTTTTACTCCTTTATTGATTTCTTGGAGAAATTTAGAAAATAGTGGCTTAAGGTGGATGATAGGAGAATAAGACTTTGAGAAACTTGTGTGTTACTTTATTCAGGCATTTTTCTGGCTCCCAGGCAGAAAGGAAAAAACACAGTTAGTTGGGTAGTTCTCGTTGACTAAAAGAAATCACAAAACACCACAAGCTCATCTAGAAAGAGATTTTTCTGACCATAATTTTTAACAGGATTTATGTGTCTTGTTTAATGGCTTGATTGAAAGCTTTCATTTAGATTTTTCAGAATTTGTATAAGCAATTCTTTCACTTTTAGTAAAAATTAGTTCATTTGAAGTAACCATGTTCATCTATTCCATGTCCTGTTGCTTTTTGGCTATTCAGCAATAGAGGTAGAGCTATCTGCTTGAATGTCACAGTTAGTGGTTGTTCATGTTCAAGAATGAATTCTGACAAGTGTTGAAAGTACAGATAATCTCTGGAAGGAGACACTTACGTTAAACTTTAGTTGATCGATGCTATAGGTAGGAGTACCTTCACATCTCTGCCTGTCAGTCTGGCCAAACCCACATTTCCTCCAAAGAAAGAGCTCTGCGTTTGCCCAAACAAGTTCTTCTTTCGGATTCTAGAGGTCGGAGCCAGAGAGGCCTAGCAGGGCTGTTTCCCACCTTTACAACCAGTAGCTTTGTTACTGAAGCTCTTACATTTTTCTGAAAAGAGCTTATTTTGTTGCGTTTTTTTCACACTTCTTTACCATTTTAAGTTTTAAGAAGAGAGGAATTGAGAGTAACGGAAAATTATCCAGTGTTTTGAGGTCAGTCTCTAAATTTTGTGTTTTGAACTGGATTAATTCCTTAACTGGGAGATTTGAAATAAAACCTAGAAATGATAATAATAATAGTACCACAGTAGAAGCCAATAATTATTTTTTAATTGTCTAAAGTTTTACATTTGTCTTCTTTTTCCCCAATTGACCCCCCCCCCCCCCCAGCCATTCCCACCCTAGGCAAGCCCCCACCGCCTCAGTGCCTGTGTCCATTAGATAAGCTAATATGCATTCATACAGTCTTTGGGTTGCTCTCTAACACCATCCCCCCCCCCCCCCCCCCCGCCCATTTGTCTCTGGATCTATTCTTGTGAAGCCAGTAATTTTTTTCACATCAACACATGTAACAATCTAGACTTCTTTTAAAAAATAATAAAGTTTTACAAATAGTTGCCTATTTGTGAGAAGCATTACAACATGAGTTTTATGTTTTTTTTTTAATGTTACATTTGCAAGTCATGGGAATAAAGACTTGTGCAGTATTTACAGTTGATTTTTTTCTTAGTATGTATATGATTTTTTCTTAAAAATAATTTTAAATTGATTTTTAGAGAGAGGAAGGGAGAGGGCTGTGGAGAGAGAAACATCGATGAGACAAGAACATCATCGATGGGCTACCTCTGGCACACCTCACACTGGGGATCGAGCCTGCAACCTGGGCATGTGCTCTGGCTGGGAATTGACCTCTTGGTTCCTAGGTTGATGCTCAACTGCTGAGCCACACCAGCTGGGCAGTATATGATTTTTATAAGTGGCATTCCCACATTATAGTCATTTTAGAGAGCAGGGGTGGGGGGAAAAGAAGCCATTGTTTCACCTCTGACCTGTGTGATGCTTGCATTTAATTGTACTAAACTGTCTTAGTGCTTTTTGTTCCTTTCACCTATATGTGCTTTTTGATTTTAAATAGTGGCTAGCATAGTGTACATAAAATTATATTTTGCTTTTTTCACATAATTACATTTTCAACTGTTGAGTTAGGAAATATTCTTAGTTTGTGCAAGTATTGAGCAAGACAGTCTGAAAAATTGGGAAAGCTTGGCAGATGTTTTGTGCAGTATGTTAGTCCTGTGATTTAATCTTCCTATAGCTGGGTAGGGGTCAAAATATTAGCTACCAAGGGTAGAAAGGGAAAGAAATGATAAAAATTTATTTTATAAAGCTAAGAGCAAAATCAGGTCTGCATTTAATAGAACCTCAGAGATGTGTGTTTTTTTAATTAAAAAATATTTGTATTGATTGCAGAGAGGGAGAGAGGGAAACATCAATGATGAGAAAGAATTATCCATTGGCTGCCTCCTGCATGCCCCCTACTAGGGATCAAGCCTACAACCTGGGCATGTGCCCTGACCAGGAATCATACTGGCAACATCCTGGTTTATGGGTCATTGCTCAATCACTGAGCCACACCGCCCAGGCAAACTACATAGATTTTTTTGAAGAAAACATGTTTGTTTTGTGTGCTAACTCTTAGAATGTTTTTCATTTTTCTCGGTTAATTCTCCCCAACCCCCCTCCTGAATTTGCCTTGTTTTCTGTTTTAAGACTGCTAGGCCAGAAACTGTCACTAATGATGACGAAGAAGCCTTAGATGAAGAAACTAAGAGAAGAGATCAGATGATCAAAGGGGCCATTGAAATTTTAATACGTGAATACTCCAGTGAGCTCAATGCCCCTTCACAAGAATCTGACTCTCACCCCAGGAAGAAGAAGAAGGAAAAGAAGGAGGACGTATGTGTTATTAAATTCTGACAACAGTCATTTCTACAATTTACTTTTTATGGTGTCACTCTTGTGCTTTCAGTACATTTTAACTTTTGAGGGGAAAATAGAAGAATGACTAGCATTTACAATAATTGTACTGTTAAGCCTAATTTGACCTGTTCTACCAATTAACTCCTAATATTTTTACCAAAACATTTCTGTTTACTGTGTTTAAAATGCACTGGCATTGAAGCTTGTACTTAGCTGTGGATTCAAATTCAGTAAGGCAAAAACCACCTTCAGTGATGAATTGTAGGTACTTATATTAAGGGTTATAGTAAAATGTTTTTGGCTATGAAGGACTGGCCTTGTTTTACCTAATTATCGTTCAGTCTCTGCTCCAGGCAGGATGCCGGTATCCTTCACTGAAGATTTTTACCCATTCTTCAATTTTTAGCTGTGTCTCCTATAACCATGTCTCATTCCCCTCCATGGACAGTAATGCTGTTCAAATTCTAGCTGGAAGACTGTGAAAGAGCAGCACAAGATAACATACTCTTCTGCAGTGTATTAATATTATAACCACTCTGTCTGACCAAGCTAACTGAACGTTAGGGAGTCCAGGTTGAAAGAAAATGTCTGGCTTTCTTATACTAATTTCTTTCGAATAAACTAAGAGGAATTATGGGGAGTGTTCTTTAAAAATATCAGAATTATTTTATATGCATGGATTGCATATACCTGAAAAAGTAACATGGAACATATTATAATTTAATATCAAGGTTCATATCATTTAGGATTTCATTGCCTTATTAGGCCAGCTTCGATTTTGTTTGTGGCCAAATACATTTTTATTACTTGTCTCATTCTTCCTCACATGGTCATAAATACCTGTCTGATGAAATGCCGATAGTTGGGAATGATAATTGGTAGAGTTAGTCAGGTACAGAGTAATTGAGGTTAATGGGAAAGGAGAAAGTAACTAGACATATATGTTGGATATGTATTGGGAACAGTGGATCAAAGAAATCCTGCTCTACGGCAGGAATTATGGATACATTTTATTGGTATGATTGTTTCCTATATCTGGGTCAAGAAAAAAGCCCACTAGTATGAGACCCTCCTTATTCTGTTGCTTAGGGAAGTTGGAGGGAGAGGAGGTAATGGGAGAGGAGTGAAATATTTTTATTATCAAGTAATTTGAAATCAAGAAAATGTCCCAGAAGCATTGCTTATAGTATGAAATAGCATTGTTTTGCAGGTTAATGTGAACTCTTGTGTTTTTTAAAAAAAATCTTTGTGGATTGTTTTGCAGATTTTCCGCAGATTTCCAGTGGCACCTCTGATCCCGTATCCACTCATCACTAAGGTTTGTTTACATTGAAGGCTTTGACAATAAATATGTTCACTGCTGATTGTCAGATTTGTAATTCTTGTCTACCAGAATTTTCACTAACTTAAATCATTACATTTGTTACTATATAAGTTCTTTTTATTTATTTTATCTTTTGTAAGACTTGTACAGAATATCTAACCTTTGCTTTTTATTAGATTGATCTTTATGCATTCCCTCCTGTCCCCTGTCTTTTAGGAAGATATAAATGCTATAGAAATGGAAGAAGACAAAAGAGACCTGATATCCCGAGAGATCAGCAAATTCAGAGATACACACAAGGTAGTATTCTTGTTTTTTTCACTTGATATCAATCTAGACTTTTTACAGAATCCAAAGCGAACAGACAAAAAAAATCAACCTTACATTAGGATATAAATTTAAATGCTTTTTATAGGTTTAATTGATATTTAGATAGAAACAAACAAGACCAATATCATATTAAAGTGGACCTTGACATATTATATTTAAATTTTTTTTTTTTTTTTTTAGTTACTGACTACTCTGCAGTCATCTCACTTTAATATGAATAAAAGCTAATTTTATTTTTAGGTTTCAACATAAACATCAAGGTCAGATTTAAACTAGATTCAAGGGGACAGGATAACATACACTGTAGTGTATTTCTGGGGGCATTTATTTAACTTAACCTTAGGAAAACCTTTTCTTTAGAGCTGAGGTTAAAAATTAAGATTTATATTTGTGTAGATATAATTTGAGAAGGGGAGATTTTAAAAAGTAGGTCAGTGATTACCAGACTTACCAAATTTTAGATGCATGGAAGAACTGTAAATGCCCATAAAGCTAATCTATTCATTGACCCCCACCATTATGATAGAGATCATATGGTGACTAATGCAAGATGAAACACTCAGCTTGGAAAGTAACAAGGAATAGGATGTAAGTATGAGCTTCTGTTTTTTATTATATTTATGGATGCCCCCTCAGAAAAATATGCAAAGGGGTAACTGGCTTGGAAATGGGTATTTGTGTGTAGTAAATCTCACGAGTTTTGCCTATTGAAAGCTTCTCTCAATGACAGTGCATCTGTGAATGTTCGCTGATGTTGAAGTTGATGCTTTTGGACAGTAAAATGCAAACACTGCATGAAATATATTTTGATGTTAAAGATAGTAAGGTATTACTGGTTCTTCCACATAAGACTGAGTGACTTTTAACTCAGTGAAAAGTTGAATTTGTTTTTTCTTTTATTTAATCTTATTTTTTCTTACTGCTTTTAAAATTCCAAGTTGACAATTAATGCCATTGAATTAATGCTGCTGAACACTTACTATCCATGCCCAACCCTAGTTCACATACACAGTGCTTTTTCAGGAATTAAATATGAATAAAAGTACAAATGCAGTTCCCTCAGCTTAATTTTTAGTTAAAGGGATAGCCTGTGGGAAGTCATTTTAGAGGAATACTTTTGGTTATGTTTATTTTCAAACTCAGAGTCTGAGTAACCTTGAAAACAGTATACAGTTGTGTGTGTGGTTTACCCCCTTTTTGTTATTTGTTAAACCCGGTCATGTCATTGGTAAAGTATGACAGAATCGTGTTTTTAAAAAATTATTTCAAGATATTTGCTTCAGAGTTTGAGAAGCTGTCAGGCATTTGACTTCCTTAGACTTATTTCACTGTAGGGTGGGCGGGGGAATGTTTTGAATTTCCAAAATGTGCTTTAATAAAAAGGTCAAAATGAAAAACTGTTCTTGTTATTGGGTGGATGGTTAAAGGAAATGTTTAAAACTTGAGTAACAAAAAATGAGCTCAGTGAACCTTTGCATGTTTTGGTATGAGTTTACTAAATAACCACAGACTGTCAGGGTATCAGCGTGGCAGGGGGCGTCCATTTACAGCACTGACGAGTCTGAAGAGAGAATAAGGTAAGATTTATGATTTCTTTCTATTCTTTTTCATTATTTCATTACTCATACCATTTTAGTCTCCATTTCCTCTTTTTTCAGTCTTTGTCTTAAAATGCATATATGTGTGTGTATCTATTTACCACATATATAATCTTTTAGAAATGCATTTAGTATGGACCAGATTCACTCACTTTTTCATTTACTTAGAACAAAAACTTTGAATGAGTTCTGAAACAAATTATTACTTACATAAGTGAAACTATACACCTAAGAAATAAGTAGTGCAGTGAATAAACAAGAGTAAAAAATTTGAGGAATTCTACAAAAGAAATTATTGGAACAGCTAAAGTCTGTAAGTATTTATCTCAGAAATAAACAAATTTCTTTATAAGTGTATGACACTGAGGTAAGTGTTATGTAGTCTAGCCTCATTTTACAATTTAAATTTTTGTAATTCATTATTACTGTTTGAAAAATTAGAATTGCCCCTTTAAATAGCCTTTAGTTTCTGTCCTCTTTCTACCATTTCTTTTTCTCTTTCCTTTGTAATTTCAATGTATTCAGTATTAGCTTGCCTGCATTCTACTTTGGTACAGACTGGCACAGCAGCTGAATATATTGATTTTTCATGCATTAGCTTTTCTTTCATAATCCTATCAGTTCTCTGATCCATGAGCGAGAGAAAAAGAGTATAAAAGGTAAGATCGCTTTTTAAAGTTGTTTTAAATGCTTTACATGACTGAGAAAAGAAAAAATGAACATTTTATTGTTACAGTGTAAATTTCATTTCAGTGACTCTAAACATGGAACCAAAGAGATAAATGTGTTGTTTTTGTTTTGTTTTTCCTGTTTGGGGTATTTTTTCTTCTTCTGAGTTTGTATAGAAACCGTGTGGTGCACTGGTAATCTTGTGAGGGTACAAACTTGGTCTGACTTTGTTAATTTGGTTTATTTGTGAACCATGTACTTGCTCTTCCTCCCAGAAACATAGCTTGTAGGCAAGGTTAATCCAGTGTTGGCGATCCATGTCCTAACACAGCATCTGTAAGTTAATACACAATCATTCCTTCCCAGGATGGATTTATCACTGTTGATATATTTTTATTGTCTTATAGGCATAATGGGCACAAATATGTTGCTTTGACAGTTAAGTTAAAATTTTTGCTTGAAGTGAGTGATTTTTCAAACTTGAATTTGGTGGGCTGTCCATCTTGTAATGGTGGGAGTAAATGTTTCCACAGATAGTGAGGCAGATCTTGGTTGAATTTACCTTGCCTTTTGGAGGGTGGGCATACTAGAAGACATACTATTTAGTTGCGTTACAGTGACCTGACTCTTCTTCTCCACCTCCTTTTTAAAACCCTAAATCACAACCTTTAGGTAGTGGGAAGTCGTGGTTTGAAATTAGTATCCATAATCCCACTGATTTACAGAAATTTATAATGGGAAGAATCACATTTTTGCTAACTGATTGTCTTTTTAGAACTCTATGAACCAACACATTCTTCATGATCATTTTAGTTATATAATCATTGAGTGGCTAGCCACACTTGACACAATCTCCCAGCATCCAAGATTGGAGATTCCTGGTCTGTGTAGAGTATATGGTTTTGCACGAAATCTATCTAGTCTTGTGATTGCTTCAATTTAATTTGTCAAGTAAAACCACAAATATTTAATAGCAAAGTACCAGTGGTTTTTTTTTTTATTGTTGTTGTTAATATTGGGCATTGTGCTGGGAAAAATCTGAATACTGGAACTACAGATTAACTCTAAAAGTACTTTTATTGGTTTCTAGAAACTGGAAGAAGAGAAAGGCAAAAAAGAAAAAGAAAGACAGGAAATTGAGAAAGAACGGAGAGAAAGAGAGAGGGAGCGTGAAAGGGAACGAGAAAGGCGAGAACGAGAACGAGAAAGGGAAAGAGAACGTGAACGAGAAAAGGAGAAGGAACGGGAGCGGGAACGAGAACGGGATAGGGATCGTGACCGGACAAAGGAGAGAGATCGGGATCGTGATCGGGAGAGAGATCGTGACCGCGATCGGGAAAGGAGTTCAGATCGGAATAAGGATCGGAGTCGATCAAGGTAAGGCTTTATAGAAGTTATTGTTTTCATGATAGCTTTAATTGAACTGCAGGTTAGCACTCTGTAGGACGACTTAACATTTATGTGATGAGGACTTCCTTAGCCACAGAGCATGCCTGGCTTTTTGTAAAACATTGGTGAAAATAACAATTTTAATTTTAGGATTACTTTCTGTCTTAAGCCAGTTTTTACAGACCCAGAATATATCAACTGTCCATCCAATGCCCTGGGCAGACAGAATTCTGTTGTCTTTTTGGGCCGGTGGCCTTTTTCTTCTAGTCACCGTTTCATTGAGGTCCATTATACTGGGAAGTCAGTTCTAGTTTTAGCCAATGGTGTCGATTTGGTCCTCTAGCCCACTGCACGCCCATTACTCACCTCCCAAACTCTAGATTTACTCTCTTATAAGTCCTAGTAATCTCATCTTTCTGTTTTATTTGGAAATTTTTCTTAATTATATTGATTTCAGTTGATTGATCTCAAATTCTTTAGGAATGAGGGAGCAAAAATGAGCCAAGGAAGGAAGAGGAAAAGGGAGAGTAGAAGGAGAGAAGAGAGAAAAACACATCTTTTTTTTTTTCAAGCTAGTTTTCAAATACACATTTTTGACTTGCAGATTTTCCATCTGATTGTAGCTGAAGGGAGGTTCCCTTTAAGTCAGTTAATCAGTTATTGGAACTGGAAGCTTAGTGCTCTTAATCTTTAGTGGGCATTAAAATTCTTCTTTTCCATCTCCCCTGGAATAACCAGTATCCTTTTGACTATTATTGAGAATTTTACATATATAAAATAGGGTCTTTATACTTACACTACAAAACAGTATATTTCATATATACTATATATTTGTATTTAGAGTCATGGCATTATATCATATACTGCAATTTGGTTTTATTGTTTCAAATTAAATATTTGAGAACTTTTCATTGCTCCTATAGTTGTAATTTATCCGTGTAACATGACAAAATGCTCTTTTCTCCGCACCCTTTATCACCTTCATTCCTTGACCACTAGTGAAATAAACTATTTTTTAATATGTTCATTAGCCTTTTCTATTTTTCTTTTCTTTTTAAAAAAATATATTTTTATTGATTTCAGAGAGGAAGGGAGAAGGAGAGAGAGAGAAACATCAATGATGAGAGAGAATCATTGATCTCCTGCCTCTGGCATGCCACCTATTGGAGATTGAGGCTGCAACCCGGGCATGTGCTCTTGACCAGAATTGAACCCAGAACCCTCAGCCTGCAGACTGACAGTCTATCCACTGAGCCAAATCAGCTAGGGAAGCCCTTTGTATTTGTTATTTCCAGGGTTTCTTGGTTTATTTTCTGAGATACCAATATGCATTAACACTGAATTCAGAATTTGGGGCTAGAATTATATTCTGTGCCTCTGATGAATATAGAGGAGTTTACAGTTTTGCAGAAATGAAATGCTCAATTCTGGCTTGTCTATTTCATAATCTATGTTGTTCTCTACCTTGGTTTTTAAAGGAAAACAAAAAGAATGACAATTTTAAAAATCTTTTTTTTTATGTAGAGAAAAGAGCAGAGATCGTGAAAGGGAGCGGGAGCGGGAAAGAGAGAGAGAGAGAGAACGTGAACGAGAAAGAGAGCGTGAACGAGAAAGAGAGCGTGAAAGGGAACGGGAGCGAGAAAGAGAAAAAGACAAGAAGAGGGATCGAGAAGAGGATGAAGAAGATGCGTATGAACGAAGAAAACTTGAAAGAAAACTCCGGGAGAAAGAAGCTGCTTATCAAGAGGTAAATTGAGGAAATGCTTATATTGGTAAAGTTGGGTACTTAGTAGCTTATGCAAAAATTTTAGAACCCTGTGTATATTTTTAAAGCTCTGACAATTTCGTTTTTAGCGCCTTAAGAATTGGGAAATCAGAGAACGGAAGAAAACCCGGGAGTATGAGAAAGAGGCTGAAAGAGAAGAGGAAAGGAGAAGAGAAATGGTAATAATCTAGTTTAAAAATAAGTGATTTTCAGATATAAATGAGGTCAAATCTTTTCTGTTAACTAGAAATAACTTTATAATTAAATTGTACAAGTTCCCAGCATATTATTATTTTTATATATTTCAAATAACCTTGAGACATTTTCAGTACACCAAAATCTTTTTTTCCTTCTATTTTTCACATTTTTGTTATCTGTACCAAATTATCTTTTGGCATTCTTTCAAAGTAAATCTGTCATAGAGTAATACATAAAATGAGAATTTATAGAACGTTCTTTGATTAAGAATCTGCAACATTTTTGAATTTGAAGAAGAAGCTTTGATATTCTATATTGGTTGGTACATTGGGATGGATGAGAGTGTCCTGAGAAGTCTTCTGGTTTTATAAGTCAAAATTGTCTTTATATAACATTTATGGATTATAGGTTTTCCTTTGGTTACTACTTATTCTTTTGACTATATAATACGTAATCATAAAAAATACGTCTTTTTTTTCACATTTGCTTTGTTTGATAAACTGTAACAGTGAACAATTGGTTTAGGTTGTTACTAAGTAAAATGTCAAAAATATATTTTATCATAGTATTTGCTTCAGTAGTTTGTTCCATGTGTTCTGTCTTTGCCAGAATTTCATGAAAGTTTCTTTATCTCCAGTTTGGAGATTATTCTTCCAAAAACTTCACTGAAGTTAGGAATCTTCTTCAAATAGTTTTGAACATGAGACATAGAGGGAATTTTTGTAAGTAACCAAAAGGGTGCATGCAGCAACTAGCTAGATAGTATGGGTGTTCTGAATAGTACATCCACTAATGTCATAGAATTATTTAAAATACTTCGTATTTCCCTGGATTGTAGCTCCCGTTCTAGAATTTCTTTTTCATCCCTAGGTTAGAAAGTAGGAAGAGAATAATATAGTAAAAGACATAATTATTTGAAGAAATAATTGTGGAATAGGTTTAAAGTGACTTTTGCTTCCTATAAGCAAATCTGAAACCTATCTTTCTAGAAAAACATTTCCTATTAATTTTTTATTTGGAAACTTAGCAGTTATTTGCTTATTATAAAAATGTTCCAGTAACAGAAATATCCGATGTAAAAAATGGAAGTTTCTTATGGAGTGATAACTTACGTTTGTTTTAGTATTTACCTTGTGGGCCCTCCTGTGTTTTATTTAAATATTTGTATTGTCATTGCTACTTGATAATCTACTTTTATTCATTTGACAAATTTTGAGTGTACATTATATCCCAGCCTTGTGCTAAGTACTGGGCATACAAGAATAAACAATGCTTCTAATTTTGAAATAAGTGGGTAATATTGTCAGGGAGATAAGGTACTTAGTATAGCATGTGTGAGAGTGTTTAAGATGGTAAAGGTGTGTTCACAGTATTTTTGGAGTACAGAGAGAGACTGGGGGAGGAGCTGGTCATGGATAAATGATTAGATTGGGGAAGTCTTTATAGAGAGGTAACATTTGAACTGGTTGAAGTGGTTAAAATTTTACTGCAGTCAGAAACCTACCGTTATGCTGCTTTGTAGTTGATATAATAATATAGATTATATATGTATACATATATAATTGTTAGGTTTAACTGCTATTAAATATAATATTTGTTGTATATTTGAAATTCCAAAAGTAGGAATAAGAGGTTTGTGTACTCAAAGTGAGATAGGCATTACCTTTGAATTGATGCATGAACATGATTTAAATTTTTAATCCTGCATTTCACAAAAAGTACTTATAGTATCATTTACAAATGAAAATGTGTAAAATATTTTTGTTCAGTTAACAAATTCAGTAAGATAACTTTCAGTTTTGTTTACTGATATGCTTAGGTTTCATTAATTAGAAGTTAATTACTGTACTTTGAAGATTATATTCAGGGAACAAATTTATTATAGCATACTATCTGTGGTTTTTATTTTATAGATAAGTCCTAATTCTGACTTGTCTTATGAGTAAAAGACAAAAGACATATACTGTTATTTACATTTAACATATGAAGTATATGAGAATTACAAAGTTCAAATGGTATGGAAAGAAAATCTGTTCCCAAGAAAGGGGGAGGGTGTAACTTAAATGACTTTATGTTAATTTTGCACACTCTGTCCTTTCTAGGCAAAAGAAGCTAAACGACTAAAAGAATTCTTAGAAGATTATGATGATGATAGAGATGATCCCAAATATTACAGGTAAAGAAGCCTTGTTTTATGAACTCATACTTTAGCATTTCATTAGGCATATTTTCCCCTTGTCTACCAGAGAGTGCAAGTTCACTCAGCGGAATAAAGAACAAAATCTTCATGTTCCCTCTTGTAATCACACCCATAGCTGATATGCTATTCTGGAGGGGGTGTTTGGGTAGTGGGGGAAAGCACTGTTCGCAAAGGATTGACATTTCTATGTGTCTTTGGCAGGGGGCAGGGAGGGGGATAATATAGTATTACAAGTTTTTCTTCATGTATTTTAAAGAGGTTCAATTTTTATAGCAAGTTATAATTGATCTTTATGACTGTCTGGAGTGGTCTAGAAATTATTTTCTTCAAGGATTTAAAGAATGCCACACAGTAATCTGAACTACCCTTCCATCCTCCTCTCCCAACCAATTGATATATTATTGTGAAGTGAGAGTTGGTGAATCCTTTGCCTTCCCTCTTCTCTTTGTTTTCCACAGTGTGTCTGAACTACTTTCATTCTAGCACTTATGGCATAGTGGTAAAATTGGTTTTGTTTGGCTCTGTGTACTCCAGACTATAATTTCCCTGAAGATAGGGGTCAATATTTTTATTTTTGAAAAATCTCTCATGTGCTTCACATGATCCAGGCATGTAGTAAAGGCATTTAATATGTAGGTAAGCTTAATATTCAGGCGCTAAAACATCAGAATTAGCAAATTAAATAGAATTTCAAGAATTTGATTTTTTGGAAAATGCAAAAAAGTGAAATTTTTGAATCATAAAATAGCAGTGTATAATTTCAACATTCTGAGGTATAATAAAGTGCTATATGGAGAGAACCTCTGCTTTCTATTGATTCTGCACTACTACTAGTACTTTTTTCCGCAGGGAAATCATTTATTTTAATTGAAGATACAGATCTGTTATTATTACTTCTTGTGTTAATTTTTCACAGCTTAGCATCCAAGCAAACATAGGTTATGTGTTGGGGTTCCCCTGTGGAATAGGCACAAAATGAGAACATTCTTTTTCTCTGAAAGCTACTTTTCTGCTTGATTTAGAAACTTATTTAGAATGACAACAATGAGGCATGGTTATAAGTGACAAGACAGTGCTCACTTATTAAATAGTAACATATAGAGATCACAATGTCTGCAGATACAGAACATTAAGGGTCTTCAGTCTTCTAGAATGCAGTTTTAGTATTGAAAGAAAGTGCTTTTGGAGACATCATGTGCAATAATTGATGGTCTGAGTATTAAATAAGAACTGTTATGATTTCTTTTGCAGAGGAAGTGCTCTTCAGAAAAGATTGCGTGACAGGGAAAAGGAAATGGAAGCAGATGAACGGGATAGGAAAAGAGAGAAGGAAGAGCTAGAGGAAATCAGGCAGCGACTTCTGGCAGAAGGGCATCCGGATCCAGATGCAGAGCTTCAGAGGGTGAGTTACTATCACATAACAATATTTTAAGATCATGAAGTCATCTTTTTTTTAAAAAATATATTTTATTGATTTTTTTACAGAGAGGAAGGGAGAGAGAGAGAGAGTTAGAAACATCGATGAGAGAGAAACATCGATCAGCTGCCCCCTGCACACCTCCTACTGGGGATGTGCCCACAACCCAGGTACATGCCCTTGACCGGAATCAAACTTGGGACCCTTCAGTCTGCAGGCCGACGCTCTATCCACTGAGCCAAACCGGTTTCGGCATGAAGTCATCTTTTTAAAAAATATATGTTTTTATTGATTTCAGAGAGGAAGGAGAGGGAGGCAGAAACATCAGTGATGAGAGAGAATCATTGATTGGCTGCCTCTTGCATTCCCCACACTGGGGATTGAGCCTGCAACCCAGGCATGTGCCCTGTCTGGGAATTGAACCATGATCTCCTCATTCATAGGTTGATGCTCAACCACTAAGCAATGCTGGCTGGGCCTTTTTAAAAAAATTTTTTGTTTTATTAAATTTGTTGGGGTGACAATTGGTAGCATGTCATCTTAAGCCGACTATGATGTGGTTTAGTTTATAAGGGAAGGTACTTTTAGGTACCATGAGTCTTGTTATTTTGGGGAGGTTATTACTACTTTTTCTTTCTATTATTGCACAAATATTCAGTATTGGCTCATTCTAAAAATCTTTCAGATGTTTTATTCATTTATTTCTATGAGGTATTATGTTAAATGAGTGTCTTTTAATGACACTTAGCTAGAAACCTCTTTTTACAGTGTGCTTTTGTGGTTTAAGTTTCTTCTGTCACTATCACCCTAAATATTTTGTTTCCAAAATAAAAATGTTTTTTTTTTTATTAACAGTTTGTCATTTAAAAGGAAAAGACTGTCATAGGACATGGCATACCCCATGCTGATTAGGAATTGAGTGTGTCATACAAAGTTTTTAAAATCTGTTGCATGTTATTTATTAACGGAAACTATGTCTTACATGTCCCTTTTATTTTTCAAAATGAAATAGTGTTCTTTTTTCTGTTGATAAAGTGCTTATATGAGTAAATAGAAAGCTTAGACAACATAGAACACAATAATGAGATTAAAGACCACCTGATTTCTATTAGCCATTTATAATCATTATAGATGAGTAGTTACTTTTTAAATGTTACCACACAGGTCACATATACTCCACTCAGACATAAGTTTTATAAGTGGGATTATCATTTACATGCTGTTTTTTGGTGCTTTTAAGTCCGGTGTAATCTTCCACCCAGAATTTTACCAATTGATAGCCATTATGCCTTTTTTTATACTTTCACTATTGTGGCATATTGTTCGTCTTGTAACATTTAGGTTGTGATGATTTTATTTTTTAATTCTGTGTCCACCAATGAATTTTAATTTTAATGTTTTCTTAGATATATTTTTATTTTCTATTTTTGTTTCATGCTTAAAATATTGATCTATTCATCCAAAAGTTTGTAATGCTCTCATGATTATTTTTTATTTTTATTTTTTATATATTTCTTTATTGATTTCAGAGAGGAAGGGAGGAGAGAGAGATAGAAACATCAATGATGAGAGAGAATCACCGATAGGCTGCCTCCCGCACGCCCCCACTGGGGATCGAGCCCGCAACCCAGGCATGTGCCCCTGGCCGGAATCAAACCCGGGACCCTTCAGTCCCCAGGCTGAGGCTCTATCCACCAAGCCAAGCCGGCCAGGGCTCTCATGATTATTTTTTATTATCTTTCATAATTTCAGGGGGAATGTTCATATTGTTATAGGCCTTAAGAGTCCTAAATTCTTTCCATTGCTCTGTTTCTTTTGTTTGTGAATTCATAAGTGGCTACTACCCTTAGTCATTAACTAGAAAGAAGAAATAATTGTGACCCGGCTGATGTGGCTCTAGATTGAGTGCCAGGAGGTCATGGTTGGATTCCCGGTCAGGGCACATACCTGGGTTGCAGGCTCAATCCCCAATAGAGGTTGTGCAGGAGGCAGCTAGTCAGTGGTTCTCTCTCATCATTGATCTTCCTCCCCTCCCCTCCCCCCCCTCCCCCCATCATTGATGTTTCTATCTCTCCTCCCTCTCCCTTCCTCTCTGTAAAAAATCAATACATTTATAAAAAAAAAAAAAAACAACTAAAACTTCTGGCTATAGTTTATTTTTCTTTTTTTAATCTTTACCCAAGGACACATTTTTATTGATTGTTTTGTTTTTGTTTTTGTTTTTTGAGAGAGAGAGAGAGAGAGAGAGAGAGAGAGAGAGAAACATCAAATCAGTTGGGTGCCTCCTGCGTCCACCCTGAATGGGGATTCAACCCGCAACCTAGTTAGGTGCCCTGTCCAGGAATTGAACTGGCAATCTTTTTGGTGTATGGGATGACACTCCAGCCAATTGAGTCACCCAGCCATGACTCTGGTTATAATGTCCTTAATGAAATTATAAAAACATACTTTTCATTTTGAATTAGTCAGCTATTTATTATGTATTTACCTTTGTTAATCTGAAGTTTTATATAACACCACTGAAGAATAATAATATTTGTAAAATCTTTTTTTAAATTTTCGAAGTATCTCATCTACTTTACAGATTAACTTAGCTTTCTGATTATAGAAGTGAGCAATGTTTTTCACTATTCCTAATGAAAAAAAAAAAGAGATTTCTATAAAGATAACTAGAGGCCTGATGCACGAAATTCATGCAAGGGCCTGGGCCCTGGCCCCCACTGCTGCCACGGCCGGGGCTGGGGGTGTGGGGGGTGTGTGTCTCTGCCACCTCTGCTTCATCACTCCCCACTGTGGCTTTGTCTGGAAGGACATCCGGTCAAATTAGCATATTATGCTTTTATCAGTATAGATACAAAACAAAAAGCCAATTGAATTGAGTATAGTTGTGGTCTGAGTTAGATTATTTTTTTCTTTTAGATGGAACAAGAGGCTGAGAGGCGCAGACAACCACAAATAAAGCAAGAACCAGAATCAGAGGAAGAGGAAGAAGAAAAGCAAGAAAAAGAAGAAAAACGAGAGGAACCTGTTGAAGAGGAAGAAGAGCCAGAGCAGAAGCCCTGTCTTAAACCAACTCTGAGGCCCATCAGTTCTGCCCCATCTGTTTCCTCTGCCAGTGGCAATGCAACCCCCAACACTCCTGGGGATGAGTCTCCCTGTGGTATTATTATTCCTCATGAAAATTCGCCAGATCAACAACAACCCGAGGAGCATAGGCCAAAAATAGGACTGAGTCTTAAACTGGGTATGTTAGCATTTATTTCCTTTGTCTTTATTTTTCCCTCTGCAAACTCCTGAATTTTGCCTTAAGGAAAAATAAGTATGTGCTGCTTGGTAGGTAGATAGAAAAAATTCAAAAATGCCTTTCTAGCTCACTATTGTTTTCATAGTTCTACTAGTGCTCCTATATCTGCAGCTGCCTCGAGTTCTGAGAAGAAATGAAAAGTTAAATTTTCTAGCACTTGTGAGTAGTGAGTTATTTTTTACAGTTGGGATCTTTCTCTGAGACTTGTGAAATTATATTTTGCACTGTTTTTGAGGGGATGGTGGGTTATAAAATGTAACATTTCAAAATAAAGTCATATGCTAATAGAGTGTTTTTACTATAGGTGCTTCCAATAGTCCTGGTCAACCTAATTCTGTGAAGAGAAAGAAACTCCCTGTAGATAGTGTCTTTAACAAATTTGAGGATGAAGACAGTGATGATGTACCCCGAAAAAGGAAACTGGTTCCCTTGGATTATGGTGAAGATGATAAAAATGCTGCCAAAGGCACCGTAAACACTGAAGAAAAGCGCAAACACATTAAGAGTCTCATTGAGAAAATCCCTACAGCCAAACCTGAGCTTTTTGCTTATCCCCTGGATTGGTCTATTGTGGACTCTGTGAGTAGTAAATTGTATTTCACCATTTTATCCTAAGTAGTTTCGAATATAGCATACAAATTCAGTTGATGCCATTAATGACAAGTAGTGATGATAATGTAGCTGGAATCTTGACATTGCTGAGAATTTAGTAGATTATTGGGGAAATTAGTGGTGGTACTTGAAGTCTTCATAAATTAGAAGTAAATATATCTTGACATATATCTCTCCTAGTGTGAAACATTATATTTTAATGTTATGAAAAAAGCACAAGTTCGTAGACTTTTTTTTAAGTGTAATAAAATTTTTCTTTACTTTAGTAACTGTACTTTATTTTTCAGATATTGATGGAACGACGAATTAGACCTTGGATTAATAAGAAAATTATAGAATACATAGGTGAAGAAGAAGCTACATTAGTTGATTTTGTTTGTTCTAAGGTTAGTCTTTTTCCTCTCTTCATCCACAACATTTGTTTCATACTTTAAAATGTTGGACATTTTCGAAAATATAATATCTTGTAGGGTTAAGTCCATGATAGTTTAGTTTCAGTTAAGAGATTCTTGGCTACTTAAATGAATCCCTCCACCCTATTTCAGACCCCTAGGCTGCATGCTTTCATTTCAAAGGGGCAAAGAGGATGGAATTGCTGGCTGCTGCCAATTTTGCTCTCTCCCTGCCCCCTGAGAATGCCTTGCCCCACCCCTTTCTTATATTAATGGTTAGAATGGTATTGAAGTACAGTTGAGGTGTTGTGGAGATAGTTTATAGCTTGTCTTATCAGTTTCTTTGTCAGTCATCCATCCTTTGGAGGAGGAGCAAAATAGTTTTCATCAGAGCATAATCTATATATATAAAAGCGTAAGTGACCATTATGACAGGAACGACTGGTCACTGTGTTGCGCACTGACCACCAGGGGGCAGACTCTTAATGCAGGAGGTGCCCACAGCCAGTCTCCCCTGGCCAGCCAACCTCACGCAGTCCCTCCCCTTGTCGCCGAGTCCACACACACAACCCCCCCCCACCCCCCAACGGCTGGCAGGCCCTGGTGGCAGCATGGTGGCGAGGGAAAGAGGAGGTGGGGGGGTGCTGATGGCGGGGATTGGTGTCTGGCATTTGTTCCTTTTGCGCCTGGCCCGGTGACTGTTGCCTCCTGACCCCGCTGAGGCCTTTGAACCCTGGGCTGGGACAGGGAACCGGGTGTGGGTGGTGGTGGACATGGCCCCTTTCCCAGGGGGGCCAAGAGCTGGCTCCTTCTTTGGGGCCAGCTGCCAACCTCCCACATCTTGTCGTCCCCCCGTCCGTCCCCCACCCCCACCCCCCGCCAGGCCATTGCAGTGAGGGAAGGAGGAGGGGGGAGGCGGGGAACTGGGATGGCGGCGTCCAGTGTACGTTCTTTCTGTGCCCAGCCTGGTGACCGTTGCCTCGTGGGCGGCCCCTTTCCCAGGGAGGCCGAGGACTGGCTCCCTCCTGGAGCCAATGTCCAACTCCTGCAGTCCCCCCCCCCCCCCCCCCCCCCGTTCTTATCCCCGGCCGGCAGACCCCAATCGATTGGCCTGGCCCCGATGGATCCTGATCCCTGGCAAGGCCTAGGGTCCCCACCTGTCCATGAATTTCATGCACTGGGCCTCTAGAATTTATTGATTGATTACTATGTGGTGGATATCCTCTTTAAACTCCCCCAATCTTCTTGAAACCCCCCAATAACCTTAGAAAAGTGTAAGTTACAAGTATCCCCTAAGACATCACAGTAGAAGTACCATATTTCTATAAAGGAATAACTAATAACTAATTACATTTAAGAAAATGCTATTTTTCTCCCTATTTTAACATTAGGTGTAGCAGATTTAGGTTGCCTTTTACAGTTATTATTGTAGCATTAAAACTTGTAAGACTGGATTTGAATTAGAAGACAGATACTATAGAGATTAAGGGCCCAAGTTATGGTGTCAAATTTCCATTCCAGAGAGTGGGATTGGGGAATTAAGGAATTTATACAAAGATTCTTCATCCACAAGAAATTCCCATACTAGTTTGAAAGTATCTTAAAATTACTTGACTCTCTTGCTTTTTTGGTTGGTTGATAGGTTTTCATTTATTTTTCAAAATTATAATTTTTTATTTCTTTTAGGTTATGGCTCATAGTTCACCTCAGAGCATTTTAGATGATGTTGCCATGGTAAGTTAGAAATTCAGTGTTATTAATACATTTTTTTTTATGTATTTATGTTTTAAAATACACTTTCATTGATTTTAGAGAGAGAAGTGGAGACAGAGGTAGAAACATCCCTGAGAGAGAAACATTGATCGGCTGCCTCCTGTATGCCACCTACTGGGGATGTAGCCTGAAGCCCAGGCATGTGCCCTAACCTGGAATCAATCTGTGATCTCTTGGTTCATGGGCCAACACTCAAGCACCAAGCCACACCGGCTGGGCTTATTAATACATTTTTTTTAAAAAATATATTTTATTGATTTTTTTTACAGAGAGGAAGGGAGAGAAATAGAGAGTCAGAAACATCGATGAGAGAGAAACATCGATCAGCTGCCTCCTGCACATCTCCCACTGGGGATATGCCCGCAACCCAGGTACATGCCCTTGACCGGAATCAAACCTGGGACCCTTCAGTCCGCAGGCCGACGCTCTATCCACTGAGCCAAACCGGCTTCGGCTATTAATACATTTTTTAATTTATTCATTTGAGAGAGAGAGAGACATTGACTTGTTCCACTTATATATGCATTCATTGATTGATTCTTGTATGTGCCCTGATCGAACCTATAGCCTTTGGTGTATTGAGATGATACGCTAACCAACTGAGCTACATGGCTAAGGCTGTTATTAATATTTTAATTAATATCTATGTGAACAGCCCTAGCCGGTTTGGCTCATTGGATAGAGCATGGGCCTGTGGACTGAAGAGTCCTGGGTTTGATTTTGGTCATGGGCACATGCCTGGGTTGCGGGCTTGATCCCCAATAGGGGAAGTGCAGGAGGCAGCCGATCAATGATTCTTTCTCATCATTGATGTTTCTTTCTCTTCCTTTCCCTTCCGCTCTGAAATCAATAAATATATTTTAAAAAAATCTATGTGAACAAATTAACTTCTGTATTTGATTGATTTTTTTAACTTTGTTGGTCCAGAATTTCTTTATAAGCCTAAGTTAAAATTTGAATTTATTAAAAGATTAAGGCACCCACAATAATATATGATTAGACAACATGAAAGTTGGGTTGGTTTTCTTTTTTTACCAGTCTCTCCCCTCTTCCACTTTTCATGTTTGTGGGTATACGTGTAAGTTCTGCACCTATTAATACCTTTAGAGTACATTTATTGAGTGCTTACTTGGTAGAGCAATGTGTTAGAAGCATAATAAGGTGGGACATTTGCCCTTGAACTATCAGGAAGACAGGTATACCAATAATGTAATATACTTGCTATGATGGGGATATGTAAAAAGGGGCAGAGGAGATAGAGCAGCCGTGGGCAAACTATGGCCCTCGGGCTGGATCCGACCCATTTGAAATGAATAAAACTAAAAAAAAAAAAAAAGACCGTACCCTTTTACGTAATGATGTTTACTTTGAATTTATATTAGTTCACACAAACACTCCATCCATGCTTTTGTTCTGGTCCTCCGGTCCAGTTTAAGAACCCATTGTGGCCCTCGAGTCAAAAAGTTTGCCCACCCCTGAGATATAGAGCATCTGATGGTGTTGAGAATAGGTAGGGAAAGCATCACAGGAATTAACCATCTAAATTGAGACTTGAAGATTGTATGGATGTGTTGTCATTTGGACAGGTAATGTTGGAAGTAAATACCAAATTCCTAATTGCATTTAATTTGGATATTACAGTAGAGTCAGTGATTGCATTTATCTAATATTGTGGTTTTGTGAGAAAAAGGAGGAGGAAGTATATTGATGGTAAAGGTAATAGAGAGTGATTGAATGGTTTATGAACCCCAAGCTAGGAGGAAAAGGAAAAACTATTGGAATAGAGCTGGTAGTTTGAATCTGGACTGGTGGGAAGTGTATTGAAATAAAACAACTGGAAAGTTACAGAGAGTAGAACGTTTAAGAATGTTTAAGAATACAAGTAGTGGCCTGGCCGGTGGTTGTTGAGCATTGACCAATGAACCAGGAGGTCACGGTTCGATTCTTGGTTGGGTCATATGCTGTGGTTGCTGGCTTGATCCCCAATATTTTCATCATTGGTGTTTCTATCCCTCTCCCTTTCTTTTTCTGAAATCAATTAAAAAATATATATATATATATATGTATATGTATATATATGAATACAAGTAGTGAATCAGTTCAGATGATGGCAGGGTGCCTAATATGGCAATGGGACAGATTTTCTGGGGCAGAGTGATGTAATTTTTTCCCCCTCTTAAATCCTTACCTGAGGACACTTTTTTAAAAAAATGTGTTTTATTGATTTTTTTTACACAGAAGAAGGGAGAGGCATAGAGACTTAGAAACATCGATGAGAGAGAAACATCCATCAGCTGCCTCTTGCACACCCTCTACTTAGGATATAGTTTTTCAAAACATGCCTAAATGTACTATTTGTAAAGATAAAAGTTAGAATAAAAGTTGCACCAAGAAAATACTGTGGTGTCAGTATTTAGTAAGCCATGGAAGTTTGCTGACTGCATTTTTATAATTTACACTTCTCACACTAGACAGATTTCCTTTGTCATTTTATTGAAAGTAAATGCTTGTCAGTGGGTAAAAGCCCTTTTTATAGCAGTCGCTATTGTTGGGAGTTGCTAATTGCTTATCTTACATATGTTGCTCTTTATTTTTTTCTCCTAGGTACTTGATGAAGAAGCAGAAGTTTTTATAGTCAAAATGTGGAGATTATTGATATATGAAACAGAAGCCAAGAAAATTGGTCTTGTGAAGTAAAACTCTGTACATTGAGAGTTCCATTTCAGCTATCGTCTTTCCCATCCTTCAAAGGACTTTGAAAATTATTTTGTCTTCAAAGACATTTGTGAGATCTGTAATTTTTTTTAAATGTAGAAAATGTGAATTTTTTTTTTTTTTTTGTCCTCCAATTTGTTGATGCCCTGTGTACTCCCTTGGTTGTAAAGACATCCGAATCCTACCTTGGTTCTCTTTATACTCACCAGGTACAAATTACTGGTATGTTTTATAAGCCACAGCTACTGTACACAGCCTATCTGATATAATCTTGTTCTGCTGATTTGTTCCTTGTAAATATTAAAATGACTCCCCGATTCTTTTGCAGAATTGCACTTAATATTGAACTGTACTGTACAGGAACCAACATGAACAATTTTAATAGAAAGAATACCAGCCCACATCTATTACCCATACCCCCTTGATCAGAATTGGCAGGCTTTCATGAAGGCATGAAATTTAAAATTAGAGTGTGAAAATTAGGAGACCATCCATTCCTACTGTATCTCTGTATGAATGTGTTTGTGTGAATGTATATATAAAAGTATTTTCCCTAATTTGCTTTGGAGGGCTCCCTTGAACGTTTTCTAATTGAAAAATATAATTGTAAAGGAAACATGGTATTGTGCCAATCCAAATGTCTGGGATAATTAGGTTAATAGTCTCCCAGAGCATGTTACTCTCTTACGGCAAGAAACAGTCTGTTGAACAGAATGGGGTTTTCCTGTTGATAGCTGGCTGCTTCAGCCCTTCTTTTATGGGAGTGTGAATCAGTGGTTCCCCTCTCTCCCCCCAATTTCATTGTTCAGAAATGAGGCAGATCCTTAGATTGCACTGATGGGTCCTTAGTTTAATTTTGGTGTGCCCCTTTGCTTAAAAAAAAAAAAATAAAAAGCATAAATGAAAAATACTTTTTAAAAACAAAATAAAATTAGGCAATTTTTCAGACTAGGAAAGTTTGACAAAATACAATAGAATTTCAGCATGGCATTTTATAAAAGTTTACATCTTATTTTTAAGAATAAAGTACATCATTTAAGGCAGTTACCACTAATTTTTTGTTTTGTAAAGGCTTTATAGCTTGTGTGTGTGTAAGCACACACCTTGTTTACCTCTGCTCATCAAAGTTTAAAAATACATTGATGGTGTTGGAGACACACATGGGGCTTTCTTTATTGTACATCAGAACTTCACCAGGGAGCAAAATTAATCGAAAAGATAAGTTTTAAACAGTTCTAAATACAAAGTAGGTGCAGGTATTTCATGTCTAAGTATTTATTTACAGATGAAGATTGGGAATAGGAAGATAAAGCCTAACTGAGCTGAGTTACTAGATTTTTTTTTTTTACATCTTAAGAGGACATTTGAAAACACTGTTCTTAACATTGAACCATGACATGGTTCCCTTATGTAAATATTTCAGATATTAAAAATGTATATATTTGATCTCGGGGACTCATTCTTTCAGTCTTATTAAGTAAGTGACATGTAATTGTGTGGTGCATATTAGAAACTTGAAATTATGGGTTGAATTGATTTCTTTGAGTATTACTAGTAACTAAAGGTCAAAGAGACCATTTACCTTATTTTGGATTAATCTAAATGTCTATGGAGATATCCCCTTTTAGTGTTATAATATTTTAAATTCTGGTTTCTCAAGGAAAATTTCAGAAACATGAAATTTACAAATTCATTTACTAGCTTTTTCTCAGATTGACCCTAAGCCTAACATCTTGTTTGAGCTTCATTATGCCTATTTTCTCTTACCATATTACCACTTCTAAGGCATCATATTGGCTGTTCTATTTAGTCAACATTGGTATTAACTTCTTTTGCTCTTGCTCTTTCACTATATTTATCTTAAAAGGCCCATATCTGAAACCCTTGGGGACACATACCATGTACTGCATAACAACTCCAGAGAGATTTGCCTCGGAATCCAAGTTCATACATTAACATTTCTGCAGCAGAGCAGGAATGATCACAGTCACTAGGTTAAAGATCATTACATTAATAGCTTACTGTCAGTTAAGTCAGGTTTTGCCACCAAGCCTAAACTTTTAAGTTTTTCAGATTTACATGTAAAGAATTGGACATGTATAAACTGCTGGGGTATTCAAGTGTTTGGAAGAATACACATAAAATTTCTACTAAATTGCTTGAGCTTTCTGGGTCTTTACCATTTGCCCATAATTGAATTTCAGTTTGGAAACCTTGCTTGATTCATATTGCCCATTCCAGGTATAAAAATGGCAGTTACGCCCTGGCCGGTTTGGCTCAGTGGATAGAGTGTCAGCCTGGGGACTGAGTGGTCCCAGGTTCGATTCCAGCCAAGGGCACATGCCTGGGTTGTGGGTTAGATCCCCAGTAGGGGGTGTGCAGGAGGCAGATGATCAATGATTCTCTCTCATCGTTGATGTTTCTATCTCTCCCTCTCCCTCTCTAAAATCAATAAAAAATATTTTTTAAAAAGGCAGTTAAAAAACCAACACGCTTTTTCCTCATTTGACCATATAGATAAAATAATTTAAAACATGTATGTCTATTTATAGGAGGAAAAGTTATTTTCAGTTTTTTTAAAATGTACTTTTATTGTTTTTCTTTTAGAGGAAGGGAGGAGAGAGGGAGACACATCAATTGGTTGCCTCTGGTACATACCCTGACCAGGGACCAAACCTGCAACCTGGGCTTGTGTCCTGACCGGAATCGAACTTGCAACCTTTTGGTGTACAGGACATTACTCAACCAAATGAGCCACACCAGCCAGGGCTGACTTTTTTTAAGATCAAACTATCTCTTGGAGGAATCTTGTTAAAGTGCAGACTCTGACTTAGTAGTAGGGTGGGGCCTGAAGTCAATGATGATGTGAATGCTAAATCATCCAAGGACTACACTTTCATTAGCAGTTTAAGGTATCTACTTAGTACCAGTATTTTATCCTAATACTACATAAATGCAGCTTTGTTTTCTTTTTAAGTAGATTTTAAGATATTTTTATTAATTTCAGAGGGAGGGAGAGGAAGAGAGAGAAACGTCAGTGACGAGAGAATCATTGATCAACTGCCTCCTGTATGCTACTGAGGATGGAGCCCACAACCCGGGCCTGTGCCCTTGGCTGGAATTGAACCTGGGACCCTTCAGTATGCAGGTTGACGCTCTATACAGTGAGCCAAAGCAGCAAGGGCTTTTTAAGTAGATTTTTAAAAAGGAAAACATTTTTGAGGCAAATCAACATACCTATTCTGTATCTTCATGAATGTAAAGTAATCTCTTGCAAAAATGTTGGCTGAGAACAGTTCTAATAGGCTTCATTCCTAGCCAGTCCCAGAACATTTCCTCCTTAGAGAACTTTATGTTGTTAATTTGAATCTTGTCATAGTGCTTTCTGATAAACTATGTAATAGTAGAAGCTAATGATTACTTAGTGGAGAGTGCTGTTTCAGGTACTCATCAGGCACACCCTCAAGTGAGGAAACTCAGTTTGAAAGTCAAAGCGTACTAAATTTACTTTTTTCTTCTTTCATATGGAGTATAAGTTTTTTAAATGCAAGTAAGTGTAAGCCAGGTAGGTATACTAATGTGTATATGAGGCTTATTTACCCGGTTCTTTCTAATGAGGTCTATAAATGTTTTCACATCTATGCAGAAACTGCTGAAAGGTTTTATGTCAAAATTTTTCCTGGTCATATTTTAGCCTTCTATTAATAGTATAAAGTTGAGAGATAGCTTTTGCTTAGCAATAAATGGTGAAATTGATTTGTGAGTACTACTGGATATAAAGGATATGAGAAGGAATCCTAAATAGGTGAAGAAACAGTCTAGATGACAAGAAAACGGAATTCAGATACAGTGGGGCCTTGACTTATGAGTGTCCTGACTAACGAGTTTTTCCAACATACGAGCTGTTTCTCAGCGGATTTTTTGCTTTGAGTTGACAGAGTAATTTGAGTTAACGAGCTCCGTCACAGAATGAATTAAGTAAACTTGTAAGTCAAAGCCCCACTGTATATGTATTTCAAACCCAGGAACTGTTATTTTCATACTTTAGACCAAAGTGAGCTTATAATTAACTATTTTTAGCTTGTAATTATTGATAAAGGGTAGATTTTTATTTTTTATTTTTTTTTAATTAAATCTTTATTGTTCAGATTATTACATTTGTTCCTCTTTCCCCCCCCCCCCATAACTCCCCTCCTCCCAGTTCCCGCCCCACCCTCCGCCCTCACTCCCCACCCACTGTCCTCATCCATAGGTGCACGATTTTTGTCCAGTCTCTTCCCACATCTCCCACACCCCTTTCCCCCCTGAGAATTATCAGTCCACTCCCTTTCTATGTCCCTGATTCTATTATAATCAACAGTTCATTCTGTTCATCAGATTATTAATTCACTTGATTCTTAGATTCACTTGTTGATAGATGCATATTTGTTGTTCATAATTTGTATCTTTACCTTTTTCTTCCTCTTCCTCTTCTTAAAGGATACCTTTCAGCATTTCATATAATCCTGGTTTGGTGGTGATGAACTCCTTTAGCTTTTCCTTATCTGTGAAGCTCTTTATCTGACCTTCAATTCTGAATGATAGCTTTGCTGGATAAAGTAATCTTGGTTGTAGGTTCTTGGTATTCATCACTTTGAATATTTCTTGCCACTCCCTTCTGGCCTGCAAAGTTTCTGTTGAGAAATCAGCTGACAGTCGTATGGGTATTCCCTTGTAGGTAACTGAGTTTCTTTCTCTTGCTGTTTTTAAGATTCTCTCTTTATCTTTTGCTCTTGGCATTTTAATTATGATGTGTCTTGGTGTGGTCCTCTTTGGATTCCTTTTGTTTGGGGTTCTCCGCGCTTCTTGGACCTGTAAGTCCATTTCTTTCACCAGGTGGGGGAAGTTTTCTATCATTATTTCTTCAAATAGGTTTTCAATATCTTGCT
This sequence comes from Myotis daubentonii, assembly GCF_963259705.1. Taxonomy (NCBI): domain Eukaryota; kingdom Metazoa; phylum Chordata; class Mammalia; order Chiroptera; family Vespertilionidae; genus Myotis; species Myotis daubentonii. The sequence goes on along the minus strand of NC_081840.1, from coordinate 23,334,521 downwards.
CTCTCTCATCTTCTGGCACCCCTATAATTCTGATGTTGGTACGCTTGAAGCTGTCCCAGAGGCTCCTTACACTATCCTCGCATTTTTGGATTCTTTTTTCATTTTGCTTTTCCGGTTGGATGTTTTTTGCTTCCTCGCATTTCAAATCATTGACTTGATTCTTGCGCTCCTCTGGTCTGCTGTCGGGCGTCTGTATAATATTCGTTATTTCAGTCCGTGTGTGCTTAATTTCTAGTTGGTTCCCCAATATAAGATCAAGGGTCTTATTAGTTTTCGTGTAGATCTCATTAAGTTTATCGGCAGCTTCTAAACAGTTCTTGAGAGACCTTAAAAGTGTGGTTCTGAACTCTATATCTAACATTGACAATTTTGTCCTGTTTCTTTGTCTCCGCATTTTGTTATGCTTCCTTGGTGCACCCCCTAGTGGTCTTTGTTCGAAGTCTTATAGTTAAATCTTGATTGTTGTAGTTAATTCCAGGGAGGGTTTGACCTCCAGGCCAAGTGGCTATGAGAATCAGCTGTGTCAGCAGTGAGAGAACTTCTGTCCTCTAGGGAGGTGCTAATCTAGCCTTTGCCTGAGGCTATCCGGCAAATGCCTCTGTGCAGGGCTTGGGTGGGGCGGGTCGCACAGGATCAACAGGGTGGGCCGGAGAGAGCAGTTATGGCGGCTCTCAGTCCTGTCCCCAGGGGCTCTGCCTCTCTGAGTCCCAGCACCCGCTGCAAAGCTCGGAGAGAAGGCTGCACTCGCTCTGACCGAAGCCAGACAGTCCTGCTTCTCCCGTTTGAGTCTGGGTCCCTAAAGACTCGCCCGGATCTGGTGCTCAGAGTCTGCGACTCCCTCCCGATTGAAAACAACAACCGCGCCCTCCGCCGCCAGCCCGCTCCGCACACTCCGCACCTCAGAATTTGACTTCACCACTGCGCCTCCTCTGAGTGTCCGTGTGCGTTTCTCTTTCCTCCTAGTTGTAGGACTTCCACTCAGCCAGCGTTCCTGTGGTTCTGCGTGATGTCCCTTCTGTTTTTTGGTTTCACTTTTGAAGTAGTTGTTCAAAGCAGCAAACTCCGGCGTTAACCTATGCCACCATCTTGGTTCTCCTCAAGGGTAGATTTTTAAAAACGTTAAATTATTGAAATATTTATTTGCATTTGAATGCTTGTATTTTCATCTTTAACAGATATTCACTTTTCATTTTATTACTTGACTCATAAAGGCCAAATTAGAAAATGGCAATCTAAAATGCCCAGTAAGGAAAGATCTGTAATAATAAAAGCGTAATATGCTAATTAGACCGGATGGCCGACCTTTGGGACCAAGCCAGGGGGCTGTGAGGGCCAAGCCCCTTGCATGAATTTCGTGCATCAGGCCTCTAGTAATTTCTATAAACAAAAATGACTAAACATTCTCAAGCCATGTTGTTTGAATTAAAGACCACTCCCAAGTCTGCCACATCACACATTAGCGGTAGCTGACCTTTGAGCAACTCATTGTGTGCCAGATACTCTTAGGTTTCGGGATTACAAAAATAAGCCATTTCCTGCTTTCTGGAAGCTTACCATTTAGGAAGGACTCGTTCTTAACTTGGATCCCGAGAATCCCAGACATTTGTTTAAAATGAGGTTTCTCAGGCTTACTTCACCCATCAGAAGTTTTGATTCAACGAGGAAAGAGAAGGCACAAGCATTTACAATTTTAATTAGCAGCCTCTTGACTAGTGCAGCTGATTCACATTGAGAGACACCGTAGCCTAGGTAATACAGAGAATGAAAGAAACTTTCGGCTTTAAGAGGCCATAACTTGTTGGCTTGGAGCACACACACTGGGCCCAGTCAGTATACGCAGAAACTTTGGCCCGGCTCACGACCTGTCTCGGATCCTAGACTACCTCCACTCATGCGGGCACTCCAGGCGAGTTCGCCCAGGTCCCAGACCCGCTAGAGCGCAGACTTCCCCCCACTCCCACAATCCGCGCCCACACCACCGGAAGCCCCACCCCTTTGGTCTCGTCCCTGCCCCCTCTAGAGCCCACCCCTTCGCCTGCGGGCCAGCCCCCAACGACGCCAGGACCGGAAATGACGACAGCGGTGAAGCCTTCTGGGCGGGGCCTGGGCCGGGCAGCTCCTGAGGCCGAGATTTCACATCGGAAACAAAACAGGCGCTGCTCGCGAAGGAACCTCGGCTGCGGGCGGTCGTAGGAGGCGGCGGCGAGGAGGAAGTAGGTGCGTGATGGGGAGTCCCGGGAGAGAGGAAGGCGCCCCTCATCCAGTGTCGACACGGGCGGCCGCAGGCTCGGCCGGCCCTTTGTCGCCGTCCCGGCCGCGGAGCCGGCGTCCTGGAGGATGGGGAGCGGGGCGCGGCAGGGCGGGGACGCTGGAACCCCGTGTGGCAAGTAAAGAGGGGCTGCCCGTTTCTCGGTTCGGGGCGCAGCGTGCGGTCGGGTGGAAGAGAGACCTTCGGAGCCTCGGTCCGGAAGTGCTGATTTCTCGGAGATGTCTGAGGGCGCAGGTGCCGCGGGCCGGGATTGGCCGTCCTGGCCAGTGGAGCCGGAGAAAGGGGAAGCGCGGAGCGCCCAGCCAGGTTGGGCAACGGAGGCAACTCCACGCCTCATGCCGACTGTCCCGGTCCAGGGGAGGCGAGTGGCACTCAGGCTTAAAAAAGTTCCTCATGTCTCACGTTCGAAGCGGAAAGCAGGGTCTGATGCGTTTGCCTTGATCGGACTGTCCCAAGGCTTGTATGTCCGATGCCTTGCCTGTGCCTTACATGTTTGTGTTTTCTTCCCGCTCAGATTATTTTCCTTTTGTAGGAAAATAATGATAAAGTTAAAAGCATCATTTGTCTGCTTTGAACAAGATGAATAACGTGTCCAAGGTTTACTATGGGAGATAGTATGCATAGTGTGCAAATAACTATAAGGCAGAGCACATTGTAAAGGCAGATACATTGGCTGGCGTTTGAGGCAGGTAGAGATCACATCTGCTTGAGGGGATCTTGTTATTTGCATTATCTTTTGCAGTGGGAAGGCTTTCACCCTTGGAGTCGAAGTGGGGAGGACGTTATGACCATGGGGTGTACGACAAACAGGGGTCCTCTGGATCTTACTGTCCAGTGATCCAGCCAGAACATTAAATGACTGTTACGAAGGAAGCTAAAACGGGAAAGTAGATTGGATCCTGTTGCATTTGGCTAATTTCAGTCACCTGCAAAAGCCTATTTCAGTTTTCCTTAACTCATTGGTAGAGTTCAACCAATTTAAGCCCCACCCCCACCCACGTTTAATAACAACCCTTTAACAATAAAAAAATAAGTCTTATTTATTGAGTGCATGGATCCTCCCCTCTCCTCACAAAAAATAAATAAACAGACTGTAGAGGTCCCACCTGTCATCTGGTTTTCCATTCTACCACTCCTGGTTCTTGGGTAGAAAGTCCCCACAGTTCTGGGTATCCTTTCTTCCGAATGGACACCATTTACTGCTGGATTTTAAGTTAATGGGTGCATGAATTTCCATTTGCCGAGAACCTGAGGATTGGAGTTGGTCTCTGAGAATCATCCTAGCAGAAAAGTTACCAAAATTCATGTAGTTCTCTTCCTCCCTCTCCAGGTTCCCTTGGCTAGTACTCTTTACAGGGTGAGACTTCTTGCAGATAAAAATGCCGGAAAACCTTTCGAAGACCCCTAATTCTGCTTGTCCGGCATGTGTTAGATGCCAGGCGGATTTGGAAGGTGATTTGAAAGTGTGGCACTGTTGTCAGAGCTTTCTTTAGGCACATTAATCTGGTAGTTGGGGCTAGAAGGGATAAGAGAATTGAGGTGACTTTGCATAATCAAAGGAGATATAATGAGAATTTGATCTTTGGTGGTAGCAGAGGCTTAGAAAGAAAGACCATGAACAGGACATGGCAGCCGATTGAGCAAGGAATAAAGTGTCAAGTTCACAAGGACACTTAAGTTTCGAAAATGGGAGAGCTGATGACACAAATAAGGAAGTTAGGAGCAAAGCACTATTGTAGAGAGGAAGATGAGGAAGTCCTTTGGGCAGGCCTGGAGCTGTAAACGTGAGAGTCCCTTAGACTTTTGAGTTGGTGTTGAAGCAGTGGAGAGGGAGGGACCAGGAGACCAAGGCACACCCTCAGGAACACTTACACTTAGGGGTGGAAGAGTGAGGAGCCCGCCAGCTCAGGAGAATGGAGTGGCGGGAGGAAAACCTCTATGGTTAGTTCAGTGTCACAAAAGTTGAGGAAGGGAGGGAAACTCAGGAAGGAAAGGGTTGTCAGGGATTGTCAGCATTAGGCCTGGTGTATCAGAAAAGAACTGAAGATTCAGAGCACCACTGTCCAATAAAAAGATAAAGTGAGTTTCAAATGTTAATTTTAAATTTTCTAATAAATTTTGAAAGGCAGAAAGAAATAGGTAAAATTAATTTGAATAACATTTTATATAATTCATGACATCTAAAACATTTTGATTTCAACATGTAATTAATATAAAAAGATATTTGTCTGTCTTTCCCTCTAGAAAGTAACCTCTTTAAGTAAACAGAAGCGTTATTGGATTCAGTAGCATCCCCAGCACCTGTCACAGTGTCTGGGTATGTAGAAGAAACCCAATAAGTGTTGATTAAAGGGTATAATGTTTAGTTTGCACAGTTTCTTAAGTTTCTTAAGTTGATCTAAATAAAGCAAAAGAGAGAATGCAAGCTTTGTTGAATAGCCAATGATTTACAAATTAATTAGATATAAGTAGTCTTTTTTTCCCCATTAAAGATAAATTGTATTCTCTCCATTTCCACAGTGAATTTAAGACAATGACTCAGGGTAATCATATCTTCTATGTAGAGTTATTGAAATTAAATGTGTTTTTTTGGGGGTGGAGAGATTCTTTTTAAAAAAAATATTTTTATTGATTTTAGAGAGGAAGGGAGAGAAAGAGAACTTCAGTGGTGAGAGAGAACCATTGATTGGCTGCTTCCTGCATGCCCCTTACTAGGGATCAAGCCAGCAACTGGGCATGTGCCCCTGACTGAAATTGAACCCGAGACCCTTCAGTCTATAGGCGGATGCTCTATCCACTGAGCCAAACAGACTAGGGCTGATTCTTTATAATTATATAAATATTGATAAGATAGCTCCATACCTACAATTCTGAAATCCAAAAGCCCCTGAAAAAACTGAAAGGCTTTTCATAACTCATTTGATATTTAACCTGTTTGTGTAATTTAAGGTTAGTTATATGTTTTACTACATATTTATTGTGTTTGATATTGTGGGTCTAAGACCCCAAGAGGGTATTATAAAACATACTATGCGGACTGAAGGGTCCCAGGTTCGATTCCGGTCAAGGGCATGTACCTGGGTTGCGGGCACATCCCAGGTGGGAGATGTGCAGGAGGCGGCTGATCGATGTTTCTCTCTCATCGATGTTTCTGACTCTCTCTCTCTCTCCCTTCCTCTCTGTAAAAAGTCAATAAAATATATTTAAAAAACAAACAAAAAGAAAACATACTAGAGGCCTGGTGCACTGGTGGGGTCCCTTGGCCTGGCCTGTGCCCTCTTGCTATCCGGGACCTCTTGGGGGATGTCGGAGAGCCAGTTTTGGCCCAATCCCTGCAGGCCAGGCCCAGGGACCCCACCCACCTGTGCATGAATCCGTTTGAGATTCATCAGTCTGTTTCATGTTTCCATGCCTGTGTGTTGAGCATCTGCCCCCTAGTGGTCAGTGCACATCATATCTACTGGTCGAATGGTCGGCCGGTCGCTTAGGCTTTTATATATATATATATATACTAGAAGCCTGTTGCATGAAGATTCGCGCAATAGGCCTTCCTTCCCCTGGTTGCTGGCACTGGTTTTCCTCTGGCACCAGGGACCCAGGCGTTTAGTCTGGCCGTAGCGAGGCTTGGCTTCTCCGCTGCGGCTGCAGCAGAGAAGCCAAGCCTCTTCAGTCTTCACTCTTCACTCGGGCTGGAGCCTTCAGTCTTTGCTCTGTGCCTGCATATGCAAATTAACCGCCATCTTTGGTGGGTTAATTTGCATAGTCACTCTGATAGGCTGGTGGGTGTAGTGGAGTGACACCAATTTGCATGTTTCTCTTTTATTAGTGTGTGTGTGTGTGTGTGTGTGTGTGTGTGTGTGTGTGTGTATGGATGGTACTTGCATCATATTACTTTATAAAACCTGAAAAATAATATGAATTCTAAACACATTTAGTTCTAAGGGTTTCAGATAAAGGATTCTGGACTTGTAAGTTTTTGTTAATTTTTATTGTTCCGAGTCCACATAACCATTATTATTTAAAAACAATTACGATAACTATATAACAGACTCCCTCAAAACTCAGTGCCTTAGAGCACTCAAGGCTTTGCTTCAAGATATAGATCTGTGGATCAGCTAGAGCAATTTTGCTTTGCATGTCTTATTCTGGGGCCAGACTGAAGGGACCCATGGTAAGCTCTTCTCAAGGCAACAGCAGAAGTACAAGAAGGCAAGGCCTACCTACTACACAGCACAGTTCAAGTGTCTGCTTGTGCCACATCTGCTAAGATCTCATTGACCAAAGCAAGTCATATTGTTATTGATGGAAGTGGGTAGAACATAGTCCACCAGTGGAAGTGGGAAATCCCTTTCTCCACTGGGTGCTTGCGGTCGGGTCCTTATGATATCTTGAGAAAAAGAATTTTCTAAGACTGGCATGGGACGATGAATGATCTGTATTTGTGTGGAGTTACATTCCTGGGTTTCAAAAGTCCCATTTCCCTTAAACCAGTCCTGAAAGTGTTGTAGCTGAGCTGGAAGCAAAGCCAGTGTCCAGAGTCTCCATTCTATTGTGGAGCTGGGTCCAATGTAACACCAGGCTAGTTATAGTCCATTGTGTGTGGCCATGTGGACAAATGCAGGGGAGCATGCCCTCTACAACAAGAGAGCCAGGAGCCCAGCACACAAGAGAGAGTAAACCTTTTTGGTTTAGAAGTTGAAATATCTGAAATCTTCCCTCACTTGCAGCGGCCATGCTTACTCTGGCCAATGAACTGTTCCCAGGTGGGACTGACAGACAGGTACCTTCCCTATTTCATCCAGACTTTACTAGGCATGTGTCTATTTGGCCTTTCCTTTGCTCCTTCCCTGTTAATTAATAACCAGGTTATTTACAACAGTATCATTATGATTGTGCCCAAAGGCATGGGTGGGTAGTATACTATTCCCAGCTTAAGGCCAAAGCAAGACACAGAGCCAAGCCTAACATCACTGGAGAGGGGAAGTGTATTTTTCTCTTGGAGTTATTGGAGTGAATATTTGCTAAATAATAGTCTAATCTACCACAGATGGTTCACAGAAGTGGAGTGGGATGGAAGGAGGAAAAAAATCACCAAACAGGCTATATCACTATCCTTGCTCTTTTTAGAGTCTACCACTTTCACAAAGCCTCTTGTAGGGGTGGGGAAATTATTTGCTCTTAAAATTCAGAGGCGTCTTTTCAGGATGCATTCCTAAAACTTGAAATTAATTTCAAATTATTATTATTATTTTTAAATATATTTTATTGATTTTTTTACAGAGAGGAAGGGAGAGGGACAGAGAGCTAGAAACATTGATGAGAGAGAAACACCGATCAGCTGCCTCCTGCAGACCCCCTACCGGTGATGTACCGGCAACCCAGGCACATGCCCTTGACCGGAATCGAACCTGGGACCCTTCAGTCCACAGGCCGACGCTCTATCCACTGAGCCAAGCCGGTCAGGGCCAAATTATTTTTATAAATTTTGGAGATTGGTTGCATTTATTGTTGGATGTGAGCTTTTAAAAACAAATAGAGGGTCTCCAAACCCATCCATATAATCAGAACTTGGACTGCTTGTCCAGGAAGAAGCTGTCAAAGTAAAATTAAGCTCTGGCCAGTGTTGCGCAGTTGGTTGAGCGTCATCCCATGAACCCAGAGGTTGCCAGTTTGATTCACAGTCAGAGCGAGCACATGCCCGGTTGTGGGCTCAGATCCCCAGCACAAGGTGTGCCAAGAGGCAGCTGATCCATGTTTCTCATCCATATTTCTCTTTCGCCCTCTCCCATTCTCTCTCTCTCTAAAAATCTATTTCAAAATATTAAACAATCAAATTAACAAACATTAAGGTTGATTAAGTACTTGTGTGGAAAAAGAATAAATCACAAGCTTATTTGACATTTGAAAACTTCTTAGCATTACAATACAAAGACACTTCTAAAAAATAGTTTTGGTCATTTTCTAAGTGAAGGAGAAACCAATCAAGTGGCTAGAACAGCCGTGGGCAAAAATGAATAAAACTAAAAATAAAAAAGACTGTACCCTTTTATGTAATGATGTTTACTTTGAATTTATATTAGTTCACACAAACACTCCATCCATGCTTTTGTTCCGGTCCAGTTTAAGAACCCATTGTGGCCCTCGAGTCAAAAAGTTTGCCCACCCCTGGGCTAGAATCATTAAAACAAGCCACAAGCCCTTTGCTCTTGAGAAGATCATGATAAAATGTTTCCATGAAGATATTTGTTTCTGTGAAGTACAAATTTTGTTTACATTTATCACTGAGAGTAAAGAAAGAAAATGGTATCAGTAATTAAGTAAACATGCTATAAGACTTTGAGGTTTAGTTGTTACGAGGATTTAGTGAAAGAAATGCACTTTTCTGTTGGTGCTTCCTTAAATGGGATTTTTTTATAAACTTATTTTCGATTCTAAACATTGCTCCTGTGATACTTTTTCAAGTGCTCATGGATAGAAGATTTTCTGGTTAAGTTTTTCTGTTGAGCACATCTAAGTTTCAATATTATTTGTATCCTCTTGTTTTTAGCCTCTTCGTATATAGAAATTATAGTTGCCCATCAGAAAAGGATTTCTTTTTCCTTTATCTGATTGCACAAGTGTCTTGAGGAAAAGGAAATGGATGGCAGTGAATTCAAATATGCTCTATCAGTCTCAGAAAATCTTTAGCAGGTGGCCAGAGAAAGAAAACACCAAAATCCACTTCTGTCCCCACCCCCACTCCCTCTGCAATCCAGGTCACATGAAATATTCTCATTCCCAACAGCTATCTTTTCTTGTTCTCAGGGCACTGCTAAGAATGCTATAAAGTCCACTAGTGTCTTCTGCCACGCTGCTTTAACAGTGGGGTCATTGGCCTTCTCCAGGAGTCATCAATTGTTTCCAGCTGTTACTGGACCAGAGTCAAATCCGCCTCTGCCCGCTCCTTTCTTTGTACCAACAGTGTTCGTTTGTTTGCCAGGCCTGAGTGAAGACCTAGCTTGACCCTGTTGCCTGTCTCTTCTTCATATTGAGCTCCATGTACAGAGCAGCTCTTCCGGGGAGGGTTGCCTTGTAGTGTTTTGATCTTCAAAGCATTAGTGGAAGCCTGAGCTTTCTCTGGGTGAACTGGAAAAGACATGGACTGGGCATCAGAAGACCTGGGTTCTGGAATTGGTGTTATTTCCTCCATAATCATGCACTGGCAAATTCTTTTACCTTTCCTGAGCCTTAGTTTTTCACATGTAAATGTGATGGATGTGCCTTTGAAAATAGTATTGGGATATGCTAAAGTGATTACTGTATTGTTGATTTTTGCAAGATTTGTCTGAGAAAGCTCCAGTATGATAATCAGTTTGTATGGTTTCTTCTAATAGCTGAAAAGATCCTATAAGCATAAGGCTAATAATGGAAACTTCTTCAAACAACCATATTTTTGACCAGTTGGTGTGGTTCAGTGGTTGCTTGTCGATCCAGGAGATCACCAGTTTGATTCCAGGTTTGGGCTCGATCCCCGGCAGGGGGCAAGAAGGAGACAGCTGATGATGTTTCTATGTATCTCTCCCTTTCCCTTCCCCTCTCTAAAACTAACAAATAAATGAAAATACAATAAAAAATAAAAGGACTATATTCTCATTATAGCTTATCTTTTTTTTTTAAGTCTCACCTGAGGATATGTTTATTGACCTTAAAGAGAGGAAGAGAGAGAGATTGAAAGAAAGAAATCAATGTGAGAGAGAAACATTGATCTGTTGCCTCCCATACATGCCCTGACCAGGGATCGAACTTCTGTGTACCACACTGTTTTCCTATGTGGACTGGGTAAAGTGAACATATATAATTAAATCTCAGTGTCTGTCTTTCAGTTTTGATATAGGTAGATAGCCAGTAAACGGCTATTTAGTCAATGGATAATTACTTTTCTTCTCGCTCTTATTTTTAATATATATATATATATATATATATATATATATATATATATATACATATATATATGTGTGTATGTGTGTGTGTGTATATATATATATATATATATATATATATATATATATATATATACTAGAGGCCCAGTGCACGGATTTGTGCACATTGAAAGGAAATTAATTAGAAGGTGGACGGTGGGGCGGGACTGGGTGAGATGGCCGGACAAGCCCTGGAGCCAACCTCCCATGGTCCCTCCCCAGCAGGCTCCAGGCCGGCTGCACCTGGGGCGCCGCTGGGGCTTGAAGAGTGTCTGTGGAGTGAGCAGGGTCCCTCCAGGAGGTGGGGTCCCTCAGCCTGGCCTGCGGGGATTGGGCCAAAACTGGCAGTCTGACATTCCCTGAGGTATCCCAGTGTGTGAGAGGGCACTCTGCAAAGTTGCTGTCGCTCGGCAGCTCCTGTGTTGAGCGTCTGCCCCCTGGTGGTCAGTGTGCTGTCATAGTTACCAGCCAGTTGGCTGGTGACTTAGCCTTTTATATATATAGATATATTTTATTTTTTAAATTGATTTCAGAAGGGAAGGGAGAGGAAGAGAGTGTTAGAAACATCAATGATAAGACAATCATTGATCGGCTGCTTTCTGCACACCCCACACTGGGGAATCGAGCCCACGACCTGGGCATGTGCCCTGACTGGGAATTGAATCACCTCTTGGTTCATAGGTGAATGCTCAACCACTCAGCAACACCAGCTGAACTTTTCTTCCCATTTTTACGTGTAAATGTAATACACTTTATTTACTTTTGTGCATTGCTCTTTCTTGCCCTTTACTTTCATTTGGCTAACACTGTCTTATTTACTTGATTTGTTTCTGAAGGATCATATGAGAATATTAATGACAGATTTCTAAGGATTTTTCTGTAATAGAGCTATATTTTCAATGATTTGATATAGTCTTCAGAACCGTCAGTGGAGGTAATCAACTGCAACTTTTTCTCTTTGCCATCCTCTGGCATTTGTGGGTTAGCTGAGTTGGTGGGTGCTGTACAAATGTATTGTGGAAAAGAAGGGAATAATATATGCTCTGTTTGCTGATCATTATTACATTCATATTAAAATTTTAATTAGATAATTAACTTTTTTTTCTTTTTATCCTAGTGGGTGTGAAGTGATATCTATGGTGGTTTTGTTTGCATTTACCTGGTGGCTAATAATGTTGAGCATCTTTTCATATGTTTATGGCCACTTGTATATTTTCAGTGGATAAATGTCTATTCAGAATCTTTGCTCATACTTTTTTTTATATTGATTTTTTTAAAATTGTTATATTGCTTAAAGTATTACAAAGAGTATTACATATGTCTCCTTTTTCCCCCACCCTTGACAATCCCGTGGCCTCCCCTACCCCCCCAGTGTCTTATGTCCATTGGTTATGCTTATATGCATGCATACAAGTCCTTCGGTTGATAATTAACTTTTAAAAATCTAGAAGCATAGTTCAGAACATTTACTTTGAGTACTTAGAAAATATAACTGTTCTGTTGGAATCCACCTGTCTTTTGAGTAACTAGCATATACATATTGCTAATTCCTAATTTTACTTATTTTAAAAGACAGGACCAATAGTGTGAGTAACCCTAGATATAGGTTTATTCCCACAAAAATCAATTACAAAAAAAAATTTCCCATTGATTTTTCCCCCCAGAGAGCGTGGAAGGGAGGGCGGGGGTGGGGATGGGGGAGGAGACATTGATGTGAGAGAGACACATCAACTGGTTGCCTCCTGCATGTGCCCCCAGACCTGCAACCAGGTATGCACCCTTGACTGGGATTTGAACCCATGACCCTTCAGTGCGCAGGCTGATGCTCTAAACACAGCCATGCGGGCCAGGGTCAATTTAAATTTTTAATTGGAGTATATAGAAATGTGCTCACAGATCATAATTGTGTACAGCTTAGTGCATTTCACAGACTGAAACCCCTGTGTAACTACCACTCAGATCAAGAAACAAAACGTTAACAGTCTCCTCCAGAGTTTCCCATGTATCCCCTTCCAGTGAATAACCCTCATAAAAGTAACCATTATGCCTATTTTTATTTATTTTAATGGAAATTTACATTAATTATGTCATATTAAGTTAACATTAATTTGCAATCCCCTGATCCCAGGCCAGCTAACTGTGGGCCAAAATTGGAGGGGAGGAGAAAGCTAGGGATGGATACATGGAAGCATATAGGATAGAAGGGAAAGGATGTCTTCATTAAAAGTTCGTCATGCCCTGGTCAGTGTGCACAATAGTTAGAACACACACTCCCTGAAGGGTCTCAGGTTTGATTCCCGGTCAAGAGTGCATATCTGGATTGCAGGTTTGATTCCCAGCCCTGGTCAGGGCACATTCGGGAGGCAATCAATGGATGTGTCTCTCACATGGATATTTCTCTCCCTCACTTTCCCTCCCTCCCTTCCACTCTCTCTAAAATTCAGTGGAAAAAATATCCTCAGGTGAGGATTAACAACACCAAAAAAAATTTGTCATGTTTTGAGTGAGCCAAATATAGGTAACGAAGGGTTAATTTGAACTTGATACCTTTACTAGAAGAAAAAGTTACTTTAATGTGTTTTTTTATGAAAACTCATTATAGTAAAAATAGTGGAGAATTTAGGAAGTAGAGGATCCTGAAAAGGAAATGAAACCAGATGTTGACAAAATGCTTTCTTGTAAATATGTACATGGTAATGTTATAGATACTATATATGAATTAATGAGTTCTGCTTAGGTTTGCAAACAGATTTTTTTCCCTTTTACATTTCTGAAGATTTTTCTATGAAAAGAAAAGTTAAAATAAAGAATTGGCTGATGGAGATTAAGGTAGACAGGCAAACAGGAATGTGTCCCTCAGAAGGGTGAACTCTGGGACAGAGTGATACATGTAAAGAAGGTTGTACTTGGATACAAAGGAGAGGCTGGGAGTCAGAAATCTTTAATTTTTATCCTGGTCTGACCAATTGTGATTTTTAACCAAGTCACTGAACTTGGGCCCCTTCTGCTTTTTAAAAATATGTATGTGTTTTGTTTTTTTTAAATATCTTTTATTGATTTTTTACAGAGAGGAAGGGAGAGGGATAGAGAGTTAGAACATCGATCAGCTGCCTCCTGCACACACCAACTTGGGATGTGCCCGTAACCAAGGTACATGCCCTTGACTGGAATCAAACCTGTGACCCTTCAGTCTGCAGGCCGATGCTCTATCCACTGAGCCAAACCAGTTAGGGCTGTATGTGTTTTTAAAAATATATGATTTTATTAATTTTAGGAAGAGGGATAGAGAGATAGAAACATCGATCAGCTTCCTCCTGTATGCCCCGAGCCCACAACCCAGGTATATGACCTGATGGGAATTGAACCAGTGACCTCTTAGTTCATGGGTTGATGCTCAAGCACTGAGCCACCCCGGCCAGGCATAAAAAGTGTATGTTGCCCTAGCTGATTTTGCTCAGTAGATAGAGCGTCGACCCACGGACTGCAGGGCCCCAGTTCCATTCTGGTCAAGGGCATGTACCTCAGTTGCAGGCTCAATCCCCGGCTCTGGTCAAGGTGCTTGTGGGAGGCAACCAATCAATGTGTCTCTTGCATTGATGTTTCTGTCTGTCTCTTCCCCTCCCTTCCACTCTCTCTAAACAAAATCAATGGGAAAAGATCCTCTGGTGAGGATAAATAAAAAAAGTATGGATGTTACCTTTATACCCGGCCTTTGGCAAAATTAAAATCACTAAACAACCCTGGCTTAGTTGGTTGGATGTTGTCACATTTACCTAAAGGCTCAGTTGGTTGGATGTTGTCACATTTACCTAAAGGTTGCTGGTTCCATTCCTGGTCAAGACACATTCCTGGATTGCTGGCTTGATCCCTGGTTAGTGGGTGTGCAGAGGCAGTTGATCAATATTTCCCTCTCACATTAATGTTTCTCTCTCCCCCTTCCTGTCTCTCAAAAAAAAAAAAAAAAAGGAAAGAAGAAATATCGATGAGAACATTCTTTAAGATTATTCAGTTCCCTTTGTTTTAAATATGAAATCATTGATTATCTTTGTGATTGAAAAATACCTTTTTTACCCTGATTGGTTTGGCTGAGTGGATAGAGCGTTGGTCTGTGGACTGAAGGGTCCTGGGTTTGATTCTGGTCAAGGGCATGTACCTTGGTTGCACACATCCCTAGTAGGGAGTGTGCAGGAGGCAGCTGAATCGATGTTTCTCTCTCATCAATGTTTCTAACTCTCTGTCCCTCTTCGTCTCCCTTCCTCTCTGTAAAAAATCAATAAAATATAAAAAAAAAATTTTAAAAAGAAAAATACTTTTTTCTCAAATAGATCTACTCATTACCAACGAGGTATCTTGAGTTGATAAAGGTTTGTCAGTTGAGCCCTGGCTAGTGCTGCTAAGCAGTGAGAGTGTTGGCCTGAGCATTAAAGGGGCTCAGGTTTGATTCCCGGTCAAGGGCATGTACTTGGGTTGCAGGTTCCATCCTGGCCCTGGTCAAAGCGTCTGCCAGAGGCAACTAGTTAATGTGTCTCTCTCGAATCAATGTTTCTCTCTCTCTCTCTCTCTTCCTGCCTCTGCCCTCTCTACCTACCTTTTACTCTTTCTAAAAAACCAATGGGAAAAATATCCTCAGGTGAGGATTAACAAAAAATATTTTTAAAGAATGTTTATCGGTTCATGACAGATTAATAAATGGATGGCTTATAAATTGGTCTTTTAAGTACTTGATTGGTGTGAATGGATTACCAACTCTGGGTAACCTGATAAAACCCTATTTCAGACCTAATCCAGGAGTTTGCAAGTGACAGCAACCTGTGAGGTCCTTGGGAAGCTTGGCCTGGAGGAGACACATGAAAGAAAGGTTGGTTTTGCCTAATGTAATTTATGAAAGTGTTTAAAAATAAAAGTGTAATTGTAATGCACAAAGGATTGCTTTCTGTCTCCCTTTTCAGAACCGCAGGAGGCTTTGTTTTCTGTGGAAAGGTATTTCTGTACAGTTGCTCCAATGACAGAGTTGCCTGCACCCTTGTCCTACTTCCAGAATGCACAGATGTCCGAGGACAACCACCTGAGCAATATTGTACGTAGCCAGGTACATTGTCAGTCTCTGTAACTGCCTTTGTCAGACTGTGGATTCACTGATCACCCTACCTCACCTCCAAAAGAGGCGGAGGGGGCTGAGCAGGTTTCTCAATTTTACCACATTCACGTATTTTCTGAACTTCAAGTGAGCGCAAAGCATTGTTCCATTTGGTGCTGGGGATGCAAGGCTGTGTGAGGCATTGGTGTTGTCTAGTTCATCTCTGGCTCAGATAGCACTGCTTCCATTGAAGCCTCTCCAACTTCCTCACCTATTTATTATTCTTTCTTGCTCTTACTCTTCTATAGGCTGAGTACATTTTATTGACTTTTATTTTTTTACTACCTAGTATGGTTCCTGACAGTGCTCAGTGAACGTTCATGACAAAGTGCATGGTGATGAATGCAAGGCTAAGTGTAGAAGTCCTAAGCTAGTTCAAAGAAGAGAAGGAGGAACAGGTATAATCTGTGGCATGGGACACAGAGACCTCACCAGCTATACACAGAGACATCAAGTCTGTCTGTGACTGTTAGCTAATCATTACAGATTGAAGGTGGTTTCCACAGAGGACCTGTGAGATGGTTGGGGAATTAGAATTTTTAGAGGCAGAGCCAGAATGGGGGGAAACACAAGGCCAACTATGAGCTAGGCCAGGTGCACAAGGACCGGGAATCAGACTTTCCTCTATTCAACCAGAGGGCAGAACCAGTGGCGGAAGATACCAGGAAACAGGTGCTGGGTTAGTAAGAAGAATTTTCTCACAATTACTGTATGTCTGAAAGGGTGTGGACTGCCTTTGTGGGCCAGTGTGTGCTTGTCACTAAAAGCAGTCACAAAGGCCAGAAGACTACCAGCCACATCTGCATAGGGTTTGCCGGGACTGACCAGCAGACCCTGTGTGATGGATGAATAGATTACTCTGACACACGTTTCTGTGAAAGAGAGGCTAAGGAGCTGGTTGGCAGGAGGCACCAAAACAGCCCTGATTGCCTGCCTCCTTAGGCTTTTATTGTAACTACAGCTTGAACTAAAATTAGCCTCTAGATCAGTGGTTCTCAACCTGTTGGTCACGACCCCTCTGGGGGTCAAATGACCCTTTCACAGGGGTCGCCTAAGACCATCGGAAAACACATATATTGTTTTTGTGATTAATCACTATGCTTTAATTATGTTCAATTTGTAACAATGAAAATACATCCTGCATATCAGATATTTACATTACGGTTCATAACAGTAGCAAAATTACAGTTATGAAGTAGCAACGAAAATAATTTTATGGTTGAGGGTCACCACAACATGAAGAACTGTATTAAAGGGTCGCGGCATTAGGAAGGTTGAGAACCACTGCTCTAGAAACAATTAGCAGGGTAAGTATCCTTGAGAAAGCACATGTTTCTACACGGTCGGGTCTTAAAGATTAAGCATAGAGATACCAGCAAAACACCCGGAGGCTCAGACTTACTTGGAAAAGTCAAGGCAGGGGCTGCCGCCTTTGGCAAGGTCTCCCTAAGAGGCCCCCCACCTTTTGGAGAATCCTCCTTACAGACTTTCCAACCAACTCCTGTGCTTCCCCACAAGGGTTAGTCCATGGAATGAGCAGTGAACTAGAGCACTACGTGGCCTGGCAGTTCCCTTCATACTCTGAAGATTTGGAATTCCAGTTGAAGGTCAAAATGTGGGGAGGATGGCTTCACAAAGTAGACTTTCCAGGATGCATAGGCTTAGAATAGTGAACATGGGGAAGTCAATACTGATAGATGAAATAACTCTAGGGGAGGAAGAATTTTCCTAAAATG
This sequence comes from Myotis daubentonii, assembly GCF_963259705.1. Taxonomy (NCBI): domain Eukaryota; kingdom Metazoa; phylum Chordata; class Mammalia; order Chiroptera; family Vespertilionidae; genus Myotis; species Myotis daubentonii. The sequence continues at coordinate 23,317,421 of NC_081840.1, read as the reverse complement.
TAAATTGACAGGGAGGCTACATCCAGAGAAAATGTCAACAGAGGTAGATCACATTGAATTGCTCGAACATGTTTAATTAAGTGAAATGAAGTGAAAATGATTATGTAAGGAAGCCCTGAAAGGGAACACAAGCTATCACCATGTAGTATGTAGCCTGAAAGGTGTAGGAGGGGGGAAGTGGACTTTGATCTTGTGCCTTGGTACTAGGTTGATAAAGAGGTATTACAGAGACTGATTTTTGTAGCAGCACATTTGTTCCTCTACTATGGGTCAGCAGCTGGATTTACTCTCTTTATGCGATTCCCTAGGAACAACTTTTTGGAAAGTTAGGATGGGCCTGGATTATGAAGTTCTGGATGCAGGATATGAACATTTGGATCTTACAAATGAGACTGTCCTCATTTGTAAACTTGAGAGGAGCGAGAGGGAAAGTGGGAACAGCAGAGCCAGGTTTCTAAGTACCTTTTCCTTATCTGCGTTACATATTAATCTTCTGTGGATCCTTTGAACAAAAGATTCCATAACTAAAAAGTTTTGAAAAAACACAGTTATATGTGACTCATTTGACCCAAACTCTCCAAAGGCATCTCATTTAAGAATAAAATCTGGTCCTGAGGTCTTAACTTCTCCCTCTCCATCCCCATCATTTCTCTCTTAATCTCTTAGCACCTTCTCCCTCACTCACTGCTTCCCCAGCTCTGCCTCTGAGCCCTGGATCATTCTCCCACTCTTCTCAGATGGCTAACTTCACTTCCTTTGGGTTACCTCATGAGTCACCTTGTGAGTGAGGCCTTGCCTTCCTTGACTCCGATCCCTTTCCTGTCACCTGGCACTAAGCCGTCAGTAAGACATCCCCTGAGGGCTCCTGGACTGTGAGAGGGCACAGGCCAGGCTGAGGGACAACCCCCCTCCCCCCAGTGCATGAATTTTCGTGCACCGGGTCTCTAGTAATACCATAAAAGCCCCACAAAACCTGAAGGTGAATGTGAGGGGTATAATAGTACAGTTCTACATTAACCATGGGAGCCCACTAAGTGCCACACACTGTTCTTTGTTGTTGTTGTTGCTGAATCCTCACTTGAGGACATTTTTTCCATTGATTTTAAAGAGAGTTGAAGGGAGGAAGGGAGGGAGAGAGACATAGATTGATGTGAGAGAGAAACACTGATTAGCTGCCTCCCACACTCACCCCAATCCAGGCCGAGGATTGAACCTGCAACCCAGGTACGTGCCCTTGACTGGGACTCGAACCCTAGACCCTTTGGTGTCTGAGCAAAGCTCTAACCATTGAGAACACCAGCCAGGGCTGTTAGGTTCTTTTTAAAGATTTTTAAAAATATTTTTTAAAGTTATTTTTATTGATTTTTAGAGAGAGGGAGAGAGAAGGAGAAACATCAGTGTGATCAGCTGCTTTCTGCATGTCCCCAACCAGGCTGCAGTCTGGCCTCACTCTGTGGGAGGCGACCAGGCAGCCAATCAGGGGCCGCCTCCCCCATCACCATCCCCTCCCTCTGCCCGCTGGCATGGGCCTTGGCTGGGCTGGCGCCGCCTGATTGCCAGCCCCGTCCCCTGCTGACTGGTCGTTCTGCTGTTAGGTTGATTTGCATATTACGCTTTTATTATATAGGATTTTTCTGCCATTCTTTATACTTTAGTGACTGATAAAATATCCCTTCAAAATAAAGGGTGCTGTAGAGGAGGTACAATTGACACGGGGTTTTTATTGATAATTACATGTGTTCATGGTTTAGTTTTAGCAAGCCTTAGTGCTCATGTTCTCAGTGGTACCTTCCAGGTCTATTAGGGCACACTATCTAGAACAGCGGTACGACCCCTTTGGAAGTTGAACAACCCTTTCACAGGGGTCGCCTAAGACCATTGGAAAACACATATATAATTACATACTGTTTTTGTGATTAATCACTATGCTTTAATTATGTTCAATTTGTAACAATGAAAATACATACTGCATATCAGATAGTTACATTATGATTCATAACAGTAGCAAAATTACAGTTATGAAGTAGCAACGAAAATAATTTTATGGTTGGGGGTCACCACAACATGAGGAACTGTATTAAAGGGTTGCGGCATTAGGAAGGTGGAGAACCACTGATCTAGAACATCAGGCCTGATTTGTTTAATTTTGACTCTGCTATTGATAATGTGATGTCAAATAAGTTTATGTTTTGTTTATCTCCTTAAAAATGCATTCTGTGCCCTAACTGGTTGGCTCAGTGGATAGAACATTGGCCTGTGGACTGAAGGGTCCCAGGTTCGATTCCAGTCAAGGGCATGTACCCAGGGGGTGGTGTGTAGGAGGCAGCTGATTGATGTTTCTCTCTCATCGATGTTTCTAACTCTATATCCTTCTCCCTTCTTCTCTGTAAAAAAATCAATAAAATATATATTTTTTTAAAAATGCATTCTGTAACTTAAAAAGATCTTTGTACATTTCATACTTTCCAGTTATCATGGGACCGTTATTATTCCTATTTTACTGTTTCTTTTCTTTTAATATATTTTTATTGATTTCAGAGAGGAAGGGAGAAAGAGAGAGAGATAGAAACGTCAATGATGACAGAGAATCATTGATTGGCTACCCCCACTGGGGATTGAGCCCAAAACCCAGGCATGTGCCCTTGACCAGAATCAAACCTGGGACCCTTTAGTCCACAGGCCAATGCTCTGTCCACTGAGCCAAACTGGCTAGGCCCCCATTTTACAGTTTCAGTGCTTATCCAAGATCACAGAAAATTAAATGACAGACCTGGAACTTAAAACTCAGTTTTCTAATCCCAAACATGTTCCAGTTAACTTTCTGTTCTTCAAATTTTTGCTTACATCAGAAAAGTGTAATATCATAATACTGAAAGGAGATAGTGTGTGAAAAAAATTCTGAGAAAGAAAAATATGAAGTTTATGTATTCATTTTTGCAACAGTGTATTTTTTTCAATCCAAAGAAAGAGGAAAAGAATCTTACTACATTTTTTAGCTATAAAGAAGCCCTTGTATAAGTATATGCTCTGGTTGTTTATGAAAAAACTAGAGGCCCAGTGCATGAAAATTCATGCACATGGGGGGTCCCTCAGCCCAGTCTGCGCCCCCCCACAGTCTTGGACCATTGGGGGATGCCCACCTGCTGGCTTAGGCCTGCTCCCCGAGAACAGATGATCTAAAAGAAATAATCATATCATCGGGTAAGGATTTTTTAAAAAGGTAATGGTTGCATGAAAATTCACTGGGGGACTCCAGCGGCAGGTGCACGGAACGGCCGGACCTGCCTGGGGGCAGGCCTGGCTGCACCATGTGCCTCCCCTCTTCCCTCCGCCCTCCCCGAGGCTGAGGGGACTGGGCGTCGCCATCTTGTGAGGGCATGATGGTCAGTTAGCATATTATCTCTATTATATAGGATGGGGATAGTTCCAAATTTAAATTAGACTCGATGAGGGTTTTTGTGGATTAATTGAAAGGTAGTCTTTTATTTCTCGTTTAGAATAGTGGATTTGTTAAATACAAGAACAATCTTTTAATATTGCGGCCCTTTTTTAATATTATAGTTTGTGATCTACCATAATCCTTTTGTTTACTTTTACTGTGCCTATTAAAATTATTTGTAAGGTATTTTTCTGAAGCAAAATTTTGATGGGTAGAGTTCTTTTTTCCTTGACTTGTCATAATTCTTTGCCAGAAGTCAGCCTCCATTTCATTTCTACTGACATTACAGGAATATACTAAAGCTAGAGGAAATTAAAAATATATTTTTCAGAATAGTGAAAAAAATTATTTTTTGTTAATCTTCACCTGAGGATATTTTTTCCATTGCTTTTTCAGAGAGAGTGTGGGAGGGAGGGAGAGAAAGAGAGAAACATTGATGTGAGAGAAACACATGGGTTGATTGCCTCCTGCACACACCCCAAAGAGGGTGGGAGTGAACCTGCAACCCAGGTACGTGAGTGTGCCCTTGACTGGGAATTGAACCCTGAACCCTTCCATGTGCAGGCTGACACTCTAACCACTGAGCAACACTGACCAGGGCCAGAATAGTGAAAACTTTTGATTTGGTATAGACTTAGATCCTTTATGTGGATTAACTGAGCACTTTTTGCTTTCCTAAGATACAAAAAAATTTTTTGAAGTCTAAAATTCATTTATATTGTATATATATTTTTTTAAAATATATTTTATTGATTTTTTACAGAGAGGAAGGGAGAGAGAGAGAGAGTTAGAAACATCAATGAGAGAGAAACATCAATCAGCTGCCTCCTGCACATCTCCTACTGGGGATATGCCCGCAACCCAGGTACATGCCCTTGACCGGAATCGAACCTGGGACCTTTCAGTCCGCAGGCCGACGCTCTATCCACTGAGCCAAACCGGTTTCGGCTATATTGTATATTAGAGCAGTGATTTTCAAACCTTAGTGTTCATTGGAATCCCCTGGAAGAGTTCCTGATTTTGTAGGAATGGGATGGGGCCGCATAATTTGCATTTCTGACCAATTGCCAGATCTTGCCAGTGATTCTGGTCCAGGGACCATAGTTTAAGAAGCATTATATTTGAGTTAAGAAATAAAGAAAAGATATTAGATTTATAAATTGAATACTCAGTGTTTTTATTTTTAAAAAATTATTTAAAATATATTTTAATTGATTTTTAAGAGAGAAGGAAGGGAGAGGGATAGAGAGATAGAAACATCAATGAAAGAGGAAATCATTGATTGGCTGCCTCCTGCATGGCCCTCACTGGGGATCAAGCTCGCAACCTGGGCATGTACCCTGACCAGGAATTAAACTGGTGACCTCTTGGTTCCTGGGCTGATATTCAACCACTGAGCCACACTAGCCAGGCAGAATACTAAGTATTTTCATTCATATTAGTTTATTCAGATCTAAATTTTCTAGTCTGTAAGGAAATAAATCGTGATACCTTTTTAAAAAATATATATTTTATTGATTTTTTACAGAGGAAGGGCGAGGGATAGAGAGTTAGAAACATCGATTAGCTGCCTCCTGCACACCTCCCACTGGATATGTGCCCACAACCAAGGTACATGCCCTTGACTGGAATCGAACCCGGGACACTTCATTCCGCAGGCCAACACACTATCCACCAAGCCAAACCGGTCAGGGCGTGTCTGATCTTTATAAATGAAGTCATCTGCAATATTTTTTCTAAATTAAAAACATTAAATGTAAAGAACTTTGTTAGAAACTCATAGATTGGCAGAACTAACCTCATTTTAGATGATGATGGGTCACTTTTTAAGTGTGAGAAATCCTATAAAATCAAACAGAAAACAAGCCTATAAGCTATTTAAAGTGAGGATTAAGTACTTGGGATCTTGAGGTGAAAAAAAAATAAATAAAGGAATGATCTAAATGTAAACTGAATTGGGTTCATAGGTCCAATCAGCCTTTGACAGTGTTGTACTGTTTATAGTATGAGTTTCTTTTCCCAGTTATGTCAAAGTGAAGTAAGGAAAAAAAGAACTTACAATCTTGGTGAGCTCCAGAGAAAAATGCTTGCTTTTGTATCAGAATAAAGTCAGAAATCCTTGGCACACATCTTAATAGTTTGTTAAAAAAACAACACAAAAACTCTAGTTCAAGCCTACCACAATAGCCCATAAATGTTAAATATTATCTCTATTCAGTTAATATTCACTGTTCAGGGAAATGACTGCCTTCCTTGATGTTAGAGTAATAGTGAAAGCTCTAACTCCAGGAATCAAAAAGCTTGGGCAGGTGCTGGATGGAATTTTGTGTGCCGTTGGAAACATTTTGCCTATGATTAATATTTTCAAGTTTTCCACATAACTTGCCAGTTCTTCAGTTAAGCTACTCTAATAGTTTTTTTCTACAGTGTAGGCTTAGGAACCTCACATTTCTAATTGTAGAAATCCAAGCAGTACCTATAAAGTCTTACAGGATTGCAACTTTTCTTATAAATTTATAAATAAACTAGAGGCCAGGTGGACAGAATTTGTGCACTCAGGGGTGGGGGAGGGGTCCCCCACCCTGGCCTGTGCCCTCTCACAGTGCGGGAGCCCTGCCCACCCATCTGGGCTCCTCGATGGATTGTCCCAAAGAGGTGGGCTGGAGCCAGGGGCCTTGTCTTTGCGGTGAGTGGAGCCGCGGGACCCTCAGGCCTCGCTGCACAGGGTAGCCGCCGGGCCCCACCTCCCCGCTCCTTGCAGAGTGGAGCCGGGAGGCGGGCCTGGTGGCCAGCAGCACCAGCCTCCTGGTGATGGATTGTGACGGCGTGAGGGCATCACGGGGTGATGACCACCTAGGCTTTTATTAGTATAGATAATCATTTAAAGTAAGTAATACTATGTAGCCTATCATATCAACATAATGGAATACATTGTAACTTTTAAGGAATGTTGCCTGCTACTCCATGGGAATGTATTCATGAAATAATATTAGATGAGTAAAGTAGGATGCACTCTTTGTGAACATTCATTATAACTGTACATATGTGTATGTGTTGAAAAACATTGCAATTTGGGGAATAGTAAGAATAAGTTGTTATCTTTGTAAAATCACCTAAATTCATATTCAGCAATACAAAATTATAAATTTAAGTGTGACAAAACTGCCATGAACAAAGTTGTAAAATAAACTGATCAAAGGCTGGTAATGCATAATGACAGATATATCTTTTTTTAAAAAATATATTTTATTGATTTTTCACAGAGAGGAAGGGAGAGAGATAGAAAGTTAGAAACATCGATGAGAAAGAAACATCGATCAGCTGCCTCCTGCACATCTCCCACTGGGGATGTGCCCGCAACCCAGGTACATGCCCTTGACCGGAATCGAACCTGGGACCTTTCAGTCCGCAGGCCGACGCTCTATCCACTGAGCCAAACCGGTTTCGGCAGATATATCTTAATATACAAATAATTCTTCTGAAGTCAAAAGGAACATGAATAACTCAGTGACATTACCAAAGGATATGAGTAATATATATGGCAGAAGAAGAAACAAAAGTGGCAATCCTATCTAATAATAGAGAAACATGGTAATTAACCATAACTTCGCTACCCTTCCCATTGGCTAATCAGCGAGATATGCAAATTAACTGCCAGCCAAGATGGCGGCCGGCAGCCAAGCAGCTGAAGCGAACATGAACATGAGGCTTGCTTACTCCAGTGATGGAGGAAGTCAACATTCCCTGCCTGCCGCAGCTCAGCTCTGAGCTCCGGATGAAACAACGTTGCAATTATAGAACTTAAACAAACCCCAGAAACCTGCTTTCAGCCAGCACGTTCTCAGAGCTTAGAGCGGCCAGTGATGGCAACAGAGTTTCAATTATAGAATCTAAACAAACCCAGGTACCTGCTTTCAGCCGGCAACGGCCACAGAGCTGGAGCCTGCTCTCAGCTCCAGTGACAGCTATAGAAGGTAAATTAATCCCAGAATAAAAAAAAAAAAAGAAAAAAGGAGAGGCTGGGAGCTTTAGCCACCCACCAGCCTGAAAACAGCCCTCAGCCCCTCACCCAGACTGGCCAGGCACCCAGTGGGGACCCCCACCCTGAAGGGGGTGTGACCAGCTGCAAACAGCCATTATCCCCTCACCCAGGCTGGCCAGGCACCCCAGTGGGGACCCTCACCCTGAAGGGGGTGTGACCAGCTGCAAACAGCCATCATCCCCTCATCCAGGCTGGCCAGGCACCCAGGCGGGACTCCCACTCTGAAGGGGGTGCGACCAGCAGCAAACAGCCATCATCCAGGCTGGCCAGGCACCCAAGCAGGACCCCCACCCTGATCCGGGACACCCTTCAGGGCAAACCAGCCGGCCCCCACCCGTGCACCAGGCCTCTATCCTATATAGTAAACGGGTAATATGGAAACTGTCCCTAACAGCAGAAGGACTGGGAATGACTGGTCACTATGACACACACTGACCACCGGGGGCAGACGCTCAATGCAGGAGCTGCCCTCTGGTGGTCAGGGCGCTCTCACATGGGAAGAGCTCTGCTCAGCCACAAGCCAGGCTGATGGCTGCCAGTATAGCGGTGGTGGTGGGAGCCTCTCCTGCCTCCTCAGCAGCGCTAAGGATGTCTGACTGCAGCTTAGGTCTGCTCCCCGCTGGCAAGTGGATATCCCCCGAGGGCTGCTGGGCTGCCAGAGTGATGTCTGATTGCCATCTTAGGCCCAATCCCCTGGGGAGCGGGCCTAAGCCAGCAGGTGGTCACCCCCTGAGGGGTCCCAGACTGCGAGAGGGCACAGGCTGGGCTGAGAGACCCCCCATGCCCCCCGAGTGCACAAATTTTTGTGCACCGGGCCTCTAGTAAATACATAAAAAGACTAGTTGATCAGCCTTTCTAATAATCAGATAAAGAAAATGGCCCTCGCCGGTTTGGCTCAGTGGATAGGGTGTTGGCTTGTGGACTGAAGGGTACCAGATTCGATTCTGGTCAAGGGGGGTGCATGAGGGAGGCAACCAATGGATGAGACACATTCACATC